>NC_081144.1:10414497-10750971 GCF_958295425.1 Solea solea
CTTGGTGCCCTGTGATAGTCCCTTCCTCTTCTGCCGCCTACGTCTCTCCTCTTCATTCCTGATGGTGAGACTGACATGATAAGACGGCTTTCAGACAGGGAACACACACACACACATGCACACTAACAGCTGACAGATGAGTAATTGCTTTCAGAATTATACATTTTTACTATACTGTGACATTTCGGACCCTAATATTTTTTTAAATTTTCTATATGGTTCCTTTTTTCTTAGTTAATAAGTTATGATATAATTGGCTATATATATGTATATTGTTTTTTGTTTTTTTTAATTCTATACAACTTTTGATATCTTTGTGTCACTTAAGTGAGACATTTTATAAGCACAGTATCCAATATTTTAATTATCAAGTGCACGTTTCCTTTAGACATTTTTGTGACTGTTAATGGCAAAGGCCAAAGGCATTATGTTCAGAACACATTTAATGACACCAATATCAACTAACATGTCAGGGGTGGTCAAAAGGTGTCAACTACAGGTGTTGACACCTTTAAGTGTGAGCGTGTGAGCGTGTGTGAGTGTGTGTGTGTGTGAGTGAGGGAGCCCTATGAATAATTAGTTCTTTTGAAGGAACTGGAGAGACCTAATCACTAAGCAGCTGGCTGATTAAGACTCAGCCAGTAGTTCTTTCCTGTGTATTTTTTTTTGAATATAAATTAAAAGAAAGAAACAGCACTCATATCATTTCAAAACTGCATGTGTTGAGTTAAATCTTAGCTGTTTTATCAAAAAATATGATGTAAATATTCCCAGAAAGTTTTCACTCACTGGAAGATGAAGTAAATGGGTGCATTACTCAGTTATAAGTTGCAGGATGTACTCAGATATTAATTCTAGTTCAAATATAATGTCCATTTAAATGTAGAACCGGGCAATAATTAAAAACAAACAATATATCGTGACATAATATTCTTCAACGTTAATGTAACAAAGGTTCAATATACGTATCAGGGACGCACGATATTGGACTTTTGCTTGATACCGTGATACAGATACCGTGATCCCTTCTAGTCATTAGTATTAGTATTAATTGTACTACTAAAACATACATTTGTAAACCCTTATTTCAAAACTTTAACGGCACGTTAGCCTGTGAACGTACAGTATGTCGGTTCACATGACTTGAGTGTGTGTGTTTAAGTCTCCTACCACGAGCAGCTGCAACAGCAGCACCAACAGAAGCAGCAGGCGTTAGGCCGCTGGGAATTCTGGGCAGTGGTCATGTCCCGCCCCCCTCCCGTCCCGCTCAGTGCCGAGGTCTCGCTGCGACCTCCACCCATGGCCAGCTCGCCCCCTCGCTCGGCTGGGATTGGACCTGTATACTGCACAGACAGAGAGACAGGGAGAGAGAGAGAGGCTAAACAGCTGGGTCATTCTGTGATTTTACAGATGATAAACTATCAATGCGAAAAAAAATGGATTGTACCCTTTTCATTGGAGGGGGGGGATGAACAAAAGATACGGTTAATTGTGGAATTATTTTCTAGGAAGTCAAATTGAGATTAGAAGGTCTTTTATAAGCGATGCACGTCTTTGTTATATGAATGTTTACATATGATATTGCACTGAAAACAACAGCTGTCAACCATTGTGTGGCAAAGTTACGAACACAATCTCTGAAAAGCAAAAGCGGAAGTTCACGGAAATGCCACACTGACCCACTTATTATTCATGAGTTAGTCCTCAAGTAACGGGACAATTTTTGGTAAAACCCCACAGTGTTTCCCACAGAATGACTTCATTCTACGATGGGTAACCACAACCATGACTGGGGAAACTGCCCCATCACACTGCAAAGAACCTGAAAGTCGAAAGTTGTGTTGTTGTATCTGTAGAGCGGAGGCCATTCCTGATAGAAGCCTGGGAAAGTTCATCAAAATTTGCTGATTTTTTTTTTTTTTTTTTTAGCTCAGTCAGGATAAGACACGGTCACATGGACGAGAGAGATGGAAAAAAAAAGAAAAAAAGGTTTTTGGCTTAACAGCAAAAATGGAAAGCTTTAGAACAGGATCCTGAAAACAGTACATTCCAACATGTGTCTGAATATGGAGAAACCTGAGCTGCAACAACACCGCTGCGTTAGACGGAGGCTAAAAATGCTCTTCATATGATTTGTTTACACTGATCATACTGCGATAGTACAGTTAATGTGACAATCAGAAGTGGGACAGTGTTTGTCGGTGTTGAGTGACATTTTCTAGTTTTATGGTTAAAATACTCAAAGAAAGAGTGTGTCATTTTACTTCCAGTCCCATTCTGCTCTTTACACACGGTCTCTCTGTTCCCGGAGAATCCGGGTCTTTGTCACCAGAGAGGAGAGAGTTGGGAAAAACAGCTGTACAGTACATAGGTTTCTGTTTTTTGGTCTGTTTTTGGACTTTAAGACAAAAACAAATGTTATTTTAAATATGTTTTATACTGTTAAAAGTTTGTGTACAACTACAGTGTTTTTTTTCTACATTGAACTTTTTTTTGTTTTTCTTCATTTTAAATTGTTAATTCACTATTTTAACATGCAGCAAATTGTAAATAATTGCCAGATATTGAGGTTATTCTGGAAAAGTGAAAAAAAACACTTAACTCATAGGACATGTTCTGATCCTTTTATGGTTAAAATGGTGTTAAAGGGTTAAAATGTGGTGTGAAAGGTCGAATAAATAAATAGACTGACCGAAACACACAACATATATACAGTATATATATATACAGGATTCAAAGATTAAGGGGGAAACAGATTCCATTGCTCCCTCTTTAAAGACGGTTAAAGAGGGTATAGAGAGAAAGAGATACATCATGTAGAATAGAGGAAGTGAAACAGAGTGGGTATGGAGACAGACCAAGCAATGTGATGCATCATGTGATTGAGCTGTGATCACACACACACACACACACACACACAAAGATGGTCACATATGCACACAGACACAGGTTCCTCTCCTCAAGCTTCGAAAATAAGAAATGCCACAATGCCTGGATCACTAATGTTTAGGCCCCACATTACATCTGTCTTTTTTTTTTTTAAACAATCATTTTAAAATACAGTCCATATTTACATCATATTTGGACCTCCCTCACAAACAGTGTGATTGACAGCTGTATCGTCCAATAGCTGCCCAGATGCAGGCGATTACCCAGTTTCAAAAACAGACATTGCTTCAAAATGGGAGTTCCATTCGCCCCAGACATATAGTCTATGGTATTTCACTGACAGCAACCTCACTAAAATGGAGGAAAACGTCAAATGAAAGATAGAAATGGAGAAATTAATGAAGAAGACGACTTCATTTTTCTCTGTCTTTGTACAGTGTGTGTGTGTGTGAGTGTACCAGCTGACACACACACACACACACACACAAACATCTAGAAAAAGTATAAAGACACACAGCATGAAAGTAAGCGTTTACCTGCTCTGTCAGAGCAGGGGAACACTCCCTTCCTCTGTTCACTTCACCCGCACACATCTTTTATAACACAGACATATCAGATTTCTGCCTTTGTGTGTTTGTCAGTGAATGAGAGAGAGAGAGAGAGAGAGAGTCTCTCTGTGGTGGTGTGTGTGTTTGCATTTTTAAAAAGTTACGTCTCTACAAAAACTATATGGAAGAAAGAAAGAAAGTGAAAAAGAAAAGCACTTTACAATAAAGAAATACACTTGTATGTACAGTTCCTGCTGAGCAGATGTCTTTCTTCCTCTTTTACTCAATGTTAAGTGTGTGTGTGTGTGTGTGTGTGCTTAACAGGATTTCAGTTGGAGCGTTAATCTGATTAAACTAGAAGACGTTAGAAAGACATGAAAATCACACAAACCCACCGCACTCGTGCACACACACACACACACACACACACACAAGCTTTGTTTTTGGGAGGGGACATGATATAGACTAGCATTCTTTTCCTCTGCACTTGACCAGACTTGTATTTTGTCTCCAGTTGGATTATTAACTGGTCTTTCCTATTAGTGACCTTTGATGGACTCACACCCAGACACTGTTCAAAATGGGCTTTTGCCAATTAAATTTGGCGAGGTTATGGAGCAGCGATGTCTCACATTAATACTTGAAGTGAACGCTTCATTACTGAAACCTTACTGGTAAACACAGCTGCGTGTGCATTCATGTGTACTGTATGAGTGAGTTGGTACATGGACATGTGGCACACAAATGCCCTCACTGCGAAATTAAAATGCTTTGTGCTGCTTAAGCATGCAGATAAACCAGTGTAGAATAAAGACAGCAATCACAGTGAAACGCCCACTGTGTTGGAAGTTAAAAATAATATAATAAATGTATAATGACCTGAAATAAAATAATTCTGTTTCTGTTAACTTACATCTTCTCTAGAGAATAACTTTCTACAGATCAGGTCAGACCCTTTACATGCACAGTTTAATCAAGCTTAGGACGTAGTCTGACTAAGACAAGCAATCGGACAACATGCAGAGTCCAAGTATACATGCAGAGGAGAAAGTCTATTCATTGGCCGTGTGCTGTTTCTGAGGGCTCCGATTTTAAATTGTGGCTGGGTTAAGGTTAAGGTAATTGTTTAGGCTGTCCAAATGAATGGACGTCAATGCAGTATCTTAAGATCATGTCACTGCATCTGTACAGAATCGCCAGTGTTTCCATCTTAGAAACAATTACTTTCAACACCCCGCGTGCATGTGTGTGTCAAAAAATAGAGGGATTAAGTAAAAGAGAGACTTTACATTGTTGATAGCAATTCTTTCCAGTATAAACGTAATAACAACAATAACCTGAACACAACACTGCCATGTTAACGCCATATATTCTGACTACCTTCATCAGAATAAGGCCATATTTGGAATAAACAAATCAATTACGACAAGTTAGGGCACATATCTAAGGAGGACAAAGAAGAAGAACCTAGTAATGCAGAATTGCATGTACAGGTGTCCAGAGCAATAGTGAACCTTGCATCCATCCACGCTCCTCAGAGGAAGAACAAAACAACATTTGATGAATGGATTAACAGAGAAGTAAGAATAGATAAAAAAAAATATGCCAATGTGAACCACCTGCAGAAAACCACAAGTATGTTTTTTTTTTTTTTTACAAAGAGCTGCTGCCTCTCTGTGCATGTGCACATCTTTGAGGTTTAATATTTTACAATACAGAAGCCTAAAATGGAAGAGTTTGTTAACTGTGGCACATTTTTGCTGAATTCTGGAAAAAGTACAGAGTTCACTCTGCCCTGAGTGTTATGGGGAACACAGGAGGCATTGGTAAAGAAACAGTGGGAGGGGGAGTTGACTTGAGTAGAATTTCCAAATAAAAGCATTTTTTTTTGCTATGGACTGAAAGACAGTTACATGAAAAATAAGATAACAAAACAGAATGAATCTATAAATATAAGGAGGAGAGCTGCAGGTGCCTGGGGGAGCAGGGTTGGCTTCTTTCTGACACCAGGAACGGGTTGGGCAGCCGGAGCAGGCTGAGCGGTAGTGCACTTAAAAATATTTTGCCCTGTTTTTCACATAGGGGTTTGACCATCTTTAGTTCAGAAAAGCATGTACTGCACATAACGCACACATGTACTTGAGTTCAATTCACTCCACCTTTGCTCTGTGCATGTGTGCGCCACTGTGAACCATGGATCAACCACTCCCACACGAGCATGGAGTAAGGGAAAAAAAACACAGACACACCAGCTGAACTGAAATAACACAAGTGTCTCCCACCAAATGGACAGTGGAAACTCTAAAAGTGTTTATATCAATAACTGAGTAGAATTTTAGTGGGAGTGCTCATAATCCACCAGCTAACTGAGGACTTTTAATGTCAGCACACACATTTTAACTCATAACTCATTGAATCCATCCTGGCACAGCTTCTTCTTCACCAAAAATAAAAACAAAACCCTCCCGCATAGTTAATCAGGCCACAAACACCACTCTCTGAACGGCACTCCACGATCAGGAAAGCCACCCTGATCAAAGAGGACCCATTTAACCTCCTCCATCACTGCCATCAGGCCATAACCACATGACACCCCAAAAACCTACACTTCATGTTGCTTACTTAAGCCTAGTTAATGACACTTTTGCTGAACAAACATTTCACCATTTCAATGTAAAACTCATTAAAATCACTGCTATACTGACTTCTGCTTTTATTTTCTCTTAAAGCACTTCAGTGTGTTTCTGTTTTGACCAGCAAGTCACTGAGGTTACAGCAACAGTCAAACTTGTACAATCTGCTTTGCAGATACCATTTTTTCTACTTAGGCTCAGAAGGACTACATGTGCATTTCAGTGAGTCAGACCACAGACGAAGTGCAGGAGAAAGAGGAAATGTTTTATGGAAGAGAGAAGCTTTTCCAAAGTCCTGCCCTGACATGTTGAACATTGCTGAAGCTTCGCAAATGCACTCTTACACACACACACACACACAAACGCTGGTGCGCGCACACACACTTTACACAGTATGCTCTTCTCCTCTCACTCCTGATCTGTCTCTCTTCATTTAATCTTACTTTGAAGATGTCACACACAGTCTCTCGCTTTCACATGAGTGAGAGAGAGAAGACAACAAAGTGCTGTCTTCTGTTGTACGTTTCTATGGTACGCTGATAGGTTTTGTGTTGTATGTCTATCTGCCTTTTAACTTAGCATTACTTGTCCAGAATGTGTCCAGGAAACTTAATTGGAGCTGCACGGAGAAGGAAACAGCAGTAGCTGTGATTGGCATATGTAGGCATGTAGTCAGGCAGCTCTTTAGGGAGGACTTGACTGTTGTTAACGGAGCACACATTTTTAATATTGTGTAATTATGTATGCATTAAATTAGTCCAAAGGAGGAGGGCTATCTTCAAGTCATTGTGGAGCCCATTTGAAGCTCATAGAGCTCTCATCACAGGGACGCCAACATTAACCATGGTCCTATCCCTCTCCTTGTCTGAATGCTTTTTAGCCAAAGAACAAGCTTTTTGTATGTAAGTAAAACCAGTGGGTAGTTTTCAGCTGAACGCTTTGACCTACTTTCTTCCAATACAGAGCAGCTTGTCTCACTGTGTCTATTGTTGTATTCTTGTGGAAGTTGTGAATAATTAGGATATACACGCTGCATACAGGACATGCTGAACTCAGTGCTATCAGAAAACTTTAGAGTTTGTGGGTTGTGAATATGTCAGGGGTGTGTTCAAATGCTGTTGACTCATGAACACAGTAAACAATCCTAATTGAAAGCAGCACATTCATATACAGGGTCTGGTGTTTCCTGCAGTGTGAAGTCACTCTCTCAGGAAACACAACTTTACCTCCACAATTATTATTATTATTCTTTTTTTTAATCTTTTTTGGTTGTTTTCTGTGAACACGGCATTGTTTCAAGAAATGTCTTAATCCACAAGAAACCCACCCAAAATTACTCTTACTACACTGTAGGACATATACCAGGCCTGTACATGGCCCTGTAACACTGTTACAGAAATACACAAAAAACAGAGAAGGCAAAAACAATGTTTGTAAAGTACAACCCATTTTTAAACAAAGCTAGTACACGTTACAATGTATACAATGGACTAACATAGAGGCCTTAAGGGAACAAAATAAAAGTTAGCATCCAAGACCATACCAAAACATTACAAAGATAGTGACAGTGAGTGCAGGTGCAAGAGGTCTATGAAATCATTATTTTCCTAAAGAAAAAAAAAATAGCATTTCAGTGCTCCTGAAATGCCAATTCCATGTGAATAAAAGCCAATAGGATGAAATACTTAATTCTCCTTAACTTGGATGTATGTGTACATAAGACCTAAATACTGTACTATATATTCATATAGTCAAAGGACATGTTAAGCATGGAAAACAGTATACAGTAGATACAGTTGAAAAGAAGACAGCTTCTAGAGGTTAGTGTGACCTCCCCTTAGACTTGAGCAACAGCACGATTCTGACTCAGTTAAACCTGCAGTTGAACCCTAATTAATGTTATTGGTAAAACCTGTGTTTGACCTAATAGTTTAAAAAAAAACCCTGCTGTGAAAAAGGCCTAATATGCCAGGTTTCTTCAAGACATGCTTGAACATTATATATGTTAATATCATTAACATCTAACTAATATATGAGACCAACTTTCAGACATGTCATTCCAGTCCAAACACAATGACCACAGAATTTGATTAACATAAAAACAACAAAGCTGGTGTTGCCCTAAGACTTTTGCAAATGATATACCAAGGTATGTAATTAGGCATGAATTGACAATCAATAAGAGTCAGTGCCTGGCTAGATAACAGGGACTCTATGTGAAACCTTAAAAATAGATTTAGATAATTCATCTTCACACAGCCAAAACATACAAAACTACACATCCAACAAGCGGTCCACTTTTTAGGAACTGAGAAAAACAGCTATGTTTCAAGCTTGATGACTGTGCTATTTCAAGTTCATCTAGCGAGATGTTGAAAGAGTTTCATCGGAAAGAGGCGAGAACATTTCCCCCACAAACCACAGACAAATGATTAATTTAACAGTTTGGCAGACAGGCCTATAGTATCTTCCTATGTTTCCAGAAAAGAACACTGTTAACTGATTTGCTCTACCTGTTGTTCTGAGCTCGTATAAAATATCCCAACCCTGTTCAATAACCGCTTGTACAACTGCAAAGCTCACCAGAGACACGGCGGTTCAACGGTGGATCAATGATGGACGACTGAAGAAAAGAACAAACAGGTCCTTCTTTCACAAATAGCTACGGTAGCTCCATCCATGAACACACCTTCACCCCAGTGAAGGAGGAACAGACACAAGAAGCAGACCAACGTAAGAGGAAAAGATGGAGAGAGAGAGAGAGAGAGAGAGAGAGAGAGAGAGAGGCAGGAAACAGAGTCAGAGGTATTGTGTCAGGGCTTCTCAGTTTTTTCCTAAACTTGATGAATCAGACCTGGTGTCCTCTCTCACTCACTCACACACACACACACACAAACGCACACTCACACACACACAGTGCTACTAGTCATGACTGCATGGACCCATTCATACCAATATGGCTTAAAGGGAAAAGTTGCAACCAACCTTCCTACTTCCTCTAAACTTGAGCTACAGAGATGCTCCGGGCATCCATGCATCAGATACTGAACAACTCTGACATGTGTTTCTACTTGTTCTTTGATAGGAACAGTAGAGGCCAGCTGCATTCACGACTACTGAGAGTAGCTTACATTATTCTGATTGACTGAGTACATGTTCATCATGTGGCCACCCAAGTCTTTATATGTTTGTGTGCTTTTGGTTTGGGTTTTGTGATTTGGGTCGTTCAGTTGTAAAAAAAGAACAAACGTTATTCATGTTCCAGACTGGAACATATACGAGACCTTTCAGCAAGCGTTTTGGGAAAGACACTTTCATGTTTGAACATGACTTGTCTATGTACTACAACATCCATGAGCCTTAGGTAGCGATGCCCTGAGGAAAGCAGCTGTCAGAGGCTGTGTTCAAAATGCTTTGTTGTTGCAAAAATGTTTTCAGATTTGAAGTAGTGTATTTAATACCTGTAGTAAGTAATTTTGTGATTGAACTTTGGGACTAAACTACTTTTCTTGTATTCAAGAAATATATATATATATATATATATATATATATGTAGGTGTCCCTGACAAGAAATGAACTATTGTCTGAGATGAAAGCAAACACTTATCATGGAAGACTGCTCGGTCATCTCAGAAGTCAGTGGTCTTGAGACTAACCACTGAGTAATGTACATATTCTATAGTCCCCAGTGAGAACAATCTTATCTTGCAAAGCACTTGCGTGACTTCACAATGAGTCAGAGTGTTATGAGATAAGATACATTTCCTTTGAAAGTTAAACTTAGGCCTCAGAGTAAAAAAAACAATAACATTTGTTGCTTCTAAAGTGTTGCATGGATTCCAGCGTGCATTTCCTTCCTTCATAAAACCTTTGCAGAGATATATTTTGAATATTTAAAAGACATATATAACGTTTCTATTTTAAAATATCTAAATACACTTCGCTATCTCAAATGTTTTAATGCTGGTAACTGATTCATTTGTTTTCCCGTCAAGGCTGCTATTGTCTGTCAAGAGGGAGTATAATGTGCCTTTTTATCCAATTTAAATCCAAATTTATACACGCTTCTTGAGTCTTGGGTTGATTTTAACCTTAACTATATATGTTTTAACTAGGGGTGGGTTTAAAATATCTTTTTGGTGATATATCATAGTCCTGCCTTTTGCAATATGATAACTGATTGCCCAAGGCAAAATATTAATATTTTAATTAACAAATGAAGGCACTCATAAACAGTCCCTGCCAGTTTCACTCGGCGGGCGTCGCTACTTCATGTTTCCATGTGGCGGCGCTGCTCAAATGAGTGGGAATTTGAGCAGAAGTTACCTGGCCGAAGAAGAGCGGGATAATGGCGGAGAAAGATAAGTTCAGAGATGCCCCATTCACTTTTCAAGGACATTTCATTTTCTCCAGGTAGACAGATATCATGATATATCACATAATCATCGTATTGCGATGTTATCGGTATCGTGGGCCATGTATCGTGTTTTGTATCGTAGGTGCCCTGTGATTCCCACCCCTAATTTTAACTATACCTGTTTTAATACGATATCAGAGAAACAGGGTGAGTGTAGAAAATCCTAAATCCCATGATTCCACATTCATTTGTTTTGGGTTTTCCTGTTATCTATAGTGCTCATAATGATTTAAACTCCACAGGCTCGCTATGTCACTATTTACCAAAGTTCACATGTATGAAGAAGACTGAAATTGTATTCCAGTAAACATGAATGAGAACATGAATGAGATCAGTGTTGGATTCAAACCAAACTGGCTCAGTAAATGTTTTACAAGAAGAAGAATACACCTGTCATTGTTATGATCTCATGATGTCATGTCAACACATTTGTTACTTGATATTTGTGTTATTCAGCTGGACTGTTTGCTCAGTGGGAAACTAAAAAAGGAGCCATCTTTGATTCCAATACAGTGGAAAAACAAAACCGAGGAGAGAAATAAAGAGAAGAAATAAACAGAGAGGAAAAGCATAAAAAAGTACAGTTGTTTTTTTACCAGAACATCCGTCATGTCGTGAGGGCGGGCAGTCGGTTAGTGCACGAGTCTTCAACGATGTTAGCAGGCCGGACACATGCATGTCATCCCCCCTTCTGCCTCAGACCTCTCCTTTATAATTACACACACATACACACACATATGCATACACATCCACCCACACACACACATATTGGGGAAACAAGCAGTCGTGCAAAAAAAGTAACACAGACGCACACAAGAACAAAACAATCCAAACATGAACATACATGACCACGCATGGTAATACATGTTAATGTATGAAATCCCATGCATGGACCCACACATGAACACACAGGGCAAACACAGGGCAAACACAGCGTAACAACACCCAAAACAAAATACACCAAAAGTCCAAGCAGTAGTACATTTATCCACAAGAACATGGTTGCAGCCAGGAAACACACACACACACACACACAGAGAGAGAGAGAGAAGAAGAGAAAAAGATCAAAAGTGAGTGTGTTGTATTGGCATACATATAAAATACATCAAATAATCATGAAATATGAATCAAATTACAATTACATGTATCAGAGTGTGCATCCGTGAATTTCTCTTTACCCTAGTTAAAACAACACAATGATTTTCAGCCCGATAATCTGGTCATTGGTCAAGTTATGTATAATCACCCCTAATTCTAATTGGCACATGATCAGCAGTCGCTACGTGTGAGACAGAAATTTGATCCAAGATCCAGCTTGAAGTGAGCTGGTACGGGCACTTCCTAAGAGTTCCTCTGTGTAGGTGCAGGTTATCTGTCAAATGGGGTCAAATTATGGCCCAGCATAGGCTAATCCTTTCTCAGGGAGCACTACGTGATGTTCACCTGTTCTCGCAAGAGTCTAGTATATGTTTCTGGCTTGTTAATGACATTTGATTATTGTGATCACTCACTGTACACGTTTCACAGATGTGCACCAAAACGGAGGCTGGCACTTTGCACAGGTGAGCACTTTGCACAAGACAATTGACACATTTTCCCACACAGATGAAGGGAGAAGTAATTCTGCCTGCTTAACATGTTAAGAACTTTAAAAGAATTAGAAGAAAAAAAAAAACAATACCTATTAAAAGTTATTTTCACTCATTTTAAGTTATATAAGCTGACTTGAGGACAGCATTTTAACAGGACACCCAATAAAATCGACTGTGTGCTTGAAGTTTAAATCTTTGTTGAAAATGTGAATGGTTATTTTAATATAGTCTAAATTCTATGTCATGAACATCACTAACATCTCCTGGTATCTTTTATTTACTGAAGATTGTCACAAGTTAGTGTTTAATGATTAAGCAATACTGACATGGATAAGGGGAGTACTGCCACTTCACGCAGTGATCCAAGCCAATTGCAGAGCAGAACGACTGACACCCGAAAGGCATACAACCGCGGCTCATCAGAGAGAAGAAGAAGAAAGAAAAAACATCCAAGAAAATGCCATAGATCACAGACAGCACCGCTATACTAAATGTTCATGTGCGGTCGACCTGGAGACATGAAACCACTAAAATGAAGCCTGGTTCCATTCATCCGTCCCTGTTGTCTTCTCATGTGTGTTTTGATGACAAAAATATCAGCCAGATACTGTATTGTGATGAAAGAGGGTGTTGTCTGTGGTTCTCCCTCAACCAGTCACTCACTCTCACTCGTGGTAGTATGAACGACGACGACTATTAAGACTCGCAGTTACAAGACGGCACATTGTTTAGTGTGGAATGCACAGCAGTCCTACGACTCTAAAGGCCTTTGCACACTAGATGCCCTTTTTGTACACTTTATTTGTATATTTATATTTGTCCAAACTGTATCTCGTCAATGTGAGTTTTCACATTAAATTTTCACATTTTTGACCAGGGTTAGAAGGAAAGCAAACTATCAAATTGTTGATGACAAATAAGCAAATGTGTACACTGTTAACAAACAAAGGGGACCCTCATAAATTCTTCAAACTGGGTGACAGACATCGTAAAAATAATTCCTTTCTTTTTCTTTTTAGTAAGGAAATTGACTGACCACCAGCTCATCATTGCTAGATGTTGATTGACTTTTTTCTGGACGTCAAAATTCATTTGCTTAATCCTGTTAAACTAAATGTAAAAAGTGAGTGCATCAAAATTCACCTGAACATAATTCATTGCCATTTATTTACACCCTCATAAATGTGCTACAACCTTGAAAGTTAAATCTTTGACAAATGGTTGACAAAAAGCTGCTTCCACATAACATCCACTGCGTTTATACCAGTATTCACTTTACTCAACAAATTGGGCCTCAGCCATTGCATGACCAACCCACTTTACATACAGAATCCTTGTCGTTATCATTATAAGATTGACTTATAGTCAGTTACAGTTATACAGTCTCAGTGAGTTCAATACAGTGTGATTATTCTGTGGTTAAATAGAGACCTCAAACTGGATCAGCATTCAGTACTGGCTGATAAACTAAGCTGTGGTATCATACTGAAAGATAAACAGTTGGATTGGTCAATAGCTGAGTAAGAAACCAGGGTGTGAAAACTCCTATTATTGGGCAAAACTGTGGATAAAACACGAGAGAACACTGGAGCAAACTAAGCCAAAATACCAGTGAATATAACATCTAACTGAGGCTAAATGAGCAAGTTCCTGGACCAGACTAAAGATAGAACCCTACAGAATACTGGACCAAATTATGGCTAAACATTATTGGACAAGGGCTTATACTAGACCAAGAATACACGTGCAGGCATTACATTCCACCAAAATAACAAAACAATTTCAGGACATTGTAGTGAAGCATTCTTAGAATATGTTTAAGATTGGTTCCTGGAGTTAAGGTTTGCTACTCTGAGGAAATGTACCTCTTGCCTTGATTTTCCTTTGAAACCCCCTCCAACTATAAGTAACTTGAATTCCACACTGAAACCATGAGACAGTGATTAGTGGCAAGGTTGTTGCCCATCAAGCCAATTAGTTTCAATCAGGAAAGCTAATGATGCAAAGTTATTTTGGGAAAACAGAGGGACTAATTTCGGCACAGACCTGACAGCTATGAGGGTTAATGAAAACAGGGGAAATACAAGCAAAGATATCTCCAACTAATTGAATGAAAATGTCTGCATCAGCAAACATAAATGCTCAACTTTTATGCCTTTAAAATATGTTTTTTTTTTTGGCTGGCATTATGTACATTATATCAGTGAATGTCTTAGCCTGACTGAACTATTTATCTCTATCATAAATCACCGCTAATGATTTTAAATCATAATCATTCATTCGCAGTGATCAGCTGTGGGCTTTGTTTTTCCCCGAACTCGGTTTACATTTCCAAATTCTGGTTTTTAATATTTTACAGTCAAACAGTGTTTTATCATGTGCTTTATGTCTGAGGTTATGCATATTATTACATAACCTCAGACAAAATAATTCAGTGTCTGTAACACTGAGTGCTTTAACTATTTTATGGTGTTCTACAAAAGAATGTACTTGAGTTTGTCTGAGGCTACGCAACGCACATGTCCACACTGAGTTTTTCTTGTCAAATAAGTGAATCATAAGATTTTGATATAGTGGAGGAAGGATAATCTTCTCTCTTGCCCACTAATTGCATGATTTAACTTCATCTGAAATAATTTGCGAAATTATTCAATGATCGACCGACAGAAAAATGACTTCTGTCAGTCTTTAGGTTTCGAGGTGTTAGGTGGAGAATTTGATCACATCTGTGATTATGTTCTTGGATAAATGATCAACTGAGAAAATGTTTTTCTGTTTTCAAATAGTCTATAGTCATGGGGACAGTCTATCATAAAAACTCAACTTTTAGGGACTTTGTGATGAAGCCAACATCTGACACGGATGACATGGTCCTCTGTGAGCTGAGAAAACACTGCACCCTACAAGGATTCATGGAATCCTTGTAAAATCCCACTGGAAAATATGAACTGGTCAAACCAAAAATAGGGCTGCAAACATTTGATAAGTTCTTATTTTAACCTCACATAGGCAATGGTAAATGGGTGTTGTTTGTGGAGTGGATTCCAACATTAATTCAGCAAGATCGAAGGATCGGGAAAACCCACTAGACATAACAAGGCAAGATGAAAAAGAAAGCTATCACAAGTCATTCAAGACTGATGGATGGAGACAAAGTATATAGGGGACATTAACGGGAGACAGAAATAGACAGAGACTCAGGAAAGAAAGGTGATGACCAAATTGAAAAAAAGAGGAACAGACACGATGAAGAAAGACACAGTAAGAAGAAGTGTGCACCAACTGGCAACAAGAAAAAGGAAAGAAAAAAGTTGGTGACTCCTTATACGGGCAGTGTGAGAGCTGTTGTTTTTATCTCATGGTTGGGACCCCAAAATTATCCACAGACTTCACCAGTTCTGAGAGCTGATACTGTTGATCCAGGTTTCCACGTTAAAGCAACATTCATCTGCTGCTTTCAGTGGAAATCCCCAAATAAATGGCAGATCATATAGAGGAGAAATGTGGATGCATATGGTATCTAAAAGGTCCTTTTCAGACTTCATGAGTTTAAAGCTGTTCAATCCAACCCGAGCTTACTTTATTCAGTCGGTTGAGAACGAACGTAAGAACAACCAATGAACTGCACATAGAAGACGCTTTAAAGCTAATCTCACTTCTCTTTCAATGGGATCTTTTAAAGTCATTTGTGTTTGTAATCCAAACAAACTACAGTAAATGATCCCTAAACACAAGGATTTATGAAAAGATGTTGATGCAGCACTTTTGCGCGCTGGACATGATGAAAAGGGGCTATGCTTTCAAAACTTTTCATAAACTTCCCACCTTAATTTCAGAAGCACCTTCCTCTGCGATACCTTCCCCAAAGCTGTCCACTGTGAGTCATGAAAAGGCAATTACTACACAATGAAGTAATGGGGAGACTTCTAGAAAAATATTCAAGAATAATACCACCTCTGCTCAAGCTAAGAATACTTAAATGCAACCACACATTAATTTCTGCTTTTGTTGTGGCTCTTTCTCTTCAAAGGGTCTAACCAGGGCCTTCACCTTGTGGTGAAAGAAAGAAATTATACCACAATCAAAGACTTTCCAACAACAAGCATAAAAGGTAGAGATACGGCTATAATTGTAATATACAGGGACATGTAATGCACACAATAAGACTACCGCCGGATTCATGTACAGTATGTGTAGTATGAACTTCATAGTGTCAGTTTATACATAAACATGCAATAAGTACAGCAAGGTCACCATGAACACACAAACGACTGAAACACTGTTGGACACAGTTAAGCCTCACGGCAGATGGGACGGTTTGAAGTGTCAATGAATGGATTCTAAAGAAGAATAAGTCAGGAACAACACTCTTCAGAAACTATGCCTTTATCATAATGGTGTCAAAACCTCACAAAAGGACTATACTGCAAACAACTGGAACACTGATAACAGACAAATATTGAAAGTATCCCTATCACTGTCAGTCATTTTGGACAGTTTTTAAAAAGATCAAAATTATCAGCCCAGCATTTACCATGCCATGATAATTAATCCAATCAGTTGCATAGTTTGGTATAGAGATTTACAAGGGTGAAAGAGATCAATGGTATCAAATATATTATATATCATAATGATATTGCCCTGAAATGCACAAGAGTCAGTATGACAAAGGGGAAATACTTGTTTAAACTTGCTAACAAACGCATACAATTTTTGTTTTGAACAGAACGGTGGATGAAAATACTTAAGATTAAATCAACATGTGATATTAAAACTGATTGTAGAGTAAAAACCCCAACATAATCCATGTCAATATTTAGCCCCTCTGTAGGGTTTTCACAGACAGATGACAACTTGATTTTTACTACAAATGGAGATCATTTGATATCTACCGTTTTTCAAGCAGGAGTGCTCAATGCTCATGACAAAACACTGGCTTAAAGGAAAAGTATGTGTGTCGTATTGGCATTGTATTACAGCGACCAAAAAGGAGCCACTGGGGACAGGAACGGTGTCTGTTGCCTCTTTCACTAATGTTTGCCCATGTTCTGTGACAAGACCAGTGAGTTTTCCCATAAGGTTTACTGGAAGTGGTAACTGATTATCAATTAAATTGTAATCAGTTTATTGGACAATATAGCCAATTGGTAAAAAACATTAATAATAAAAAATAAAACGGTATGAGTCATGCCATTCTTTGAAACTGGAAGAACAAGATTCAATTGAACCTTGCTGAGGTTAGTACCAACATCTTTATGAAAAAGTCTTACTGATCTGCAGCCGTCTTGGTGACCCCTTTGGTCAGTATTTAGGGTTAACAATAAGACAAGAAATGATCTTACTCTAAAGAGGGGCGGATTATATGTCAAATAACTAGCATCTGTGGGGTTAGACTTTTCTATTCCATATTGTGGGATTGGACTGTTACTCTCTCATGAGCTCTGTTAGCACTCGTAACCAAAGCTGCCACCAAAGCTACCATCATTGTATGCTAACTGGCAATTGAAAAGAAAATGACTTCACTAAAGAGGGCTTCCAGAAAGGTAAACAGACGTATATAACTTCTGTCGCACCACTGAGGATTACTAAAACACTGCCAGCATCCTTTTTTGCCATACTATCTTCTGAAACTTATTTGTGGGTACTATGCCGTCTCGCTTCACTGGTGCTATGTTGCTGTTGTGCTTCTGCTTTCTTTCCATCAGTCGCGACATAAAGCAAAATCACTACCTGTGTGAAGCACGGGAATGTCACCTTTAGATATGTTGTTTTTTTAGATATGCAAAGTAGGTTGTGTTCTTTGCTTGGCAGTGGACAGGACTGTGATTGGTATGGCACCAACACCTGGCAGTTGAGCCCAATGAAGGAGGAAACCATAAGAAGGCTTATTTTTGATTAAGGAAATTGGGCACAGGTTTTGTTTTCATTGATTTTCATCAGACAATGACAGTTCAACTCTAACTCCTCTTTTGGTTTGCTCATTTTGGAATAAATTATAATGTAACAAATTACCGTATTGTTACTATGTTGCTTCCCTTTCCCTTACGAGCTGGGTTGTAACAAAGATCAAAACAAAGTACAAATACACAAATACAGCGGGAGTTGATAGGCTAAATCAACGTTGGCAATGGTTTGAATGTACAGACATACGGTGAGATTCCATCAGCCTGTTTTTACGCACATGTTTGATTTCAGCGTAAAAACACCCGAATGGATACACAGAAATTTTGAAAGAGTCTTGAAATATGGCGTTTAAGTTTGAAGGAGGTGGAGAGTTAACATATCTGTAAAAGGCAGATGCTAATTAGTGCGCTGGAAATAGTTTCAGCAAATAAACATGGATGTTTAAAAGTCCCTCCTACTTTCACTACTTGCTGTACTGAAAAAAATAGTAGAAACGGCGCACGAGAGGAGGAATTTATGGACTAATGAGGAAACAACAACTTGCTTCAATATATGATACAAAACACAATCATTTTCGAACAGGTATTGGCACTCTTTCTTTACGTCAGGTTGTTCTGTGCTGCCACAGACTTTTGCATTACCCGCTGCTTATCTCAGTGAAATAATATTCAGAGATTCACAGATTTTTGGAAAGTTTGGGAGACATTTCAATGGAAACCTAGCACCTCGTTCACATTTGAAAGTTACGCACTGCAGCTTTAAGCTAACAAGTTTACTGCCATTCTACTTTACCAAACTTGCTGATGTGAACAAGATGTTAGAGAGTAAGAAAATAGAAAGAAATTAGAGTTTAATTAAAAAAAACATTTTCTAATTCTTTAGTTTCCTTTAAATACATCTAGCGTCTAGTTTTAAGTATTGCAGTGTGAAACACACCGGTGGTGTGTGTGTCACCAACAACGGAACCACTAACGACGCTAAAGGAGAGAGGACGTCTCCTTTCTCCTCCTCTCTCCCCTGCTGCGAGTCTACTTGAGAAGGAAACAAGGAGGTGAGAGAGGGAAAGGGGAGGAGGAGGTGAGGACGGACGGACAGGAGGGGAGGGGAGGGGAGGACTCGCGGAGACCGACCTTTTCCTCAACACCGCGCAGCGAGGAAAAGCCCCGCCGCAGACTGGAGACCTGAGAAGGGGAAATTTAACTGAAAGCAGCACTCCTCTCCTCCCCTCACCTCGCCTCCCCACCCCGTCCTCAAGCTCGCTTGTGCAGCCGAACAGATACTCACAATCTTGGCATTAATAAGGTCCGGAGGGCGGTATCCGCTGCGCTTTCGGAGGCACATCCGTGTGTTTTTTTTCTTCCTCAGCTGCTCCGCACCGGGGGGTGAGGTGCGAGGTTTTTTTTTTTTGTTTTTTTTTTTTTTAAATTTTTCTAAATATCTTGCCGCTGCTGTATCGGAAGAAGAAGAAGAAGGAGTCCTCCTCCTCCTCCCCCTTCTGCTGCTTTCCTCCTGCTCGGGTTTTTCCCAGAGAGAGAGAGAGTGATAGAGAGACTGGCAGAAAGAGTGTGCGTGAGAGAGAGAGAGCGAGATCACCGCCCTGGCTGCCAGAGGCGACTGTGCGCATGCGCGGATTCACACGTCCATCCAAGCGGGAGAGTAGAGCCCTCTGTAATCAAACTTTATATGTAATTGTTTTACATATAAAGTAAAAGTTATTGCACTGAATAAAACATCATGTAGAGTCACGTTATTGATAAAACTATCTTTACTGTCAACTCTGTTTCCTCTTTTATGCACTTTTACACTTGTATGCTTACTAAATGCTTAAAATCTGTTGAATCTAGAATAAACCATATGCAACTTACGTTTAAACGAACAGTCCAGCCTGAGCAGACCATTTTGACACGGATTGAGCATGAGATATGAGTCATTTGAAGAAAGCTCAGTTTCATTGATCATTTAGAGGTCTTGATATTTTACATGTTGCCTCTTAACCCTACTGCAACTCTGGGGGCAGCCAGAGGACAAAAATGTAACTCCCAAAACAAAAATCTTACATAATTGTAAGAAACTATGAAGGATGGCAGCACAACATGTATGTATTTTACATTTTGTTTTGTGTGTGTTATAGCAATTTAATTGACAGGCCAACCTACAATACACATTTTTTTTTGATTCATAAAGTTACTTGGTAACATATGCACCTCGAAATGACTTCAATGTTTTTTTTTGTTTAACAGGAGGGGGCGCCATACACCAAGGGAGAGGGTGGGAGAGAGAGAGAGAGGGAGTGAGAGAGAGCACATGGTTGAAACGTTTGCAGACATTTTAAACCATTCATTAACATCTTCTAATATAGAAGATCATTACAAATTAGCCCTCAACATAAACAAACTCTGTTTTTTTTTTACCATTCTGATTTCCACTTATACATGGCCTTTGGTTTAAGGAAACTATGGCTTGTAAAAAGGGAGTTCACTGAAACCTTTAACAATACAATACACAGTCCTCCTGAGGCCTTTCTCTCACAAATGATCATTCTAGGGTTCTGAGAACACAGTGAGGGCACTGCAACTTTGATATCCACCTCCATTTAAACCAGCCACATGTAATGGTAGTAGTTAGAAGACTGAAACTAAAAAGCGTAAAGTCTGTTTTTATGGTCCAGCACCCCCTGTTGGAAGACTACTACCAACACTGTGGGCTTTTGTCTCCACTGCAGCTTGTTATCAGAGGTTAACCTTTGATCAGTGGTCTGATTCTGAATCATATCTAGCAGCGCAACTCCCCACTGATATCAGTGCAAGGCCTTATCGAATGCATGTTTACTGCACACTGCCTATCTGCTGCTTTGTGTTTTGGTGACTCAAAAAGGCCTCGATTCATTATAAATGTCACTAATGTAACACAACAGGGCAAAAACAGCCCACGTGTAAATAATAATTCAGTTATTAATATGAGAAGGTACTGTATACATGAGTTAGTGTTTGCTGTGGTGCAATGTTTTCTGGCACCACAGGGGGGCACTGAAGCGGCATATCAAACCACTGATACACAGCATTTGGAGGTTATGCAGATGCAGACAGATATTGACCAACAGTTTGATCCAGGATGCTCCAAACCTCTGAACTGTCCCCAGAGACCCTGAGATAACTACAGTTTTTATTGCTCTTATAAGAGAAGCTCAGTCCACTGAGCATGTGCTATATTGTCTCACCAACACTCCACCTTTCAATGAGTATAATCTAATACTGATTAGTTCCACTGGAGGAATCACTGCTTAATTGCTTTGCCTGAGGACAGGACTAGTCATTTTTAGAGGGAACAGTGATTCTCATTGAATTTCCTGTCAAGTTAATTTATCTCTTCAGCACACATCTCAAAAGGGATGTCATGGAGAATAAAAAGCCACAGGGTGACTAATCTAACTAATCAACAAAGCAATGTGACGCAGCAGATTCTTGCCCGAGAAACCTACGAGGAATTCAACAAATGATGCTAAGATGATTTCTATGGCATTTCTATAATGTTGATGTGGTAAAAGCACTCAGCACATCACTTAGTGAGTGTAGAGCATATTCCTTTGAAATGATTGTCACTTGAAGCAGCCTCACACTCTTTCTGCAATATACAGACACACCAAAACACAATTCTCTAAATTGGAATATGTTGCATAATGGTGCATCCAATTGGACTCCAAGTTTGCTCTTATTGGTTAATAAGATATATAATTTAAACCTCTGATGATCAATTATTTTATAGTGCCATTGACAGCGAATCATACGTTAATTTGAATGCGTTGCCAGATTGTGGTGACAGACCTGCAGAAAACTATCAGCACCTTTGTGGCACAACCGTGCACATCGCATATTGGGGACCCTGGTATACTCGCTTGCAGGTTTTTTCTGTTTGGTGAGCAGGGCTTGTACTCCACCTACTGGTGGTGCAGAAATTCAATTGTGCATGTGCTGTCCATGCACACTCTTTGCGTGCAGTTTCCAAACCAGGGCTGCACGTTGATGATGAAAAAAAATCAGCTTTGTTCCTACAGCAGTGGGCACCTTTGGTAAGTGGCATGCTTTCAGCCTAAGAAATATTAGTAAACCCTAGGGTGTGTCTAGCACCAAAGGAGAGGTGGAAACCAAACTATAAACGATGTCGTATTAGATTTGTTCTCTTCAGGTGGACACAACACTCCAAGTAATGCTAATGTTCCTCCGTGTTTGAGGTTTTCGCAATTGTTATTCCCATCAGCTGTACAAAGTGATATAACATAAGCATTTGTCTGCTTTGTAGAAAAGTTCCACAACCGTGCCCCGCTCTTTTCTGCCTCGGAGTTTTACTGTTAGAGGAGGAAAGGAGACATTTATAGTTACATAAACCCATTTCCTTCCATTTAGACAGTAGGGTGTGATTGATTTGGACACAGAAGTGAACACAGAGCCTTGGCTGTAGGAAGGAAAAGGTAAAATGGGTAGAATAGTAAAGGGCAGGCAGGTAAGTGGTGGATACCCGTGATGGTGTGGACTGAGTAGATGAAGAAATAGAGACAGAGCTCTCGGCACAGAAGAACAAGTATCAGCAGATCACACACTGGAAAGACAAGCACAACTACCACTAGACTGGCTGAACAATGTGACAATGAGTGCCGGAAGAGCTGAGGTTCTTATATTGCCAGGTGATTGCAGATAACTGGACTCAGGTGTGGAGAGTAATCAGGCCAGGTGAGGTGCAACCGCACACACACACGGGGGGGGGGGGAATTGAGAAACACTAAACCTGCGACATAGACAATACTGTACAAATGACATCATTTTTTTCCCCGCAGCCCTGACAGAGCAAACAATTTTCTCTGGCCTTAAACAAAGGGGTATCCTTAACCTAACCACAAGTCTTATCTCAACCCCTTAACCAATTCCTCAGAAATGAGGAATAAACATGTCATTGAAATGTCATCACGTATTTGTTAAGTGTATGAGTCCAAGGAAGCGTTTGAAAACCTTCACAGATGTTTACTAAATATACACTAGAGTATGTACTATGATGTTCATGAACATATTGTACTTAAGGCACAGCAGTGCCATAATACTGTGCAAACAGCCTTACAGTGTTTATGTATAAACAGCACACACACACACACACACACACACATATACAGTTTCCGTATGATGTCTTCTGATTGCGCAGATGAAAGAATGGTTTCTAAAAAAATGCTATAGAAACTTAAATTTGAGAGGAAAGTATACTAGTGGATAACGTTACAGATACACCATGATCACTGGTCTAATCTCCACTACAACCCCCCGGGATTTACGCCCTTGCAGGCCAGTCAAGAACACATGCTCTATATGTCGATGAAAACCACAATGTTGTGTAGCTCATGCGGAACGAGGCCTTGCATTGTCCTGCTGAAACGACAGATGTCAGCTCCCAATATGTGATGCCAAACCACCTCAATTTTACCACAGCTGAGGTACTTAAGCCTAACATTTTCACAGCTGGAGGAAGTGAGGTCATGTTGTCAATCTTTATATACATTCTATTTTTAAAGGGAGGGAAAAAAAATGCATTATTATTATATATAAATCAATATGGTTGACACTTCATAAGACAACTGCAGTGATGGTTATTATTATTTAACCGACAAAACCGCCGGTTAAAAAGACTGTTTTCTACTGAGTTCTGTCTGTATGAGACAACACCCATCTTTGGAAATTGAAGTAAAGAAGCAAGATCCATGTTTACATGTTATAATTTACAGCAATTTACAGGCATCAGGCTTGTTGAAACAGCATTGGTGTCCAGTAGACTGTGTCATTTAATCAAGACAAGATGAAACTGGAGCTTTGTGCTGTATTGTTTTGAGGATTTAAAGGTAAACACACACAGATTGAGGTCAGTCTGCAGGAAAGAAATGACTTGACCTCCCTCATAAAGACATGGCCCTTGCAGAAAAATGACATATTGCATTGTTGACTTCACTGCAGCTTTTTCCAGGTCACACCCACACACACAATGTATGTATTGTGTTGCTCTGGATGTGAACAAATCCAGAGCTGAAATTGCTGCCCCATGGCTTTGCTGTGCCTGAAAGCACCAGAAAATCACATGACAGCGCTAAAGCTTAGCTAACGCAGGATGGAATGGAGGGCAACTTTTGAATTCCTGTTCAGCTGTGGCCTGACTGTGTGGAGTTTCTGTGAGTTTTGTGTGGGTATTCTCCCACAGTCCAACAGCTGTTTACACATCTAGCCCTGTGATTAACTGGTGATCTTTTCTGAGTTTACACAGCCTTTTGCCCAATATCAACCAGAATTAGTTCACCTCAGCTATGACCTTCAAAGGATGTAAGTGAGTTGAGATAATGTGTGTTATGATCTCGCACTGTACAAATAATATTGATATAGATCAAGAGGGCATCATTAGCTCCAATTCTTGACTTGAAAATGGTCAACTTTGCCGCAGAATTCACGTTGAGGCAAAGACCAATCAGTGCTGAGATTCTCCAGATGACGCGGCCAGACCCTGCTAAAAATGCTACCCAAACAGTGATGATAAAGCTGAATAAATAAATACACGATTCTAAGAAGCTGACATTTGGGAAGAATGGTGGATTTAAGAAATTCAAACACATTTATCTACATCTGGGGAGCAAAGGGTAAAGTTTCATCCGAATGAAGATTCGCTTTTGCTGTGAGAGTTTCTTTGACTTCCTCTGTCTGGTGTGTTCAACCCAATCACACATTCAGACTGAAGACCATTAATTATTGATTTAACCACTTGATCTTGAGCCATTGGGTTTAAAAATGAACTTGACTCAAAGGAGTTTTTTTTTTAACCATTTACTGTGTATTTTAGTTCCATCTAAGATTTGTTTTCATTTCAAATTACAGAAATCTTATTCATCAGAGTGGTTCTAATCTTTGGTTCACTCATTCTACTTTTGTAGAATAAAGGTTAATGGCTGACCACTCTCATATTCTCTTATGTTACACTCAACCATGCATTACTCACAGTTCCCCAACTATCAGTGTGACTCACTCGGATCAAACCAGTGTGTGTGTGTGTGTGGGTGGGTGCATGTAACAGACAGGAGTACATAACTTTTTCATCTTTATTATAGCATCAAGGAGGCATTATCATGTATAAAGCACACACAGCAACGTGGATAATTCAAGGGGTGGGAAGGGATATGAGGGTGAGTCAAGAGAGAGAGAGAGAGAGAGAGAGAGGAAGTAAAGAGAGAAAAACGTAACTATCTGTGCAAACATGGGCCCAGATTGACAGAAAAATGCTCTTGGCTGCCAGAAATCAAAGCACTTAATGGACGTCTAGACAAAGTCTCAATGCCACATGGCTAAGGGCTAAGATCAAATCAATTCCACTGGATCTGACAGATTTTAAATAATTCTTAGAGTTTGATTGATTGTACTTGAAAGCACCGCATAGCCATTTAAAAAGCTCAATCTCAGACATAAAATTCACCCAAGAAGACGATCACCTCCAGCTCCCCCTGCAGCGATCGTTGAATAAGTTAAATCAAAAAATATACTATAACCTACACATATTTCTATGCAACAGTTACCTATAACTTGAGCCTGTACATCATTATTCTTCAACTCAGTGTTCAGAAAAGTAACCTACATTGTCCCACTGCTAGCAGTAAATCAATATATATGCAGGTCTTATGATAATTTAAGTCTTTATTGAGGACCTGTCACCTGCTTCAGTGGAAGCTGGAATAAGTGATGTTTATCTTGATCCAAAAACAGGCGCTCTACAAACATCTACATGTAACGTTGTTGGGAAGTCTGAAAGCAGAAATCAAATTATAGAATAAAAGCTTGAAACTATGTGCAGGATTTGTAGCATTGTGCAAATGCAGAACGTCAGAATGCCTCTGCATGCTGACCGTAAGACACTGCATGAATGAGTGACTTCATGTAAGGACATCTAGGTGGCTGGTGGGCATGAACACGCATGTCGGGGGCCATGAAGACATGTCCAGTACACTATTTTAAACCTGTCACACTGTCAGTCTGTCCCCTGATTACACACAGCAGGAGGCTCCTCTCCTGTTCACAATCTATCTTGGGATGAAAATAATGATATGACTTGACAACCAAGGGCCTTTTTTTTTGACATAAACACCAGTAGTCCTCATGGAGACCAAAATGAGACATAACATTATTCTGAGGAGCAAATTCAATTTAAGATCAAAATTTAATGTGTGGTTAGGTTAAGGTTAGGGTTAAAAAAAACCAACAACATAAAAACCAACTCTGACTTTATGACCTCGAGTAGTTAAAAGTGGCAGAATTGAAGTCATTGCTTTCTTCTTCTTCTCTGTCAGTTAAACATGTTAGTATTGATCTGTATTGAAGTCAGAGGCTAACACTGGGATGGAGAGAGGTGGTAAAGAGTAAAAAACGGAGAGATAAAGAGAGCAGGTCCTTTGACATGGTGTTGATTGCATGGATATTGCCTTTGGTCACACATCGCTCTGATATCGCTCCGTCCTTCTCCCACTCTGCCCTTGATGTCTCCTCTTAACGCTCTCACTCGTTTGTCTCACAAGGAATCTAAATATTTGCTTCCCCTTCATATCTGTCACTCACGTCCTGTCAGGTTCATACAAGATGGTGACATTTCCCCGTCGCAGTTAACCTTTTAGCTTGCTAATATTGGAATTTATAGCCTCAGCTGTGACTGATGGGAATGTAATTAACATTGCAGGTATAAGGGAATAAATCAGGTAATTGGAAGAATTTACATTTCAATCTCATGGAGGCACCTAAAGCCATGCTTATAATACATGGCTAAAGCCAGAAAGGGCTGCTGGTATAAGGAGGATGAGGAGTGTTTACAGGAGATTACAAACCATTATTAAAAACAGACAGGCTTGCTTTCGAAGAAAACGTGGCTGCCAATTGAAACTGATCTGGATAAGTAGTAAAATCTAAGCCTATTCTGTGATGACACGTTTGCCACTTTATTTTGCCATTTGAACTTTTTTTCCAGGGGAAATTGGCTGTCTATTATATGAAGATGCATTGGTAGACATCATTTTTCCAAAGATTTAAGCAGCTACGGATTTTAATGGATGAGGCTTTTAATGAGGGGCTAAAATCTGTTGTGTTTCCAGTGACAATGATCCTGTTTGTCTGATCTTGATCTTCTGTGCAAACAGCTCAGTCTGTGCTAAATGTGAGCTGTTTCTCATGTTCACCCCCTGCCACTTCCCACTTGGAGCTGAGTTACAAGGGGCACAAGGTTAGAATCTGCCCCCCTCAAAACACAACACTCCTTTGAGAACATGACATATGTGGACGCAACCAGTCATTTCCTCCTCGACAAAAGATGATGATTCCATCCATGTCTGTGGGTTCTTTCTTAGAAACAGACTCAGTCTCTTTCACAATCTTCCTTCAAAGTCCTGATGCTGATGATAATGTGTTGCTGATGTGCCAAAAGACTGAGTATTTCCTTATTTGTGAAGCCCAAACCAAACTATAACTTCACAAGTGGTCTGCGTTCTGCATCCTGACGCAGTTTGCGGCTGATCATTTGAGATTTTGCTTGAATAATAATTATGAGTTTATTCTCATAATATTATGACTTTATTCCCGAAGGATTACAACTTTATTTTCATAATATTAAGTCTTTATTCTCCTCATATTATTACGACTTTATTCTCTGAAGATTACTTTTTTTTTCTCTTCACTTTGGCCCTAATATTAGAACAACACATGCACCACACAAATGGACCAGTTAATGGTATGTTCAAGAGACTGTATACATGATGTGTTGTTGTCAGAGAACCCACACAACTTAGCTTTAACATTAGGTAAACTTTGGATTTGGCTCATCAGTGACAGACAGATTGTCCCAATGAAGACATACACTGCCACTTTTCCGCTCATGTTTTCTCTTCCGTACATTTATCCTCATAGACAAATCCATTATTTTCATCCCCTCTCCTCTTCTTTCCCCGCCTCGCTCACCTTCCTGCCCTCTCATCTCATCTCCTGTTGCTCCCTAATGCTTTGTGGCAT
The DNA here is from genome assembly GCF_958295425.1 of Solea solea. Lineage (NCBI taxonomy): Eukaryota > Metazoa > Chordata > Actinopteri > Pleuronectiformes > Soleidae > Solea > Solea solea. The sequence goes on from NC_081144.1 coordinate 10,442,536, forward strand.
TATGTTAAGCCACATAAAACATTAATGCTATATCTTTATGGAACAGACACCCTCTTAAATTTGATTGAGGGCTCAGTCTGAAGCGGCAAACCAACAGGCACAAAGTGGTCGTCATTTTTCAACACCGGCTCATTAACTGCAGACGGCTGGCGAAAGGTTATGTTTTAACAGTCAATTTAGTTTACAGTAATAACTAGTTTTAATAAGTAGTTTAGAACGGGGGATTTCTGCCATTATGGAAAAAGCACCACACATTTAACTTTAATCAATGACTATAAGGTGCACTGTAAACCTTTGATGTACATTTACAGTGAAAAGTTTAACAGTGTGGGTGACACTGCAGCTTTGGATCTGGACAAAGATGATTTTCTTGTATCATTTAAGTTAGTTCGTATGATACTGTACATTTAAGTGTTTGTTTTTTTGATATGTGTAATTTAAATTGGATATTAAATAAAGGGGGGCCACATGGTTGGTGTAGTGGTTAGCACTCTTGTCTTTGCAGCAAGAAGACTCAGGTTTGCGACCCGGTGAGAACAAGGGTCTTTCTGCACGGAGTTTACGTGTTGTGAATCTGAAGCTGAATCTCCTCATAAAATCTTTCCAAACACAGAGCGATTCCTCTGCACCATAGAATAACTGACATGGGTTTCATATGTCTTTACATCTTTTACTAAGCAAATGCATTTCATTATTACACTTACTTTGCGCTTTGTCCTCTTGGAGATTTTATTAAGCTACACAAGATGGAAGGCAATACTTAAGATATCCCACTGTACAATGTCTTTCATTCTGATGTAAGGGACCGTATTGTATGGCTTGTGCTATATCTTTGTGTGAGCTTGAGACCTCACTTTTAAAAACATGGAAATAGGGTTAGGGTTATGCGGATATGTGAATTTTCCCTTCCAAAATAAATGCAATTCTTTATAAATTTAGAGTTTATTATTGACTTGGGTTTATTTATATACGTACATATTACACTTTCAAACAATACATTGATTAATTCCTCACTTGGAAAGATTAAACAATATTGACATTAGCCCTACATTAAACCATGGAAATACATTTCAAATATTAGGCTAAAAAAAAACAACACTTTTCACACACTAATCATAACCAGCTTTTGACCCACCAAGATGTGAGATTGTGAGAATGAAATTTCACGTACTGGTGTTGGTGTTGCTCGGTTGCCAGGTTTGTGCACAAGGCCGCAAAAGCAGACAGCCAATGTTTTCCATGTTTCAAAAACAAATTGTAATGTTAACCCCTCAATATTTAAGAAAATGTCAAGTCTGAAGTCACGAGTGTCTAGTATAAGTCAAGTTGAATCTTTTACCAGTGTTAGTCAAGGAAATCCCAAGTCTTCAAATTTGCGCCTTAAAGGAATACACAGATTTGCATTTAGCTTTGTATTACTATAATAGGGGTAGTATTTTTGAAATATTGTGCTTCCCAACCTCAGTTTCCATCTTTTCTTTGTTATGTGCTCACCAGTGACACTTGGTCTTGTTAGCGTAACTGTTAGCAAAGATGGCGGACACTGACACTTTACATTTTGGGAATGAGGTCCCGCCCCCCTACGAGTGGGTCTAAAAAGTGTGAAATTAGCGTTGCAGTTTCAAGCCTCGGAAGCCTCGGAACAAGTGTCACTGGTGGGCACGTAACAAAAAAAAGAAAGTGAGTTTGGGAAGCACAATTTTTCATAAATACTGCCCCTATTCTAGTAATACAAAGCTAAATGCAAATTAGTGAAGTATTCCTTTAAGTCAGACTCGAGTCAAGTCACGTGACTCGAGTCCCCCACCTCCGGAAGCTCCAGAAGAAGAAGTGTTGCCAGTACTGCACTGACAAATGAAAGACAGAGAACAGTGCCACCTGCAGGTTCATGTTGGACTCAGATTTAAATCAAATGATGATGGTGTGTCAGCAGCAGGTGTGTGGGGGGCCGCACAGTGAGAGTGACAGGAACATGGACACATTCATAATCACCACGGTGACTAAATACATTAAACAGTGTGACGGTTTTTAAGTGATCTATGCTAAAAATGTTTGAAGGTCACATCACACGAGATTTTAAAATGAGACACAACATCTGGCAGTCCTTGGTTATAAATGAGTCTGATACCGCCAACAACACTTCCCATTAATAATAATGTGACCATGACATTGGAACGACACATTTGTAACATGTGTCCTCCTGCACATTAAGGTTGCAGCATATGTATGTGTGTGTGTGTGTGTGTGTGCACAGAATGAGCAGATGTGAGTGACGAGGAAACTAAAGCGAAAGAAGATGTCACAGACTTATGTTACACAGAAAGACAAAGAGAAGCAGATGGAGGACGGCACAGCATGAAGGGGGATGTGGCGAGAGCAAAATGTGAGGGTCAAGAGAGGAAGAGAATGCTAAACAGGAGAAAGGACGACAAGCTGTTTGATTTTGAGTGTGAAGCAGAGTCTCTGTAAAGCCACAAACTAAAGACACTTATATGCTTATATGCTAAGTATTTTATGCTTGTCAGAGGTCAATTGTCCACTTGTTTGAGTTTTGCTTTGTGTTAGCAACACTGCAGGAAGAAAACTGTGTTACAGTACAGAGCTTGTTGTCATGCGACCGTGTGTCTCTTCTCTTGTATAATCTTCTGTTTGAAGAGAAAATAATAATAACAATCCTGATAGAAAGAAGCATTTTTCCAGCGCTTGCACGTTTATGGGATGTGAGCCCTGTAGCGACGCTGTAAAATATAGAATTTCGTGGATTACAAAAAGATTAAAGACTAGGAAAAAGACCATAAAATTACTTTTAGCTATTTGTGTCTTTTGAATCACTATCGGTTTTGAAGTGTTTGATCGTTGCCGTGGTCCCAAAATGAGACCCACTTCTTGTTAAAAATGAGAATTTTTCCGAGAAGAACACTCATGACATGTGACAAAAGAAAAATCCATTTCATGTCACATACAGGGAGATTATTATAATTGAATGTAATGTGTCTTTCTCAATCGATTTCCTCTACGTTCTGTGAAGATTGAGCTGTTCTTTGTGTCATTAAATCATTTTGTCCACACTACCTCAAAGGTCTGTGTGAGGGTGATTGCTTAGTTGTGGGTATTTAGTTGTGACCGTTAATAGGGATACAGGAAATGTTAGTGAGCGACCTCATTAAGATAGTAGTACAAGAATGTATGTATGTCTTATTCTTCTTCTTCTTCCTGTCTCGGAGAAATAGATTTAAGCAAGTATTGATTTGAGAAATTGACTGAAACATTGTTAAAATAAATGTTGCACACACATACACAGGGACGATGAACAAATCATTACTGTGACTGTGCTGCTGTGTGTGCAGAGTTCCTTTTTTCGAACATGGACAAGGACACTAAGTATGAAACCTTGGTCATCTATTTAGAAATCTTAGGATCTCCAATAGGAGACACACTAATTATGATGTAATAATACACGAACAACCAAAATGATGAAATTGTTAATTTCTCCTCCAGGACAGTAACACATATCTATCTGCTCAGTAATGACAGATATTTTGTATTTATTGCAACGTCAATGAAACAATATGAGCAGTTACAGTGAGGAGTTAAAGCATCATCAGATCTCGATAATAATAATATATTATAGAAAAGAAAATTTTAAAAGAAAATAGATGCAAATACAGCAATAAAACCCCCGTAAAAACCCTGTTTTAACTTTGAAATTAAACAAAATATGCAAACAAAACACAACACAGGGTGGAATAATGATGTATCATTATAAAAGCTCTACACATTTTAAGTGTTCAGTGAAACCAAGTGAGAATCATGTTAGGAGAGAGTTCAAGTGAACACAGTTTTGGGTTTTGGTAATAAAAACATCGTGAGACATAAAAGAGTGGGTGATGACATGATACATATATGTGTATCTCACTAAGAGGATTAGATATCGTGAAATAAAGGGTATGATTGATGTTACACTGATAAATCAGGTATGAGCTGTCAGTTTATACACTGTCAGTATCAGTAAATAGCAAAAAATGCAGAAGTAACTGCATGACATCTATGTTTAAGATAAAAAAAGAGGTGTCTGTATTAAGGCAGCTGTTTTAAAAATGAAACCCTGACTTAGTTGTTAGGTTAGGTTATGGGACAGACCAGAATCATAACAGGTCATCATCTAAGGATCAATTATAAAGCATGACCAGAGATGTATTTCCCATGTGGTAAACACAGACATACAGCAAATCTGGTTGTGGACAGACATATGTCTTTTATTGTAAAACAAGAGCAGAAATACTTCTGTAATCAAAAATAAACCAAATTAAAGGTGAATTTATGCAGAATGATATGCGATAATGAGCTCAGTGCTGTTTTCCCTCTCAGCCTCCACTCTGCCCATTCAATAATATCATCAAATAGCAGAGGCATAATCAATGACTGCTCCCGTGTTTTTGTATCGGGATGTTTCATTTCGATGCAAATTGTTAGGAAGGAAATAAATGCCACGGGGATCACTAACCTGTGGGTGAAATGACACCCACGTGGTGACTGGAACAACAATAAGATGCGATGCGGCTGTGGCAAACATTTGATGGATGGTTTTTCATAAACTAGACTTTGAGTAAAGTAAGAAGAATGAATGAACTGAGTGTCTGCAGGCAGGGGGGGGAGGTAAAGCAATACATAGTGATGGAACAAAACTGACAGGTAACAGATGAAAGAAAGACACAGAGAGAAATCATTTTGACAACTGCAGCCAGAGACGGTCACATGTGACGGAAACGTTTTCTATTGATGGAATGACGTTTCATTTTAAGGGTTTGAAAAGAAAGCAGCAGAAAAATAACGTTTCTATGAGCTCAAGTATGAATATAAGCTTCATTTTTTTTTAAATTACACCAATGTTACGTTTTGACTCAGCTAACAAGAGCAAAGAGGGCAGAGTCTTATCTCAGCTCCAGTCATTTATCTCATTTGCACGGCTGAGCTGCGCTTTGCTCCACCTTTTGTTTTTATTGTTGTGAGCACAATGACTTACGGAGAAGGAGCAAGGCCATATTCTTGGCTTCCAACTGGATCCAAAATAACAACACGGCATGACAACATGGAGAGGAGGAAATATCATCAAGATAAACGCATGATAAAGAACCAACGAGACCAGGGGCGGAAATGGAGATGATACGTGTGACAGGAAATCAAAGGTGTTGACAATCACACTGCGATTAATGAAAGAGACAGGGTGAGATTTTAATGAAAAGCTCCTTCAGATAAGCTTGAAGGTCATTAAAGGATGAAAGATTCATTCTGACTAGAACCCTCAGTGTCTCGGCAGGTTTCACAGGGTTTATCAAACGCCAGTGGGAGGCAGAAAAGCTTAGTTCCTCATCCCGTGATGGTCGCAGAGGGGTTTTATCGCCTTTACATCTGCCTCCCTTCACATGTGTTTTCTTTCTTCTCCCCCTCTCAAAGTTCACGACAGCTCTCAGGCGCGTTTGTTTTTACGTTGTCAACAGTACAGCCGGTTCGACCGTTGTAACGGTCCATGGTTCCAAACTCACCAAATAATAACGTAATGTTTTCATGCACAAAAGCCACACAACGAAGACTTCCATAAAACATGACGTCGTGCATGTCGTATTTCTTTGCAGCAGCTCAGCCAGAAAGTCTGATACTTTATTCTTATAGTAATCTCCAGAGGAAACCTGATCAATGTGGAGCCAGAGAGCTGTGGTCATTCATATAAATTACATACAGAGCAGATTAAGGAGCATCATCTCAAATGGACTGCAGTATTTTCTCTCTCTCTGGTTCCTGTGGGAGCCGAAGAAGCATTCATCACAAGTTATTTTCGTCCTTTTCTCTACACTTATCAGAAGCACTTTCCAAAACACTCTCCAGTTACCTTGAATGTTCAACAGACGTCATTGTTCACTTTTTAATTTCAGCTATTTGTCAAACCACCCACTTGTCCCTGTGGAAATTGTTTACATTTTTTTCAGGTGGATTATCTGTCCCTTAGAGCTCATTGTTGTGGAACATGTATTATTATTTTTAAATACTGTGAGCGCCATGAACTAAATTAGATTCCCCCCACATCGCATTGGAGAGGAGGAAGAAAAATCATCTGGATGAATAGACACCACTAAGGAAAAATACTGAGCAGTTTGTCACATTTATGGTATCATTTAATAAGGTATATGTGCAACGGTGCAAAAATAGTGGTTGAGCGTGTTCCACAAACTTTAAAAAAAAAACATTGAGCGTTATCTGTTTCTCTTGTTTCCTCTTCATTCTCGAGGGAAGTCTCCCTCTTTTACCGAGTCTCCAAAGAATTCCGTTGCATTATCTGAAAGACAGGGCTGCATGTTATCTCACCATTCCTTCACACCAAGCAATGATCAATGCTTTTTATATGGGTGTCTCAGTTCATACAGCAAGTGTGAAGCTTAATATTTTCTTTAATTATCCCTTTTCACCCAAACCCTTGATAAAGACGCTGTTTTAAAAGGAAATATAAAGATTGAATTCTTAGTAGAAATGAAGCGAATGCTCCAAGTTAACAGGTAGTATAGGGGCTTTTACTTATTTGCTGCACTTTACTTATTTTATAATATTTTACACATTTACTTCTCAATTATTATTTCTGTTACTCAGTAATTTATGGAGAAGGGGTGGGAGCTAATAAGTTATACTTCTCCTCACTCTTTTTCGAGTATGCCGCTTTATTTATTTTTTCTGTGCATGTTGTTTGCATATTGTCTTGCCATTTCCTTGCGGTTCTTCCTCAGTGATCGTATACATTTGTGTTTGCATAGTACTTGCATATTGCACAATTCAAAGATAATTCTGTTGTTGTTTCCCGTTGGAACACTGAAAGTTAAAGTGCACTTTTGTCAGTTACATCAGTCAAAAATGATGACTGCTTTTGAAAGGGCCAATCAAAGTCATTCTCGCTGATCTGGTGGAGCCACGCGGCAGGTAGCTGTTGCAGCAGAGTGAATATTCTGTGTGTGTCTGTGAGGTAAAACAAGGTTAAGAAAGTGCTGCGTTCATTTATCTTCTTGCCGACAGCTGGTATGGCTACATGGCTGGCCTGGATGTGCAAACAAGGTGATTAATGACTGTAGTGTGTTGTCTACAATTCTTCTCCCTGCACTGTCTGCCAGCAGCTCACTCTGATGCAGATAAGGCAGCCTGGTGTTGCTGCAGGAGAGGGTAGAGGGTATAGATTCTTCATCTGCAACACAACATTTTCCTTGTACCATGCTTGTGCAGATTATGGACTCCTGTTTGCACAAGCACACGTGGCAAGAGAGGACAACATTTTGTGTTTCCATGTGCACACAAACAATGGGTGTGGCCTAAAGTCTAAAGTGAAGAGGAGAAAATGCAAGGTTTTTCGTGGATGAACAAAGAACAAAAAACAAAAGAGGCGAGCAGAGGTAAAGGCCAGAAACAAGGAAACTATAGAAACAAGGCATGGAATGCTACACAAAGGTAAGATACCTGGTAGAAAAGAAAGGAAGAGTGAGTGTATATATAAAGAGTCGTGATGGGGAGACAGTTCGACACAAGGGAATCACATTAAGGCAGGGCAGGTAATCACATAAGTGGGGAAGCAGTCAAAGGCCTCTTGACTGCAGCAGCTTCAGACCAGACATGGTTAGAGTCATCGTAAAACAGAATGTGTCACAATAAAGCTTATACTCTGTGTTTTTGAGGACTTCTCACCACCATGGTCAGCTTGGGATGCTGCCACTCAAGACAAGCTAGACTTTGTCAAGACTTTATTGTCTTGGACACATACAGAATCGTGTTTAAAAAACAATAACAGAAGCCAACATAATGTACACCTCATGCTAACCATGCATGAGGTGCAACAGAGCATGGCAGAGGCTGTGAAAGAAAACATCGGTTACTTTGCTTCTGTCAGGATGGAATGAATCGCTCTAATGCCAGGTTTTGGCTTCCTTTTCACCATGTCATCACTGTTGATGCTGCATTGATCTCTGTCTGTTGATCTCCTCGGTTTTATTCTACACAGGAAATAAGATCCAGACACTTTCTCCACAGCAACTTCAACAAAGGGGGAAATCAATGGTTCATATTTGAACACTGCTTTTGCCAGGTGACGCGACTATTCCAGGACATGAATATGGAATAAGTTTACTCTACGGACTAGAATATCGACATTTATGACTATATCTTAACCATTAGGACACAGAGCATTGAGGCTCCTTTATTCCATTACTGTGTTAAAATGCATACACAGAGTATATAGAGTGTCTTATATCTTTTTTTTCCCAAGCACAACCTATAGACAATCATTTTCACCAACTATATAAACACACCTGAGCAAAGAGCACTCAATTTAAAAAAAAAAAAATCGGATTGAATTTGTGACATTTGGAAAGACGTAAAAGTTTGCTTGGCTCCTTTTAATGAACAACAATAAAATAAAAACGGTCTATTTTGTGACTTCTGCACAATATACAATATGAAATTTATCATAACTTTGGCTCAGCAACAAAAAAAATGCATTTTATAAAGCCTGAAATGCGACCTACAGTATAAACACAGACCACAGGAGGCCCATATAAGGAGTTGTGTATTATTCCCGCAGCAATTTACCATGGGTGCACCCGTTAAGAACCAGTCAAGGTTTTTGAAGTCACTCCTCTTGCTGTGTCCCATGGTACAAACTATCACACTGCCTGTGTTCATCTAACAAGCAGCTTAAATGTACAGAACACATTCCTGCTCCTCAGACAATTAACCCTTCTGATTCAGGTGGGGTTTTATTAAGCGTTCACTCTCACCATACTGGCCTGGGGCATACACTTTGCGATGCCACCTCCACACTCAGAATGCAGCACTTTTCACATCACATTATCACATCCCCAACAGCAGTGTTTCTCACATCCTTCAGGCTTGGAGTCCTGCTGGATTTCTCTCCTCGCAGCTTGTGCTGCGCTTTTAAACCCAGATGAAAATCAGTCCCTGGTTGATTGTTAGGCCATAGGTTAAAAATCAGCCTGATTTTTTTTTGGCCACAGTTCTGAAGAAAAGACACGGGAAGTGGCATAAAAAAAAAAGGATTACAGACAAAGGGAAATATGAATAGTAGAAATAAGTGCTAAAGTATTAATCCTAGGTTTCTAAAGGCGTACTTAAAATAGAATGAGATAAAAAATTGCAATCAGATTTCATCTTCCTAATTAAAAGAGTCACTGTCAGGCTTTCCCGTAGAATGAATAAATCAAAATGTCACGTGAGAAACAAGTAGGTGGTGACTACTAAAATACCTACAGGCTTTATTTTGAATTCAGGTATTGTCACTATCAATGTGATCTTTTTGCAGGCTGGATACAGCAAATGGAAGGTGGGGGGGGGGGAGGCATGAGAGGGAATGAAGAGGAGGCCACAGCTGGGGAGATATCAGGATGTTCATGCCTTTGGCTCTCAGGTTTGGAGAGGCAGCTTAATGAGGAGGCATCTGATGTTCCTTCAAACCAACAGTGAGGGCCCAGATATTCGTCACCAGATCCTGGTCACCCCTCTGTCGCTCTTCATCAGTGGCACTGAGGTTTTCAAGTGACACTTCAACTCCTGCAGTTGCTTCAAAATCCAGGTGTGACAAGTCCTTACAAACAAATCTAACCTGCAGTCTGTTGAGCTGCACAGAGCTGGGTATTTTTCTGTGCACTGTACTATATTAATAAGAAATATAGAAAGTACACATTTTAAAAGGTTAATGTTTCAAGTGTTGTATCTTTTGAACTTGCACAGAAACAGCTAGATGGAAGAGTTCACCCGTATTATTTCACATTCACTCGCCAATCTCAAGCATTTTGTTGTTGACACAAACTTTTTTTCCTCTCCTCTTTCGTCTTCTCCTCCTAAGTGAAGTGTCACTATCTGTTTGTATCTCTCAATGGCCTTTGTAGTACCTGTGTGTCTATTTCCATACAATTGGCTCTGACTGGAAGAATTCAAAGGATTCAAGGGCTATATTGTCATGTGCAAAGCTGATTACTGTAGCAAGCACATGAGAACACTTCACACTGTTGTAGACGTCGGCCCAGGTTAACATAACACACTGTGATGTTTCCCCACTCACAAATGCAGCATGTTCTGAAAACACAAATTATTTTTATTATATTATTCAAATAATATTATTTGCGCTGCCCACATCCTCTATCCACAGAGAGTGAGGCTACTGAATGATCACCCCCTCACCAAATTGAATTGAATTGAACTGAAATAAGACACCAAGGGAATCAAACCGTACATAACCAAAGCACAGATATAAAAAGCTAATAGATGGACAGGACACACCACTTTGTATTAGGACACTTCTTGTCAAGGCCGTGGACCCAAATGCACAAGGCGGAGGCAGGGATCTCTGTTCAAACCAAAAGAGTTTATTTAAAACAAAGCAAAGTCTTACTCTAGCTCAGGTAATAATTCCAAAACACAGGGAACAGTCAGACGAGAGTGAGCCAGGCACAGGGAACAAGAAGGGTCGAAGAAAGCAAGAAGCAAACGTCGTGGAAAGCCAAAAGGTGCAGGGAGGAGAGGCGTATTTAAAGGAGCATGAACTGATTAACACCGGGTGCAGACAATCAGGGAATCAACGAGACCAGGCGAGACAGATGAAGCGCAGACAGGAAGACAGAAAAACCCTTCACCAAAATAAAACCAGGAGTACACATAAACTAAACTAACTGACGCAGACATGACACTTCTTATATTTTAAGCCTATGAACCAAAGCCAATTGGACTCACAGGACACTTTTTGTATCAGGCTTTGTTGCTTCTCAAACTTTGTATGAACTGTTGTTATTATATGATCATTTAATGACAAATTGTATTTCTTGCTTAGATGCACAGGTTTTACAGTTTATTATATTGTATATACTGTAAATGATTTGCTTTACATTTCCATATGAAAATACTTCTGGCACAAACACAAACCAGTGCAACTCCAACATGACATCTTCATTAAATGAATTGAGAATCACTGCTCAACTCAACTCCCATACGTTTCCACAAGTTTAAGCCTTGTTTTTTGTGTCCAGCAGGTATCTGACTACAGTTCTGCCAAACAACAGCAGGCAAAACACAGCCGTCATGGCAGCATATGATATAAATAGAGTCTTTGTAGCTGCTGGGAAGTCAGGGTGTGACATTATCAATTTGCTCTGTCCCAAACTGATGTGGACGAGAAGATTTATCCGAGCGGCCCGGCGACCCTGTAGCCAGCAGTAGTAGGCGCCTAAACATGAAGAATGATTTCAGTCGAATTAAATAACATAGGAGAACATCAACTTCATTTGTAGCAGTGTAAAATGTTGATTATAATGTTCCCATTAAATGTTAAATATATAAAAGCTCCACATATTTAGAAATAAAATGAATACGATGTGATTAAAAGTGGCAGTTTGTTTTTCCCTTCTTACATAAGTAATTGCTATAATTTAAAATGATAGATTGAATGGCTTTTCATGAACTTTTTTTTCAGCGGAGAACGTGTGCAGATGAATTTATTTTTGGCATAAAAGCTCCATTGTTCCCAATTCCCCAGGAAAGCAGTGGCACCTGTCCCTGTCTTTGTGGGGAAGAGTACAGAAATGATGCTAAAAAATGTGGTGAGACAAGACACAGTCAAAACACGAAGTGGAGTTCACGACAGCTCATACACGATTTCACACAGTGTGAGTTGTAGGGAGCTACTATACGAACCGAGCTAATGTAGAGATCAGCGACAGCTGAGCAGCTCAGTAAAATATTAGATAGTGGGTTCAGATAAAAACTCTACATTAGTGGGTAGACTCCACAACAAACACTGTCAAATTTCATCCTGATCAATTTTGGCACAATAATTGTTGGTTGTTGTGGTTTAGTAAACAGAAAGTATTACCTGAGTCCCTTGTTTTTGCAGGTTGAAAAACAAGGTTATGTCCGGTGTCTATCAGCAGCCTTGAAGGTTGGGCTGCAGGCTTGTTTCCTGCCAAATGATCCGATCGGTAAATAGGTTCTGACCCTCGATCCCAGGCCACGGCCATGTTTGGTCGCGCTCCGGGGCAACCCAGGGTCAGGACGCGGTCTGCTGGGTGGCTATGGAAGAACACTGGCACCTCCGCTGGCATGGAGGCAGAACTGTGTGCAGGAAGACAAGAAATGTTGACCAGCAAGACCATTTGACCCAGAACTTTAACTCTCTATACCGCCATACTGTCCCATGTACCTCTACATAAAACGTTTATGTACATGCTTATGCCTACCTGTGTCCAAGAAATGACATCAGAGCAAGGACTTTGGAGGAGGGAGGAGGTTGAGATGGGCAGGTCACCTGACAGCTTTGGACTTCCAACTTGGCCTGTACTCTGTTTTGCTTGAGACTGACAAAAGCTTTGGGCACTGCTCCGGATCCACATGAGGAGACTGTCTCATTGGCCCGTCTGTAGCGTATATGGAGATATTTGGAGTGGATGTAGCAGAGTCCCACACGTACCTGTTCACCTGGAACACCGCAGCGATCGCACACTGACCACGGCCGGTAATGGGTGAAGACCCGATACAGCGGCTGAACAGATTTGGGGTCCTTTGTCTGTTTCTGTTGCTGGCTTTTTCTTTCTGGAGTGAGCCTAGGAACATTCAAATCCGAGGGATTAGAACAAACTGGCATTATAGGTAAGAATAGTCTGATTCAGAGACTGTATCCTTCAGAGAACTCAGCAGTCCTAAAAGATTTTGGTCTTCAGTTACATATACACTCCAATATCAGGTGTTGAAGTCATTTTTGCATTACGTTAAACTTTATTTCTCCCATGTATATACATTTTGAAATATTTAACTTTTTCTGCCATTTTCTCCATTTAAAATGACAGGAGTCGAATGCTGTGCTATCTGCCTGTGATCTCTATTTGGGTATTTATGGCAACTGTGGTAAAAAAATGGGATCTGCCTTTGATCTGTGCAGCACATATAGCGCATGGATTAAAGGCAACAGTGTAAGGAGCATTTTCAATGCAATTTCTGCCCCAAATACACATTTTTCTGTTAGAATATTTTCATCCAGCAAGGTGGCTCTGGTCACATTTGTGTTTGTGAAAAGCATAAAATGAAAGGATAGATTCTCATGTGTGTGCGTGGTGTAAAATAATTAGATATTGGTGGTTAAGATTAATATTTAAAAAAAAAACAGTTGTTAACCTTCTCCAAATGCTTATATAGATGTTTGAGATGAAGATATATCATCATATTAAATGAATTCTACCCCACCTTTTTGTATGCTTTTCAGTCATTCAATTGCCAATTGTGAATAAAATAATAATAATAAAATGAAATAGGCCAAAATAGGCCGTTGTGAGACCAAGAGCAATCATCAGCTGTTAATAATCTATTGAAATGTGCGTCATTTCTCAGAAAAAGCTGATAAGCTCATGGTAATTGATGTTTCCGCTGTTATCTTTGTCTCTCAAGCAGCAACATGAACCAGATGGAAGTAAGATTTGAGCATTTTAACAATGAACAGAATATGTAGTATGTCTACAGTTATTAAAACCTGAACCTACGACAAGGCTGCTCATTCATCAGAATCCTCCTTTACTTTTTGAGTTATGCTGCTGAAAGACAAACAGTCCGACAGACACAATCAAACACAGCTAAAACCTTGGTGGAGGGAATAACTCATCCATCAACATCAGTGTGGCAATTTGACCATTGTTAACTACTGACATCAGAGGGAAGCTGATGCTGTGTGCCTTCTGGATGTCCACGTCGTAACCAAAGAAGTAATCTTTGTTGGCAGAGCCACAGATGTAGAGACCAGAGTCATCATGCTGTGCTCTGAAGATCAACAGACTAAAGAGACGGATGGCGAATCGACTCCTCAGGTCGTTACTGTGAGGGACCTGACCAGTGTCCAGGAGCTTGTTGCCATGGTGATCAGTCAGGGCTCTGGTCTCCTCAGAGCTGCCCGCATGTGTCCTGTAGAACCACACAACTGATTGGACCTGGGAAACGCAGGGAACGAAATGACCAAAACACGTCAGCTGGTGATCGATGATGTTGTCCAGCAGATCAATACCAGAGACTCAAATGGTTTGTCTCTCATCTAGAAACTAAATGCCAAAGACATTTTCTAATTTTCTTGTCAGAACCATTTAACTCATTTAGTTATGCAAAGTGGGATTAACAGATCAATCTCATAGTCTTTGCATTTCTGCAAGGTTTCTGTCGTGATTGAAAAGCTGTGTCAATTCGCTGTTAACCTTCAGGGAGTTTGTAACTTTTAAATGTCAATATCTTTTACATTCAAACCAATTCTTTGAATGTAAAAGTTTTGTTAGCACCTTATCTACAGACAAATGTGATAGGGATATGTTTTCGGTTACAAATACTTTAAGATGGAAAAGAAATAAGCAATGGGCGATACATCACATTAACATTTGATAATGAATTTGATTTAAATATCTCATCATATAGTTGGTCATGTTGCATGTACCTGCTGTGGTTTGCAGTGGCAGGGCAACTCCACAGTGACTCCAGCTAGGTAGGCAGCATTGGTAAAGGTCAGAAAGGCAGGGCAGGGTCTCCTTGCAAACTCATCCTGCTTATCTTCAGGAGCCTCGTAGCTCCACACGTCCCAAAACAGCAGGAGCAAGAGGATGATGAGTGTAGAGCAGGTCATAGAAGGCATTTTGGCCCTCAGCCCTAACCTATGCCAATGCCAGGCGCAAACGTTTTGGTTTCATGTTGCCGGTGTGTACAGTGCAACTGGCAATTTTACTTCAAAGGATCAAAGTCTTTGTAAGGTGTGATGCTGCACTCCACAGGCTAAAGTTCTCAATCACATTCTCATCCTTTTTCTCCCTGTCACTTACTTATGGGACATTCCAATTACTTCAGGAGTTGGAACTGGGAGTAATGTCACCTCTGCATTGACCATGTTCCATTTGAGAAGTTAGAAACAACCATGGACACAAAAGTATGTCGGGCTAGACACTGTTAGCAATACCACTACCAATGTTCTATGTCCATGGATAAAACTTTAACAGTACTATGTACAACTAACTGATTTAATGTCAATCAAAAAACAGAAGAGCAAATAACAGCAAAATTAGCAGGGTGTTTTTTAGTATTGACAGAAATGGCAGCCATTTTGGAATCCTATGTTGGGCTTTGTAAGGTTGCTCTGACTTTCCAAGTTGCAAATCCGACTTGAGGGTGACTTAGAGTGTCTCCATTCTTGTTGATCTCACCCTTCAATCAACTCAATCCAAAGAAACTGTTAGATTAAAAGTTAGCTTCATGTTAGGCTTAACTTTGGTCAACAAGTTGTGTTATTACACTGACCACAACACAACTTGGTTGCAGACTCTTGTACCAAGTATCAACTGTATCCACCTAAAACCAAAACTACCAGCAATCCTCCTTTCACACCTCCTACAACCATTGTAGACCAACAGCCACAAAGACCATTTTGCATGTCCCCACCACTGCTGCAGGCATTTTATACCATAATATCATGAAGTGGAAATAAATGAGTACAATGAAGTGGCTTCCTGCTGAGCTGCAGGTCTGAGTATCATGACAACTCTGCTGACCAAACTTCGCTGCCTGGAGACGAAAACAAAACTTTTTTAGGACCTTTATCTGGTATTAACACTGACCTTGGCTGAGACTAAATACATAGAAGTCAATCAGTGAGTTTACATCAGGGGTGTCAAACTAATTTTAGTTCAGCGGCCTCATACGGCACAATTTAATCTCTAGCAGGCCGGACCAGTGACATAATAGCATAATAACCTATTAACAGGAATACGTCTTTCCCTTTGTTTTACATTAAATGAAGCATCTTTTTACAATACATATGTAGCCTGGAAATTCTTGTGAATTAATATGGGGCAAATGTTTAGAGCAGCACAAGGCAGCAACATGACTAGTTGTGTGTTCAGAGAAGTTCACTTCAAAACACTTCATATTCATTTGAGATGGAAAAGGCCACGTTGCCAAGAATTTGCCAAGTAAATGTGTTCTCTGAACAAAAAGGTTTCTGCTGCAACAAATGAGTCACTTTGATTAAAACAGTTCCCCTGCCTGCATTTCCAAACATTCATCTATATGTCCATCAAAGCAGCGCCTGGTACCTTTGCGAAAAATGTCTTCTTTGTTTTCATCTTCTGTCAATCTCTTCTTTTGCTCCCCTTCCTCCTCCTCCTCCTCCTCCTCCTCCCACACCTATCAACCCTTGCATCATCCATGCTGAGGATTGGTGTTTTAATACCACCCAGTGTGCTAGCATTCATCTCTTATTATTATCCCTTCATCCTCTAACAAGCATCCATGAAAGGCTTGGAACAGCCAAACAGCCCTTTTGTTCCTTCTGTTTCTCTTGACAGAGAAAATTATTAGTTCTTAGTAACCTGTCATTTAAAAAAAGAAAAAAAAGCCTGTGGGTCCAACAATGAGTGAATGTACCTCAAGTTTGCTGTCAGTATTCATGGTGCCCATTGGATTAGGTCCATGTGGATGGTGAAAAAAAATGTTGTGCCTTAGAATACACTTGTAAGGAGATCTATTGTGAATGATTTACACTGGAAAGAGGAAATAGTACACTGTTGCTGGTTATGGCAAAACACACCATTTATTATACTCAGCAGTGCTTGGTTAGGCTGGACAAACTTTTTCAAAAAGGAAGTAAACAGTGGTCTCTTGTGTGAAAGTTGTGCAGTAGTTTTGCCGACCCCACCAATCCACACCAACCCCATCATAATTATTATAGGCACAAATAAAAAGTAACTATTTAATAGAGTCTAATAAATCCTTTGGTCTTTATTACCTATATCAGCAGCCAGTTTGAAGTCTAGGTATTATAGAATCAGGTCACAGGTCTTTTGCTCACAGTTGTGGATCCAGAGTAAATCCAAGCACTGCCATTCTAATGATAATGAAAAACTGATACCCACTTGGGTATCTTTAATATCTTTGCTTTCATGTCAGTACAAAAAAGATCCAGTGACATTACGAATTCAATTCACAGTCTCATATCTTTCAAATATCAAGTTCTAAAATAAGTGGTAAATGACTTACTCGTTTTCTCTCTCACTTTCCTTCCCTTCCTTCTACATCAACACCTTTTCAACCATACCACTCTTTTTTACCTCCTGTTCCTGTGTAGCTATTTCCCTCCACACGTGTTCCACATCTGCACGTCATTTCTGCCCTGTGGCCTAGGAACATACAGCACAGCCAAACTCTGTATAAATGCTTAGACATATTAGAGTTATGCTAATATTACTGACATTTACTCCACTCTTATATACAAACTTTTTCATCTACTTTTCCTCTGCTCCCTGATGGATTTCCCAATTAAATGAAATGTCATCTCAGACTAAGTATGTCAAAAATAATGCTTTAATGCCTTCCAGCGATTCTGTAATAAGCATTATTTATATCATACAAAAACACATCACTTCCTAAAAGTTTAACTTATACCCTCAGTTTTGAGCATTTCGTTTTCTCATTGATATAATTTTGACCTTCAACTTTAAACCGCTGGAGCGTCACATTGTTGGATGCTGGGAGGAAACCTGCAGAAAACCCAAGCCCTGCACAAAAACGCCCAAACTGGGATGCAAACCATCAACCTTCTTGCTGCAAGGCAACAGTGCTGATCACATGCATCACTGTGTGGCCCAAACTTTAGCCTATTATCCAAAAATGATAATGCAAGTTTCAAGGTTAAGGCAAATGATTTGACAACCATAATCACCATTAACAGACACTGACAGCAGCTGTCTGTAAGAAATAAGAAATGACCACATTTTGTATATGAATTTCAAAAATGGCACTAAGAATTTATTTCTGATGGGAACTTGAACATAAACATAGGTCATGTTGGTTGGACTTCAGTAGAATACCTGATGCTGTCATTTCTGCTGGCTGCACAGTCACTGTACATGTCATATTACAATTTAAGAATATAACTGTATGATCCTTCAAGTTAAAAACTGATCAATCACCCACCATCGCCATTTTTCTTGTCTGTTACTGTCTTCTTACCTGAATGTAATGTAAATGAAAATCGGCCTGGGGACACATGCAATCACTTGGGTGTCTGCTGGTGCATTCCTGTTGTCTTGCCTCTCTAGGACTAATATTTCATTCAGGACAGCAGTTGCTGCAACACTGCACTCTCCTGTCTGTGTGTGTGTGTCCAGGCTAAGGCTTTGCTGAGGACCACCAGTCTTTATTTACTGATCTGTCCTCCCCTCTGCCTTATATTCAATACCTGCAACTGGTTGTTAAGATTCAATGAAGGGAGTCTGGAGACAAACTATAGTCAGGGACAGTGCTGCATTAAGTTTAGAGCAACACTCCCAGAACTACCAATGAAAATGGATGGGCCACATGTCTGATTTGCATGCATATATTATATTATTATTACTAATGTTCCTTTTGCAAATACCGTCAGTATATTCTTCCCCTCAGTTATCTCTGTAATGTTGGTTGATAAGTCTGAAAATACAGTCTAATATGATGCTGTCTATGCTGATATGATGAATAGGTGACATACAACATAACAAAAATGGACACCTTATTATTTGAAAC
This sequence comes from Solea solea, assembly GCF_958295425.1. Classification (NCBI taxonomy): domain Eukaryota; kingdom Metazoa; phylum Chordata; class Actinopteri; order Pleuronectiformes; family Soleidae; genus Solea; species Solea solea. The sequence continues at coordinate 10,461,142 of NC_081144.1, forward strand.
AACTGTTACGACGGCAGCATACGCTGTGAATTTTATGTGACGTGTTTCAGTGTATTAGAAAGTCTAATAAACCTAAGAATCTAAGGCAATTAAATGATATTGATGCACTTCGAGAAGATGATCATTTATTGAGCACAGTTGTGGACATTCAAGACTGGAATTGAGAAATGATTATACTGTCCTTTTTACAAAGGACTCTATTTGTGTGTCTATCCATCCATCCATCCATCCATCCACAGTCCAAAAACATGCAGATTTGGGGATTAGGTAACTTGGACACTCTAAATTGACCATAGGTGTGAGTGTGAGAGTGAATTGTTGTTTGTTTCTTTGTGGAATGATGGACTAACGACCGGGTGCACCCCACCCTGTGTCAGCTGGGGTTAGCTCCCTGCGTCATTCATGTGGAGAGGATGGATGGATGGACAGACAATAACTGCTCATAGCAGGTATTAATATTGAATGTTATAACTACTGTGACACTATCAACTGAACCACTCTGCTGCTGCTGCACTGTGTAATTATAGAGCATGCTCCTTTGGTCAGCAGAGTGCCAACAGAGGACACACTCTCTCCTTTCACACCCAGCTCCAAGCACAGTCCTAAGATGTTGGCCTCAGAGTATGCTCCACTCAAGCAGCAGGCAGTTGAGACGTTTTGATCAAAGGACGAGCTGTTGAAGGAGAAGGCGGTGCTACTCATCCATTCTCCACATTCACCATTTCCCAGTTGGTCCTGTGCAGCCTGCTCTTCAGGGTGATTTTATTCTTGCTGCAGTCTGAGGACAGCTGGGTTTGCAGCTCAGCTGCTCTGTCTACACAAGAATTTGACTCCGTGACTGATCTTGGCAATTTTGTATGAACTGTCGTTAAATGTTCTGAGGAGTTTTATGGTCCCCAGACATGTACTCTGATGTGTTTAGTTATGATACCATAATACTTTATTGTCAGAACATGCCTGACATTTCTCTTGCATCACAGCAGCTTTGTTTACCAGACATAAACAGCTACAGACATTAAACATTACAATCACCCAAGAGCCACAGACATAAATACACACATTATAAGATGAGCAGAAGTTTTTCCATTTCATTCAAAGACGCTTTTCGGTCTAACCTTATTAAACTGTGGAACCCTGTCCCTCCAGCCGAATGACAATAGCCTGTATTCATTGGTTCAGGACGTGGTTAGGGTCAGAGGCAAAGTTCTCTCAACAAGTTATTGTGGTGGGATGATTCATAAAGTTTTTCAACTGGTTGACCTACAATCTTTGAGTAGATTTTAATTTGATGAAGCAGTTTTGATTTCACAGCAATGGGCAGACTTCTGTACCATGTGGTATTACAGTACTGCAGAACACTCATTACCACTGAGGTATAAAACAAATGAAGAATTTGCCCCAAAAGACCTAAGACATCAGAGGAACTTGATCCTTTATATGATAGTTACTCCTTTCCTCCAGTGCAGTGACACATTTTAAATGTGCAGGTTGGAATATGTCAGCATTTTAAACAGTCAGATGTGCATATTGTCAAATGCTTGATTTGGACCTCTGGATTAGATTAGGTTAAGTTAGATTAAGCTGTACTGTTCTATCGTACAGATGCTATTGGAAATTCTTACAAGATTCACTGTCGTGAGTCAGTGTCTACTCCCAAACTAATATGGGTTCCCATTGAATTAAATTCCCACATTCAGACAATTTATACTGTGCTAAATCACAATAATCACAATATACTGTACATTATCTCATATAATGTGTTTAAGACCTTACTATATAATATTGACTTAAAGACAAGAATCATATTAATATGTCAAAATGTAAAGCTAGGGTATGTAATTTAATTCTGAAATACCTTTTTATTTTGCTATTGAGACATCTTCAACCAACATCACCTCCTTGAAGCAAAGCACTCTGCAACTGATTTCAGGATTTCTTGACAGGGCGACCACAGACAGTGAGACAGGGCTACCACACATCGTCCAACATCACCCTGAGCACTGGAACACCGCAGGGCTGTGTCCTCAGTCCCATCCCGTTTCTCCCTCTTCCCCACATTAAGCACTAATAACATAGGGACATTTGTGGATGATGATTGCACCAGTGATGATGAATCCTCCTACAAAGTGGAGAAACAGAACAGAACAGAACTGGGTGTACACATCTCAGAGGACCTCACGTGGAACACAAACAAGAAGGCACAGCAGTGTTCGTTCTTCCAGAGGACACTGGAGAAAGCCAGTGTGTCACGAGAGATGCTTGCTACATTGTACTTCTGCTCTGTTGAGAGCATTCTACCATACTGCATCTCGACGTGGTACCTCAGCTGCACAACAGCTGACAGGAAGGCACTCCAGTGCGTCGTCTCCAGCGCTCAATCATCGGGACTCATCTACGCCACACGGTGCCTCGGGAGAGCATGTAACATCTGTGAGGACACACATCCATGCTATCCCCTCTTTGAACTGCTGCCATCAGGCAGACGTTACAGATCATTCTGTTCACACACTACAAGACCAAGAAACAGCTTCTTCCCCAGAGCTGTGACTGTTCTAAATCAGGTAAAAAAACAAACCCATCCAGTCTAACACCATCACTGCCAATGTACTATCATATGCTGCTATGTACATTGTTGTATCTATTCTAAGGACATTTTACCAAACAGTATACTCGCTCTCAAAATACAACATGTTTTTGCACTGCACATCTTTTGGAATATGTAGTGCACATGGGATGCAATGCACATTTTATTTAAAATGTTTAAACATTATTTCCTATTTCATTTATAACTTTGTCCGACTGCTCTGAGCATCTAAGAAAAGCTGCAAAAACTCATCTTGTTAGACTGTACAATTGTGTGTTGCAATGGCAATAAATATCTGTACTATTCTACTTAGTAGTCATTTTGAAGGATGCTGATCATCACTTTATTGACTTTTCACATCTGCTATAGAGCACTGTTGCCTTTTCATTTAATTTGCCACCTTTTGTGAACATAACGCGCAGTCCTGTTCATTTCCCCCACAGACACTGTGGCTAATGGAGGATATATTTTTGGAAAAGCCACAATTGCTGTCTATGTGACTTTGCTCAGAATAACTTTGCCTCAAAATGAGGCCATTATGTTTATTGAGTCCTGAATAAAACAGTGTAACGGAAAAGAGTGATGTTGTGGTGGAGGAGATACAGATACATCTATTTTTTCTTTTTCTCCAATACAAACCAAGGCTTTCATTAATTTTGTATTTTTAAAAATGTAGCTTCGGTGCTATTAATACTATATAACTCATTGCTTCTATACCATCTTGGAAGTGTTGTCACCACATGCAACTATCCAAAACCCTGATCTGACTAAATGTGACATGACATTGATTCAATGGTGATCAACATCAATGCTTTGAGAGCAAACAAAAACAACAACAACAAAAATCTCACTGGAAAAAGAAATCTCATTTATGTGATATATTGAAATTAACATTATGTACGATTATTCATTTAGAGCATTCTCCCTTAATATTATCTGTATGCCTGTAGTATACAGAAAGATTAGATAGTTGGGGATTGCATGTTAAAGGCTGAGGCTGAACTTCTCTATGCAGACACCCCAAGTATGAGGACTCCCCAGATAACAAGTTTTGAATGTGTTGCAAGAATCAGCAGGTTGGGAAAGTTTGCAATGTACATGTAGCCTAAATCTCAGTAAAGCAGAGATGGACACAGGCCTGCAATTTTCAGATAATACGTAATTTCCACTGACCAAAATAATTGTGAACAAACAGTGGAAAACCTGTGTGTACATCTGCTATATGAATAAATAAATAAATAAAACAATTCAGTCGTGCATATTATTATCATCAATTATCAACAAAAGTGTATGTGTCATTTTTTGCGTTAATTACTGGTCAAAATTCCCCGGGAAAAATAACGTTGAATAAAATAACCGTTTAGTTACAATAACACAAGCATATCGTTCCAGAATGAATCGAATGATTGTGTCTGCCTGTCGTCCTCTGTCCTCTTCCATTTTATATTTAATCACTTCTCTTTCTACCTCTAATTGTTGTTCATTAGTCAAAGCTGCTTCTATTTCTAGTCGGGCTAATGGCAACTAATTAGTGACTAATAGCACCACATATGTGCAAACCGACATGGGTTTGCAGACATTGAGACTGTTTACGATTTCAATGCAAATGCAAAACGTGTTTGTGTGTGTGGGTGTGTGTGCAGGCTTGAATGAATTAGTGATCCCTACCTCTATTGCCTGGAAATGATTTCAGTCTCTAATTGTATTTCTGTAATTGCCTCATGGCTCCCCATTAATGTTCTGAAACAGAGACAAGGTCATGTGATCTTTTAGGCAGAATTGGAGCAACCTTGATGTGTTTCCTCATATGCGCAGCTCCTCACAAGTTACTTCTTTGTACATTGTTGTAGTTTTCCATTTATAAGTGTACAGGTCAATTTGTCTGCATACAATTTGCATGCAGTAGTATTACAATAATTAAATATTGAATAGTTCTTTGACTTTTCTGACTGTATTGGTCAACTGGTGTCTTGCCATCAATGAAGAAATATGTCATAGGCTAGACACAAAAAGTCAAGGGTAAAATAACAAATTGCCAGGTCCCTAGAAATATTGTGTCATCGGAATAAAATCTGCCACTGCAAAACAAACTGTATTATACCAGTAAATTACCAGTATTTAGACTGTAAATGTAGAAGATCTCTTTGGGAAAAAAGTGACTATAGCAAGAGTAAAAAATGATTATCCATCTTCTCAGTCACAGTGGGCAATGTTTCCTTCGACAATAGTGCTGTCACTCTGTGGCTATAAAAGACATTTTTCTGTACACACACTGGCCTCCTGTTGTAGGATAAGGGAATTATGAGGAAATTCTCAACATAATAAATCTCACAGAAGGACAGAGAGCCGTGGCTACTGCTGCTGCTGCTGCTGCTGCTGCTGCTGCTTCTGCCTGTGAGGAGACCTGTCTGGTAATACAGTTGTTATCTTTGCTTGCAGCTTCCCGCTGCCTGTTATTGTGCTGCTCCCAATACAATTCTCTGTGTAGACAGCCATTTTGCATAGACAACTGAAACCACCAAACCCATGGGGAGCACGAATCAATTACTGAATAGTCTGCAGGTGAGTGAGACCGCAGGAATGCAAGAACACAATTTGAACTGAATTACTTTCCAGCTATCAGGAGAGATTATTTCTCTGTCGTGATTTCCTGCAAGTCCTCACCCTTGGATTTCTCCATTGCTACTGGGGACTGAGCTGCAACATCAGTTGATTAGTGAGAATTTTGTATTGAAAACATTTGTTTATTTCTTTGCGGTTCTTGAGACCAGTGGTTCTCAAGCTTTTCATACCAAGTACCACTTGAGAAAATATTGAGCTCTCGAACTAGCACCATTATCGCCAACATTAAAATGTCAGCTGTGGACGTTACACAGGAAGCAGATTTATTCCCAATAAGATAATTTGCTCTCTCATCATCCTGGTATAGAGAAATTAGGTTAAGATAGAGCAAAAGAAAAAGTGACTCTAATTATTATTATTACATTTACTATTCGTTATTTGTTTGATTTTTTTATGCACTCAAAGTGGTCAGAGTTCCTCAGCACCACTCCCTGGGGGTGATTATTTTCTGTAACTCTTGCATAGAGCATTGACAGCTGGTGGTTCTTTTCATTCTGTCAAGAAGCATTTCCAACTTTAATGTTTAAAGAAGTAGCTCTGTTTTCTGATAATCCAATTACATTGTTGTTTTCTATTTTGGAGAGTGAGCTACATTTGATTATCTGACAAAGATACTGAAATACACCATCCCATACCATCCACCTAAATCCCTGAGACATCTGTGGAGGAATTTACTGCATTCTCTTGCTCACCAGAGGTTTACCTATAAACATATTTTAAAATGTAACATTTCAAAGGGACATATACCTTTTTTTTTATCTCATATTTAATTGATTCTCTCTTAGTTTTGTGTGAAGTGACACTTCACGCACTTTTAGTTTTTTTACCTGAACAAGAGTTAAACATAAAGGCAGTTAAAGATTCCTTTATTCTTTGGTTTGTTTGTTTGCTTTTTGGAAAATAAAACCCACACAAAACAGCAATAACCTGGACTGGTCATTACATTTGTTTTATACATACCCAAATACATATCTACTACACTGCATATTCATTCCCATTGCAAAACTAATTTGGTCCATTGGCCACTTTCTTAATTTAAGAGAACATATGATGAATGATGAGACAGCACAATCCTTAATTGTTCAAGTAGCCTTGGGTGAGAATATCAAAGGTCACTGTAACGGCACATGTAGCAACTATAGTGATGACCCCGAAGCTGGAATGTAAATCACTACACAGGTCAATAAAGCGACATTCGCCCCACATCCATCGGTTAGGATTCTGCAAAAAGAAAACGTTGAAAGTTCACAACCCTCTGTGGAAGTCAAAGGTCTTACTGTAATATCACAGGTGAAGTGTGGTCTTCACACACAGTAAGTGCTGTGAGCGACCCCTGTGGCACCTTTGACCTGGAGTCAGCATATGCAAGGCATGTGAGATGACCACGAGAAAAAACTGATTTTAGTCACATCACACAAGGCTCCCACTGATATCAATATGTTAGCAACTCACTGCTAACTCACCTTTTCTGACTCAAAATCAACATTTCTGTCACATTTGTAACTGCTCACACCCACACCAAAGTTCAAAGGCAAACATGATGAATGATCAGATTTACCTGAGCAACACAAACCTACCAAACAAGGCAGCAGTAGACCAGCAGCTGGTAGTAACTAGTAAGTAAATTAAGTAAATGTCAGTTTCCAGTTGGTAAAGGCTGTCCAAAGAAGAAATCAAGCAGCTATAATATTCTTAAGACATCATAGACTTCAGCAGGATTTTATGAGATGAGCTTAAGTGGCTTAACTGTTTTATTCTGGTCACAAATGTATTTCAAGCTAGAAGTTTTGTGTACTTATAAGTGCTTTAACAGAAAGTGTATTTAAGACCTCATTCATACCTGGTATTAACATCTAACATCCGATCACATGCGAACAACACTGGTACCATACAGGTCGGTATGGTCCCAATCCATCCTGAATGCATCTTCAGATCTGATCACAAAAATGCCATACAACACTAATCCCACTGGAAGCAGCTATCTATAATATCCTCTGTGCTACAAATAAAGTGCAAACCCTGCTGACCTTCACAGATAGAAGGATAGTGTGTGGAAATTGCTTTAACCTTTTTTCTACTTACTTAACTACTTAAAAACCCAAGAGGCAGTAACTCACTGAAAAACTCTTTGTAAAGGTCAAATGGTGAAATGTGTAAAACTCTGTGTTGACTATTCTACACATTGTGTCCACTGGGGAAATTTGCAATTTGTGTTACTCACGGTTATTGAATTATGATAGTGGTATAATGAATGCTGTCTTGTTATATTTGTGTAGCTCACATGTTATAATACATTATTTAATGTTGCGGTATTGATGTCTGTACTTCCCCAGCAATAATGTCTTTATTATTACTGTAATTTGCGTTTTATAAAACACCTTTGTGCACAGTTAAGTATAAACCCATGGCACAGCACAGAAGAGCCAGCGGTCCCACTGCATCAGAAGGACTAGGGACACTTGTTTGGTGATGAGATTGCTGGCGTTCTGACCAGGGAAGAGAAATGGTTTGAACGAGGAGTGAAGTAAGCATGTATGTCAACCTGGAGAAACCATCACTCAACAGAGGAGGTGGACAAAGACACCAACTATCATCGACCTGCAATGCTCTCTTCCTAAAAGGATCATGAGTCACACACGAGAACACTCACCCAATAGCAGGCACTGTCTTTCAGGCGACCATAACAACCCTCTTTCACACCTTGACTGAAGTGAAAACAACTTGAAACCGGATCAGAGGGGTGAAAGATCTGCATTGCTCTGGTTTCAAGCCTTCAGGGACTAAATACCCTGCTAACAATTTCTGGTTCCTAGAGCATTCTGGGAATGTTACCCTTTAGTTGCAGGAACGTTCCCTGATTATTTGCCCTGTAGGTAGTCCTGTCGTTGTCATGGTAAGTTTTCCTAACGTTCCCCTAAAATTAGCTTTTGGTTGCATATTTGGTTCCCAGAACGTTCCCCTAAAGTTACTTTTTTCACAAGGGAAATTTTTTAGAACGTTATTTTGGTTACAACTCTCGGCTAGTGCTCTTTTCTATTTTGTACAGAAAGAAAATAACTAGCGAAAAAAGAAAATAATAAGACAGCTAAATTTCAGTATGCTAGTTCAGTTTCTCTTCCCATATATTAATTAACAGGATTAGTCTTCAAATCATGGCTTCAGTGGACCTTCATTAAAATTGTTTACACCAAGGTTGTCCAGACATGTCAGAATGTGTAAGAATGTATTCAAAATTAATCTTACTCTGTTGGCTAAATCTTCAGCAAATGAGCAGGCTAGGGTTAGCAAGCAAATGTGTTAATCAAGCTTTGTTGAAACTAACTCCCCCCCCCTTATATTTCATCAAGGACTTAAAATTGTTCTTAAAATTGATAATTTGTAGCCGTTTGACATCATAAATATAATGGTACATTTTAGCTATGGGCCAAGTTTAATGGACATTAGCAAGTGGTTTCCGCTATCGTGTAGAATTCTGACAGTCAAGTGAAGAACACAGTGAGTTTTGCATGGCCATCATTTATTTATTTATTTATTTAATATGCAGCAAAAAATATACAATTTAAAAGTCAAGCTCCAGCAAAAACGTCTCTATGCTTTGACAACAAGCCAGCTAGCATGGTAGCTTCAGTCTGCAATCTGCAGAGCAGCTACAAGTACAGTAAGTTTATGTCGCTACAGCTGGAGTCATGTGATACAAACAGTTCTGTCACCTTACCACATCTACAACCAATATCACGTCTGATGTCTGGGTAGCATCAGGTCATATTAGAAATTATTTTACAACATTTTAGGCACCTAGCTGAAACTTGTCTTTTGGGTCTTGTGATCACTGCGATATTTTGTGAATTGATTTGTGTTTGGAAAATAAACGTGAGTCTAGGTCGAACAGTTTGGGTACTGTAATTGTTAAATTCTCCAGCCTTAAGAACTGTTTCACGTCATGACTCAGACAGTAAGCAAAATGCAGTCCACAAGTTATACAAAGCAAAGGAAATAAAGAAAGAAAATGGCTTTTTTCACATTTGATTGCAATAACACTAATAATAATAACAACATCAACACTGTATGCTTTTTTTATTCCTAAATTTGGATTTCCAACAGATTTTTAAATGACATTCATGTGGTCTGTAAAATGTTAACAAATGATAGGAATCTCCCCTCACTTGGATGCAGGGAGATAATAAGTTGTACCATTAAAGTTGGCAAGAAAGTGCCTTTTTTATACATCAATAATAACAAGAGAAAGAGGTAAAACATGACGTAAATTATGATCAGAACCATACTGTATACTTTTACATGTGTAATATTCAAACAGGATATCTGTACAGAGCTGATGGACAATATGGTTATACAAACTCTGCATTGTTCAACTGAGGGGTTTTGCTCTTTTTTTGGAGTCCTCTTTACACAGTCCTGTGCTACAAAAACACAGAACAGTTAAACACAGTGACACTTAAGCACAAAGAGCCTCACAGCTGCGTTATAGAATGTGTAGAATGTTTTCATAAAGATGAATCATATCAAAGCCAATGTCAATGATTCATTGATGTTCTGGCCATATTCTGATCAGTATTCATACTCTATCTCAGAACAGAAGAGACAGACTTCATCACTCAGGAAACTAGAGGTCCCTGTTTCTTCATATCCCCTCCCTTCATAATTTGGGGATTTTCATGAATATTCCAGGAAAAAAATGGAAAGATATGAAACTGAATCTGAGTGCATTTTTTTTTAATGATTAGATTAGTTTCACCAGAGAATGAGTCTTAGTAGCAGGTTCATTGCAAACATTGCAAACTGGACTTTAGCCTTTTCATATTTCAGCCAATCTGACATTATCATTAATTCAGAAACTGAATCGGCAGACAGTGAAATTAAATGTAATATTAAAACCAATGAGTGTTGGACCACTCAGCTGTAGAAACTGGTCATATTGATGTTTAGCGAAATGGATGCCATCAGGTAGGCTACTATGCAGCGTTTGTGCAATAATGTTGCACCATCATTTTAGCTGGTGTGATTTGCATAACCCTAATAAAAAAAATGAATACTGGGCTCCTTTGGGAAACTTGTTTGGCGTAGACTTCAGTTTTTATGTGACCAATCCAACAAACATATAGAGAAATGCCATGGAATCCAGTCACATTGTTAGTGTCATACATTTAAAGCTGAGAGTAGTGATTCCCCTGCCACTCAACCTAAACTAGTGACTCTTAGTAGAAGATTCACTGTTGTTCTCAGTGAGAAATTTGAAAATCACACAGTGTGATGGTGTGCTGCTCACGGAGGATCACTTTAAAATTGCTAAAAATGTTATTAGAGAAATTCGATAATCATACAAATGCTGGGTTCCCAAAAGCACAACATTAAGTAAGCGATCATTTTCTGAGTACACCACAGAGTGTTGTAAGGCTATACAACAACCAATTATCACAGGCAAAATACTTTTTTTTTTGTAGTAATTGTTTTTTTTTTTCCACATCTTTAAAAGCCAACAGATTTAATTACACCAGATTTAGCTGACATGCTAGCAAGTGTTAACCAGTAATAACATTAACCAAAAGAAAGCTAGTTAAAAAAATAATCTGGCCTGATGAGTTCTCTTCTCAGAGGCTTTATGAATACAGCTCAGTAAAGCACAAGTAAAAACATTTTTTTCTACCACCGAAGAGCGAGTTTCAGTAACAGACTTCACTTGATATTTAAGGCAATGTTATTTCATTTCATAGAATTGTTCCTCTCAAACAAAAGAAGACAACACAAAATGATTTCTATGTGCTGCAAAGAGGAGCTGCAGGTCAACATTCATTTTTTTTTTTCAAAACAAAAATATACTATACAAAAGCAATACAGCAACAAGCCATAAACATATGGAATCAACTTGCTCTCCTGAAACTGAAACTGTTAATGGGGAAAAAGAAGGAGGGGAAAAAAAAGATATAAATATAAACTTACAAGTACAGAGAGCTTCAACAAGTGAACCATGAAAGTAACAGCAAGCGACAAAACTACTGGAAATAAAGGGGATACCAACCATGAAACAGAAGCCACGTGATATTTCTTCAGGCCTGGACAGTTTTCCCACAAACTACTGTAAACCAACAGAGCAATGGGAATATCCCAAGTGTGACAGTGTGTTATTACATGAATGATATCAAAACTAAACTAAAATTTAACAATATTTGTTTTAAAGTTAGACCCAGAAACAGCTCAAAGGGATTTACAAATATAATTTAGCTAATGAATTGTAAAATTAAATGAAATCTGCCTTCATACAACTGAGTTATGGACTCACTTTATGAAGTATTTTCATAGTATACAGTTTTGTCTGCCAGTGAACATGTAAACAAACATTAGGCTTTTTGGTACCTGTCACAGTTTTGGTCATCACAGTATCAGCCATTACAAAAGCTACTACACATATATCTGGAGCTAAGTACAAACCTAATTTAAAACTGTATAACACAAATTTAAATCAATCAAGAACAGATGTTGTCATCATAATCTATGGTCCATGACATGATTTCATCTACTTTTTCAATATTTGTTATATTTTTGTCAGTTAAAGTGCCAAATAGGTGTCTTCACTGTGAACACTGACGTCACCATAGTTCCCAAAGCTGTCCAGGCCAGTGAGAATACTCTGAGGGATTTCTGTTCCAGGGCTGATTTCCACTTCATCACAGAGAAAGAGACAGAGAAAGAGAAAGAAAAAGAGAGATAGAGCCCCTTTGTCCCTTGGAGTGGGGTCAGACCATTGCTTTGACCCCTTCCTCCTGCTTTGCGTCTGTGGTGCTATTGGTCAAAATAACTCCACTGTTAACACCCCAACCCAAACCCCGCCAAATGTATAGGTTCCCACCTAAAAATATCTCAAACCCACTACTAACAAAACTCCAACCTTGATCTCGACCCAAAACCCAATCAGTGTCACCTTGGATTCCCAACAACTGATCAACTGCTATACATCTGAGAAAACTACTAAAGTTCATGATGTATTTACAATGGTATGTATCACTAAGAACTAGATATTTTACTAACAACCCTTGTTTTAACATGTGTCTGTAATATCAGAAACTAAAATGTATTTTATAGATTGGTCAATCAGAGACAGAGCGTTGGTTGTTGGCCACTTGTCAGTAGAGTCCCTGATCGGGGTTGCCAATCAGGAACTACATTGAAATTAGAACCACACACACATTGATGAGCATTTACGAGCTTGATTAAACATAACAGTGGGTCTGCTTACACAAATGACGTATGAGTTATTTTCCACATGTCAGTCTCACTTATTTCCTTTATTTAGGTAACTGCAGTATAGTGTTGGCTCAGGCCAGCTTTATCGCTGAAAAGCATACCCATATCCATACACATTACCCAAAACCTTTTGGGTAATGTGTATGTTTTGGTTAGTTTTAAAACATATATTGTTTTGAAAGGTTCTCCAAAGGATGTTGTGTTCAGTTATGACATAATGTCTATGATCTTTTAGTCTAAGAAGCCCAAAGGAATGACCTATAATCACATCATGACGTGTCAAACTACGCATTTATGGTGATTTATAAGACATCTTATGTTGCCTAAGGTACAGGTACAGTTACCGATAAATACCAGCTAATTTTGGACCCACCAGAAATAGGCACTGTCACAGCAAGAAGAGGAGCAGGGTAAACTACCAGGCTTTGCCCACAAACTGAGTTCTTTTGTTTGATTTTTTTCCCCCCAGGTTACAATCTATCCAGTACCCTGCCCCCCACACCAAACTCTAAATTTCAAAACCAAAGTCAAAAACTCTATGAAAATCGTTTTTAGTACAGGATTCCATTGAGAAATGTTGCTCCCATGAAAAATAACATTCATATGACCTGTTTTGGGTCAGCAGACACAGTTTAAGAAATACTATTTGAGGAGTAGCTTGTTGCACATTTTTCGTTTTCCTTTTTTTTTTTTTAATATCACATTATATTTTGTGCACCTATTTTAGTCATTAAAGAGGCTCAGCTGCAAAGTACCATTTTAAAGAGCCCATCACAATACAGACCACACAGTATTTGTCCACTGCCTCCAACCACTGTTGATGGAAACTTTTTCAGACCAAAACATTGACTGTTAAATATACAATACAAGGTAGTGACACTGTTGATCATCCACTTCAGGAAAGCTTAACTCTTGGCAGCTCTGTAGTCTGTATTCAATACCACCCCATAGCAACAATCCATACTTCCAACTTTGTTTTTAGTCTTTATACAAGTGCCTTCATGACAGATGATGGTCTTAGAAATTTGGTATCAGTGGGTCCTTCAAATGATCCCCGTCTATTTCTATATGTCTCGCTCTAACCCCTGCTTTGTTATACTGTACCTGAGCAGAGTCAGGCATTTTTTTGAAGTTGGTTAGAAGGCCAAGTCAGCAGATCCAGAGTCTGTTCAAGAGGCTCTTTTTTTTTTTAGGGCTGCTGGAAATTTCAGAAATGCTGTTTTGTGTTAACACCTACCAAAAGACAACTTGATCCATAAGCCTCCACTTCAGTGGATTTTAATAGATTTCGGGTCCACAGTGGCTTTAGCTGATTTTATAACTGGAACTATATTGTATCCTACCCAAACCCTTCCTTCAACAGTAAGTTTCCTCCATATATTAGCACCCTAGGGAAACTATTCCTAAATTCTTTTCCTTTCGATCCCATCCTCCTCATCTCCCTCCCCCCCGCCCCAGGCGAGTCTTCTGGTTGGCGGACGGGGGGGCTCGTGCCGCTAGAGAGCTGTAATTTGAGTTAATTCTGTGTTAGAGTTTCCTGTCCCCTGGTTTTCACCCCTCTGTGAGGGGTCTACCCCCACCAAGGGGAGCTCCACGCCTAGTCATGCGGGGTTAGGCTTCCCTCCACCATGCCCCCCGCCATCCCCAGTCTTGTAACTGTAGGCTGCTGCCACCTCCCTGGCAATGCTCCTCATCCTGCCTGACTGCTGGGTGTCAAGATGGAAGGGTGATGGGTGGCAGAATTCACGGAAGCAGCGCTTGAAGTTTTCATCCAGGAATGCGTAGAGCACAGGATTCAAGCTGCTGTTGACATAACCCAGGGCTATGCAGAAATGCATCAGGACCAGCGTGAACAAGCTACTCAAGTTGAAGCCCAACGACTGAGCCAGGACCATGATCTGGATGGGCGTCCAACAGACGACGAATGCTGCCACCACCACTAGGACCATCCTGGTGATACGTCGCAGGTTGCGGTCCTTCTCCTTGGAGCCAGACAGGATGCGAACACTGCGTAGGCGCTTGACCATCAAACTGTAGCAGATGCTGATTATAGCCACAGGGATGAGGAAGGAGAAGAGGAAGACGCATGTGCCAAATACAGGATCCCAGTGACTCCTTGGTTCAGGTAAAACCACGATACACTCAACACCTAGATGTATTTAAAAAGAAGCAGAAGAGAAGAAAAGAACTGAATAAGTTGGAAGAGCAAAGTCCCCAGAAGAAAATACAGCACCAAGATGTTTTACCTGAACTTTAAAACTGAAAGACTGATACTTAACAATGTCATGATATGATCGATTTCATATCACAGCTGTTTTTTTAAGCCACATGCACTGGGAGAACTTAAACTGTTCTGTGAGCTCTGATGAGTTAACCCTTGATGACTTGCTTATTAGCTGTAGTATTAAGGAAAAAAAAGCCAATAATAAATATTGTTTTTGCACTGCAGACAAACACAAATGATTTATTATTCGTTATAATTATGCAATTAAACTGGGATAAACTCTACTTATATTACAAGGACCAGAGTGAAGGTTATTTGAATACTATTTAATTTATTAAAATGCAAATCACATGCAGATTAAGCAATGATGCTAATAACAGAGGACAGGCATAGAGATCCGAAAGAAGGAAAGAAAAACCACCGGCATCTATTTCTGCAACATGATGACAAAAGTACAAAGTAGAGAAAGTATGAAAGAATAAATGAACAGTGACAGGGAAGTCAGGCAGACTGGGTCTAACTATAACACAGTTAGCAGCTGAAGCAGGAGAGCTTGGTAGGAGAAAGCAAGATAAATGTCTTTGGACCTGTGGAGATTCATGTATTGACAAGTTAAATACCATGAATGAAAAATGAGACTCATTTAGTTATTAGTGAAGCAGGTGGACAGCTTTAAATCATGAAAAAATAATGATTCATGCTGGAGGAGAGACGGACACAGAGTTAAGTTAGATGAACAGCCATGACAAAACGTTTCCAGTCCAATATTTGGTCATTTACCAATGTCTTTCCATCTTAATCACAATCTGAAACAGCATCCAAGTCTCCCTTAAAGGATAATCTCTACCCGAATGAAAATCAGTTGTTGGGTTTGAGCACTGGAGGAAAAAATTCCTTTAAACATACATGAGGCAAGACATGATTAATTCTGATGTTTATTGATGGGGTTTGCAATAGAATAAAAACAGCTGAATCTGTGGCTTTAAAATAAACAAGAGAATCGCAAATTATTTCATGAGACGACATCACCTCCAATGTGTATATTGTGGTTTAAATGTGATGTAATGATTTTATGTTTAATGTTGAATAAGTCTGAAGGATTGTGTAGTCATGTGGCTTGATACAATTTGGGAACAGTGTACAGCAGCAGTTTGAAGCCAGTCTGGTGAAACAACAGCATGGTCTGAGCCTGGTAGATCACCAAGAGAACATTTTCTGTGGATTCTAATATTTTAACGTCACATACGTCTGTCAAAATTCGAAACAATGACAGATTATATTACAGAGTAAAGCTGATCTCTTCCTGCCATTAAACTGATTTAAATAGTTAATACTGAAAATATAAAGTTCTTCAAATAAAAGAGCCGCCTCTTTGTTCCCTGTGTTTAAAAAAAGTATAATTTTAGCAACATTTTTACACAATTTTCTAATTGTGTCATTGACAATTGAACCACATTTTCTGACTATTAAATACATCAAATACAGTGCTACAAAATCAATTATACGCACACTGTGCTTGCACTCAAGGCTCCACACAGACACACAGTGGGGAATAAACAGTATACATATTTACAGTAAAGCCAGATCAAACGGATGGGAAAAGCGACATTATAAAAAGATGATCTATAATTCCATTTGGTGGATGCTTTTATCTGATACATCGTGCAGAGCTGTGGGTGCATTCGATTTATAGTGTGTGGGTGTCCCCAGTAAAAATGGAGGCTGTAGCCCTGGATCCATTACTGCCACGCTCCATTGATTGATCAAAAACACAGTTACATTCTGTGTGTGAGGACAGGGCGGGTAATAACCTACTTGACAGGGTTGTGAAATTTATGAGTTTTATAAAAATTGCGATAGATGTGCATATGTTCCCCTGAGAGAGAGAGAGAGCGAGAGAGAGAGACAGTTGTAGAGATGAACCACCACGCTTTAAACCCAAACAAATGCTATAATGGTGTTAATCCTTGCAGGGAAATAATCCTTCTTTGTGGAGGGTCAGAGGGTTAGTGGTGCGCCTATGAAAACAACAGTGCTGCTCAATTTTTTCAGTTTCTATCTCTTCGTGTGTAATAAACATTACATTAGCAGCGATAGAGGCAGAAGCAGAGAGATCTCTTCTGTAACCGTCCAAGTTAATCCATCCACTGACACCATGGACAGTTCACCAGTCCAGCACAGGGCCACATAGAAACAAACAACCACTGACTCTCACACTCACACTTACACTTACAGTCAATTTAGAATGACCAATTTGCCTAATCCCCAAACCTGCATGTCTTTGGACTGTGGAAGAAAACCACAGAACATAGAGTAAACCCTCGCACACACGTGGAGAACATGCAAACTCCATGCAGGAAGGCCCTTGTTCCGGCCAGGTCGCTGCCATTGTCTTCTTGCTGCAAAGGCAAGAGAGCTGCCGTCCAAGTTAATGTCCTCTCATATTGATTATTGTAACTCTCTCCTCATTGTTCTACCCCTCACTCTCCTCCATAGATTGGTCCAGACTGTAGCTGATTAAATTAAAGGCGACATAGAATGCTTGTATCACACATATATGTTAGTTATGGAGGTCTACTTACATATATTAACTTGTTTTCATGGTTAAAAACCTCCTAATCACTGCAAACGAGCCGATCAAAAAATCTCCTCACTGACGCTCTCGTCAGCCGCGCTGTTTCAGACCAAAACCACACCCCCAGAACCAGGACTGTGTTGTGATTGGCCAGCCAACAAGAGCTTTCCTACTGTACTGTGATTGGCCAGGTACCTGGAAGTGACGTAATAGATAGGCCAGCTCTCAGATACACAGCTCCCCCTCTGGCACGGTGGATGCTCTGCATCTCAGCAGCTACAACGAGAGTAGTTGCGGTCTTCTGCGGTTGAATGTACGCAACCGGATGTGCCCGGACTAGTGCCCGCACCGGGAGGCGCTACGGTGGTGAGAGGAGTGGTGAGGATTTCTGATGACGACATCAAACTACGGAAGTGGCGATCCGCTTCGCAGAGCCCAGGAAAACAATACAACACTATTTTCTCAGCAGTGGCTGAACTGTTTGTTCTGAAGCTTTAGGGTTTCATAAACGAGGTAATGACGCAGATACACACACAAACGCAGCGTTAATTGGAGCTTCCGGTCTATGTGGGCTTTAACAGTAGAACCCCTTCTATGACTCACAACACCACAGTCCTGAAATAACTGCACAGGCTCTAGGTGAAATGTTGCATTGACTATAGACGTCTTTTTTATAAACGTGCACCACTATACCTCTCCAATCTTACTTCAACACTTACCACCCTGCACATATTGTCCACACTTCCTCCTGCGTCCTCCTCACAATGGCTTCCAGAGCCTTTATAACCTCTCAGCTGCATAACTAACTATTGTTATTACATTGTTGTATTTAGGAGGTTGAGTTTACCACTTCAATTACTATTAAAATACAACTAATTTAAAATGTATTCAGCTAGAGGGTTCTGTTCAAAAAGAATATAACATACACCTACACTACATTTCTTTTCACGCTTTAATAAAAATGACTGCGTTGTCGGTGGCAAACAGCCTTCCTTCATACATTTATATCTGTCAAATAATTGAATACAGTCTTCTTCCCCTCTGCCATCATGGCTGTCACTCACTGCTCCACACCACTGAGTCATGTGGCAACACCACAACAACAACAACAACAACACATAGCAGAGCAGGGGAGGAGAAGAACGGAGCGGTGTTTGCACTCTCTGATGAATTCAGAAAAATGTAGTGAACGTAAATAAGAGAAAAGAAAACTTGAGTATTGATTCGCGACTTTTACTTCCCCCTGTTTCCATAAAACAAGTACTGTCATATTTTCAAACCACGTTATGGGCAATAAACACAGATTTATTCTCTCCATTAACTTTGGTGCATAATGTTTACAGGGAAATATTGTCACTGCAGGTCTATGATAAGATGCAAACTTCTACTGCATTAAATGTAGTCATTGTATATTCCGACTGCGTACCACGACTTTAAAACTTCAACGTTCTATTACCTAATAAAGTAATGATTCACGCATTCATACATTAAGGTCATTTCAAAGGACGTTCGTAAGGGCTAACATTCGTGAGAGAGCATGGGTGTGTTTGCTGTGATTCAGGCTCTGTGCAAGAATTTTCATGCATGGAAGCGGTCTGTGTAATTTATGGTAAAGGAGAAAGCGCTGGGAAAAAGGATGAGCACATAAAAGTTATAGCCGGTACAATGACTTATGTCTAACAGTCGGCCGCCTCCTCAGTCACATTGACTGCCTGTACAACTTATTTCAGTTCTTTCTTCCTTTTAGATCCATTTATTGTAATCTAATTGTTCTTTTAAAACCATCTAATATTTTGCTCTTACTGCTTCCAGTAGTCGCATTCCCCATGTCATACATATATGACTAGGAATGTGTGCTCCATTCCAGCCTCCATTTCACAGTTGATGCTTCTCTACTCTTTTCGTCCCCCTTCATTTAACACTTCTTTCCTGTCTATTGCATTTGTCTGCCTCTTCTTTTTTATTATTCTTTGCTTCCAGCTTGGACTGCCTGTCATCTCTGGTTCTGGTTGGAGCTATTCTTCCCTCTTTTGATTCATTTTACTTTAAGCCTTATCTATCGGCTTTTCTCTGCCCTTTTACATTTTACGCCTACGCTCAATTCTTTATGAAAGTACATTCGTTTTTTGCTAATAACTTTTCCACCTGCCACATCCCCTGGAAGCAGATGTTAAATGAACGAAAAGGTTAATATAAGGTTCTGATAAACTATTATTTTCTTTCCAAATCAAAAATACTCAAACTATATGTACTGTATGACCAATTCATTCAATATAACCTGTTCATTTTGGGCACAACTTGTATCTTATACCTCTACGGTTTATAAATCATGTGAATAACAGTAAAGTTACAAGTTTGATAAGTGACACAAAATAAATATTTATCTAAGAGACATATTGTGAGATAAGAAAAGGAAAACAATTGTTGTTATAACTCCGATTTATACTTATGTGTGGAGAAGATACCTCTTTTTATTTTTTAAGGAAAAAATACAAAGACATATTTTCATATTTCTATTTTTAATTGGTTTTATTGCTTTTTAAATCCCAATTTTATATTTGTCACTTGTCTACCTCTGACCTTGCAGCAATATGATTTAATTTCCCCAGTGTGCGATCAATAAAATCAAATCTAATCTAATGACACTAGCAATGCTTTTACGACGACATCTTTTCATTTAATCTATGATATTCTTTATTATTTCTCCTCTTACTAATTCACTGTTTTTACTATTTATTCTTGGACAAAAAAGAACTCTCTCTCTACTAACGGTACACTGCTCTCTTTTCTCGTCTTCACTCATCATTATGTTCTTTATTGGCTTTTCTTCACCTTCCATTTACTGGTAGAGAACAATAACCTTGTCCTTACAGTGATTGGATTCTGCCGACTCCCGAAAACCTTAACCCCCAAAACACCACCTCAGCCGTCGAGTCCCAACATCCCAATGCAACTTTTACCACCAGTAGATTCATAATGTGTTTCACTTTGCTGACGATGTCAAATGCAGCAATATGATCATATAATCCCACCACTGTAGTGATTTGTGATTACATTTCCTTCTCAGCGGCTCATTCATTTGAATTTGGTTACTGATAACTTTAATTGCATGGGTTACTGATAAAGCAGTGGCACATAAAATGAAATCATGTCAAATTTCATTACCTGACTTTGCTAATGAGGATTCTTGTCGATCCTTAAAGTACACAGAAATTAACTCCTGAACCCTCAGTTGAGTGAAAACAACACCAGAGTTAGGATGGATCTAATCTGAAGGATACCCCATCAGCGACTTACATATTTTGAACCGTCATCATAATGTTGTTTTCAGTTGAACCCCATATTTTTGATTCATTTAATTGACAACTAAATGAACTATAAATGAAATATGCTGCACTCACACTGCCGGCAGTTTGACATTGTACAATAATAATAATACAATTATCATAACTGAGCAATTATATGAGGAATGCAGGTCATGTCAATAATAATAACACATTGATAATGCCACGTGCTCCCGCACATTTTTATTAGACTAAAAATTTCAGCCCATTTGACCTGAAACCCATTTGAAAATAAATAAAAAAAGAAACCACTCCCCATGCATGACGGGTGAGAGGCCACCAATAATTTATATCAGAGTATGTTTCATGTAAATGCAACAGTGTTTGTGACTGAAAGCTTACTTCCTGTTGCCAATACAGGTTATCAACGTGGAAAAATTGGCCCTAAAAACAAAAGGATGAAAAAGAATAGAGAATAAAGTTTGGGTGGAAGCTGCTGTGTGATATTCCTGCAAACATACTTTTAGACGTTAAAATTGGTTGCTGTGGTAACCCATATACAGATCAAAGGGAGGTGAGGACTATGATTCCTGCAAGATTCATTGGTTCAACCTGATGTGGAGTGAAAATGATGATGATGAAAAAGAATTTGAGCACTGAGCTGCTTCATGGTTTATTGCTCACCTTACTGGACCTTACTGCACATTATGTGAAGTTGAAGCTACCCACTACAATGTCTCTGCTACTCTAATGACATTATAATAAACGCTGTTTTTTTTTTTTTTATTGGCTCCATGTAGAGTAATGAAAACATGACACCCAGGTGAATGGGATCATTTTGCCAACTACTCTTTTATTTTGACAGTCTAGTCTGTCCCAGTCTGTACCTTCCCCAGTCTCATGATGGCACATTATACTTGAATGGTGCCATTCAAGCAATAACGTAAAATGATTGTGTTACATCGTGTGTAGTTTGAAGTGAACATTACATGTGTGTTGGATACAGCACATTTGTAATATCGGCTTGACTTGCTGGGGGAAGTATTGGTATTTCCTTCACCTTTCTCAGACGTCTGCGTGTCTATTCTCTGTCTTTACTTCTCTGTCTTATCTCTCCATCTCCACTACTGCTGAAAAGGACTTGTACATTTAGGTTAAGAGCAGTTGTGGCTGAAATCAACAACATGGAGGGTAATTCCAATAAGGACAAATGAGTTCATTCCAGAGCAGAAATGGATGTGATATGGCTTCTTCAAACTGTTGAAGACAGAAATGATTTTGTGAGAGGGTAACGATTCAGTCTCCTTTCTCTTTTCTCTTCCCAGAGCTTTTTCTCTTTTCTTTTCCTGCCAGAGTTTACAATCAGGAGCTGTTTGGTTTTTGGGGAGGGGTTGAATGATATGTTGAGCCAGATTTCAAACCCACGCTCTTTTACCTGCTTCTGCTTCAAGCCAACAAATGGAGAGTGACAACTCACTAACATTATACATGTTATTCTCTAAGGGACATTTGTATCTTTACAGCTCATCTCACACTGTATCTGCAGGCAAACCATACAGATGCTAAAAAGCTTGTGTGGAGGTTTATTCCATCTGTCCCCTGTACAGATCCCTGGGTCTCCTTCCAGTGTACACATTCTGAGTGAGCCTGTTGTGTGTGTGTAACCACAGGCAATACAGTGGTTGTCATGACAGTCATTATTGGCCACGTTAGCAGGAGAGGGGGCACACACCTTTAATGTAAATACACTTCTCACCGTGACTGTCTCCTTATAGTTTTTCACATTTCATGGCAAGGCTTTGCTAGTTAATTACCATTTAATATTTAAATACACCGCAGATAATCTAAACCCTGATTTGAGAGACAATTAATATTAATGTACCGTTAATAATTAATGTTCTTACAATACCCACAGAATTCAAATCCAACAAAAAACATGCACCGCTCTCGGCCCTGTTCATCTCGCTTCCATTTAAGTTCCTTAACAAAATCTTAATTCTATGTGGCCATTATTATCATAAAATATTAACTCCTCATGAACTATGCTTTCATATTTTATGCGCGATGCGTTTGCAACTTGTGGGTTAAAGGACTTGCAGTAATGAGGTTCTACTGGTGAAACTAATCTCATGAATATAGCTGCATGCAACCACTGGTCACTACATGAATGAGCCTTTGATTGTGAGGCATTCATGGAGAGGCTGATGCCAATCAGTTTTAAATCAGTGCTCTGCCTATCACATTTTACTCCATGGGGCATTTAAAAAAAAAGAAACCTCCCTTTACACTTTTAGTAGGCGACCAATGCTGTTCCTGACACTATTTTACAATCTTTCATTCTCTTTAAGTTCCTGGTACACCCTGATTAATGGGGTAGTCTGGCTGCATGCCCTTTGATGACTGAGAAGTCCAATTCTGGATTTACATGTCCTTCCGCATTTCCCGCAGGTGTGTGTCAAGAAATCCGTGTCTGGGTCTTCAGTCTCTCCGGCCTTTCTCCTTCTCCTTTTCTCCACTAGGCTGTTCCGTCTATTTGCTTCGAAGGAGGAGACAGCCTGGTTGACGGTGTGTCTCCAAACATCACGGATCGGCGGCCAAGACAGACCATTAACAGTGGTCTATCTGGCAGGTGATAAGGGTCTGTTTCAGGTTGTCCTTGTAACGCTTCTTTGGGGCTCCCATGTCTCAGCACCCGGAGGCTAGTTCTCCGTACAACGCAATCTTGGGTAGCAGCTCAGTATACGCCAATCTTTATGTGCATCTTCAAGTTTCTGTTTTTCCAGACCCTTATGTTGCGTCTCCCAAAGGCACTGCTTGCTTTAGCCAGTCTGCTGTCAAGTTCCTTGTCGAGCTTGGCATCTGACGTTATAGTGCTCCCAAAATGGGGGAACTAGTGGACTTGTTTTCCGCTGCGATTGACCAATGGCTATGCAAGGTGGGCGGGAGATTTCCTTGGGTGAGGGCTGATGCAGGACTTACTAATCCAAAGAGATTTGCATCTTCTGCAAAGCAGGATGCTATTCACTGCAGGGAAGTCTCGGTATGGGCAACTAGGGCCGCATCAGGAGCATCATGCTTAAGTAGATGTGAATAGGGTAGGGCCTAGAACACAGCCCTGCTTAACTTCGTTTGTGATTAGGAATTTTGCTGACAAGTCATTCTTACATCTAATCTGGCATTGCTGGTTGTCATGTAACTGAATAACCATGGTGAGGAATTTGGGGTGCTAGTGATAGATCACCATTCAAACTCATACCTACAGGCGAGTTATAATCACCAGGTAATCTAGCCTTCATGTCTGGAGTGAGAAGAAATTGCAGGACCTGATGAAACCCACACATAAAACACATAAAGTCCCATAAACACACAATATCCAGAGCTGGTGAAAACCTATAACCTTGTTGTTGTGATGACGCAACTGTGGCAACCAAGATAAACACCATTTATATAGCCCTATAGTTTTAATAAAGCCTTGCATTAGTTCACGCATGACACAGTATTATGCCCCAGCTGTAACAGCCAGCTGATCTTAGTCAAACGAGTTACATTTTAAACGTGTCCTTACGCAACATTTCAGTGCTACATGACATTGTGACTAATATGATTTTCCCTTGGCTATGTGTATTTGGTTATGGTGCAGTGCCAGTTACAATATACACAGACACATCTATTAACATAATTGAAATTGCAGAGATGCACATAAATATGGGACTGCAAATGAAACACAGAAACAGAATGACAAAACAACGTGAACAAGAAGGACATGTAATCAAAAGTACACAGACTGTTCTGTGTACAAGGACACAATATCCTCCCCATCACAAAATCATATTACTGGAAAACAAAATAAAACAAGGGGGCAAATACAGACACGAGTGATTTACTACGCTGCATTGGTGGAAGTAATTTATATAATGCATTGAGACAGTCCACTGTAGATAAATCTAAATGCTGGAGACTTTAGCATGTAGAAACTACTGATCTTGCCATATATCTGTGCTGAAGATCATATTTCTGATTAAATATAGGATCAAGATTTCTCTGCACAAGTTAACAAAATAAAAATAAAAATACTAAAATGACACCTATAGGCTCATTATCCTGTGCCTATTTTTGTGTTTATCACCTGTTGAGGCAGGGCAACATATATTGTTATTACAACACTGTATTAGCATTATCATTAACTAACTCATTCAAAAGTACATGCTGAAGCTTGGAGTATGTGGAATCTAAGGTTTGCATTTTAAAAAAGACTCGCAAAGACATGCATGTGGAAAAAATTGTGTTTTGCAGATTAACTCGTTTCAAATTGTGGTTTGTAATCAAAACTCAGACAAAGGATAATGGAGTGTAATTAAAAGCAAGAGGAAACATGTTTCCAGTCTAATCCTCATGTTGTTGTCAGTGTCTTCATACAGAAAATGCTGCCAAGAAAGACACAATGACATTTTTTGTTGCAGTCTTTTGGTTGGATTAGTCACAGAAACTATTAGCGACAGTGGGTGGCTGCTGATTGTGGCCTCCTTCCTGCCGCTGTGTCCTTGGGCAAGGCTTTTGACCCCAATTACTAGGAGGGTCATGGTGTGACTTTCCCCCCAGCTGTCAGGCTGTTAAGCTGCACAGTTCCTTCTACTGTATGTTTGTTTAGCTGAGAGAGGAAGTGAAGCAGACACAAGCAGGAATAGAGGTGATATGGAGCGACCCAGTATTATCCCTGAATGTCAATGATCATGTAAGAAAACAGATGATGAGCAAAGGCCACAGGAACTTAGGAAGGTGGCAAATACAAACAAAGAGGAGGAAGTAAAGAGCTGGCTGTGGTAAGTGGACAAGGATGAGGAGGAATGGAATGAATAAGAGGAGAATAAAGTATGTGGGAAACAAAGTACACATTTAGAGATGAGAAAGAAAATAAAATGGCACTTTTCCACTATAAAGTTGTAGCACGGTACGGCATGGCTCGACTCTACACAGTTTGGATTGATTTCCATTGCTATAGGGGTCGTCATAACACGGCTGGTTTATATGCGACACTAACACACACACTGGTGACGGGCACAGCAGTTGTTTTCAGTGTACTGACACATTAGAACCAGTTCATTAAAAAGACTTGGTTCAGTACTTCCTGCAGTGCCGTGCCGTTCCGAGCCGTGCTACAACTGTATAGTGACTGAAACCTGTTACCTGTGTGGGAGGAAACAAAGGAAATGCCACAGAAATGGTTAGGCTTATAATGACATTAAGTGTAAGGGACAGAAGAGGACAAGAGGCCAAGGTGAATGTGAACTGATGTTAAACATGAATTTGATTAAGGATTAAATGAAAATAAAGAATGCATGGGCAGAAAACTACAAGGAGGAGGAAAACACAAACAAACAGGATAAACGGGAAAAACAGACAAATGTATGTAGAGAGAATTCCTGATGCAGCTGTAGCTCTGCAGTAGAGTAGACTAATAAAAATGATTATAGGATTAGGCCATAGCTGCAGGCTGCGACTGGATCGATATCTAACCACTAGGCCTTCTGTTCCCCATTTCCAGCATTTTGCTCAAATTAACTGCAAAACATCCATGATAATAACTGTGCTATGTGTGGGCATGTGTCGGGTTTCTGTGGTGCTTTCCTCTCTGTTGAGCATTTACATGGACATTAAATTCCCGATTGATTTATCTCCCCGTGAACCTTCTGTATGTCCAGTTCTTCACCAGTGACTTTTTATATGCAGTTATTTTAAAAGCAGCATTACTCATTAATTTGTTTCCAATAAAAGAAAAAAAGAAAGAAAAGAAAACAGCAACAAGGAGTATTAACACATCTTAGTAGAAAAGCTTTAAGCTATAAATACCTTTAGATGCCTTTAAGGATGGATTTAGTAAGAGGTCAAGGACAGATCTTGGAAGAGCAAGACAAGCCATCAGAGCTTTTCAAGCCTCCATCAGGCTCAGAGAGTGGAAATCAATTCACAACCTGAGAATAACGGTCTTCGAAAACCAAGAGCAATTCTGAGTCTAAATTTGACAGGCACAGAGTGACGGGCAGAGAAGACTGGAATCACAAGATTTCCTGTTTTCTACACTAGTTGCTGTCATTTGTCTCGCTTGTTCAAGAAGGAGTAAATGTCTTCATATATGTGAAGGTTGGAATTTTCTTCTGCGATGCCTCCAAAGTATTTTATTTTACATCAATGCTGCACTCACACATAGGAGGTGGAGAATTCAACAAAAGTGCGCTCCATTTGAACGGAACTGTGTCATTTCATTGCAGATCCATTGTTTTGCTTTTCTCACACTATGTGTAGTAGAAATAGAAGAATTGTCAATGCAGGCCGTGGCACAAGCACCAGAGTCATAAAAACACACAGAGAGAAAACACAAATGTTAGTACCAGTCAAATGGAGCGCTGTACGTCTGTTCTCCCTGGACAGCATGGTAACAAGGACCGTGGCTGGACAGGGATACTGAACAAAAACACTCTTGCAGAGAAGTGGCAGTGGTGCAGTTCTCTGCAAGAGTGTTTTTTTTTTTTTTTAAACTTTATCTTAAAATTTAGCAAATTGTACCGTCCCCCTGTCCTAGCCCAACAGAGCCTACTACTCTTATTCTTATTTTATTGTTAATATTTCTATTTTCTCTTTTAAAATTGTTATTTATATATTTGTATTTTGCACCAAGGGAGTGGCACCCAAATTTCGTTGTCCACAAAATAACGACAATAAAGGCTATGCTATTCTATTCTATTCTATTCTATTCTATTCTAGTGGCAATAACTGGTAACTGCATATAGACGTAAGAATAATGTTAAGAACCCAACATTAACGTAATATTACTGGAAACGAGATGGTTGTTCTCTTCTTCTTTGGTTGGAATGTGTCCTATTCCCTGCGTCCACACTTGTACCGCCACCCGATGGTGAAGTGGGATACAACAGCACCCTGACGCGCGAGTATACCAGGGTCTGCGATATGCCACACGCAATGAGGACTTGATTTTTGTCCCTATAAGGAAGACAAGTCCCCATAATGTAAACAGACTTAGGTCCCCACAACATGTGGGATATCAGTTTACACACACACACACATGCTGGTTTGGCAAGTTTTGAGTGGACACTCATCGACATAATGCATTCCTTACTCTGATCTTAACTATCACGACTAAGTAACTAACCCTAACCCTGACCTACACACAATTCTAACCCGAACCCTAAAACCAGGTCTTGTCCCTGAGAAAGCCCCTCCTCAAAATGTCCCCACAGAGAAAGGTTTTTATGTTTTTTTGGACCTTGCAAAGATAGAAAAATAAGTACACACGCACATGCACACACACACACATACACAGACACAGACGCACACACAAATGGTGATAGTGTATAAAGGACCCAGCTGGATCCACTCAGCTGCTATAGAGCTATAAGAGAAATGAATGAGACCATTTCAAACAGAGAATGAAACTGATGTTATCCATCTGGGGTTTCATAAAGTATCAAAGAATCTTAAGAGACTAACATGAACAAAGAGAGACTGCGGTGAAGAGTGAAACCTCCCAAAAGTCACACCAGAGCTGGGTTCCCTTTCCATATAAGGAGTCCACAACTACAGAGCCTGACCAGTAAACACTTTTCCTTGGCTGATTCCAACATTAGGGGTTCAAATCAGTTGACATATCTATAGTACATGCATGTATGTATGTGCTTTGTATGTATAACACTTTTGACAAAAGATGTATAACGAATTTGACAGTTGAAGCATGAATGATATGAAATACAGTCAAATGTATAGATATTGCATCATGAATATAAATGACTCATGAACACTGAATACTTTCATTTAATTCCTGTTTCCTTCTTCTTTTGCGTCTTCTGCTGGTTGTTGTTTAAAATAATGTATAGTTCTCAGTGAGATATATAGGTAAATATATAAGTTTTGGCTTCACTGAGACGTTACAAGAACCACAAAGATGACGTACGTCACATTTGGCCTCTGGTGCATGACAGGGAGGAGACGGTTGTGCAATAATGACATGGGGAAAAAAAAATTTCTAAAAGAAGAATGATTTCTCCCTCAGTTCTTTCACAGTCTGCATCACTGACGGGTTTCTAATATGCATTTTTTCCAAATGAAGCCTTCATTAACTGTCACCATGAAAATGACACTTGCCTTCTCCTCTCTCTATAAACCTCCTGATAAAGGATCTTGTTGCTTCAACAGCCTTTTTTTTTTCCACAATAATGTCTGACAGTGCACAGGGAAAATATGACAAAACATACCGAGAGTCTCAATTACATACTTGATATTTGAATGAATGTAAAATATGATGATTATAAAACTGTTGATTGCCATAGGATTTTTTTAGTCGAGTCTTCAACAGCTGTTTTTATGGGAGGGTATTGTTGTGAGAAACTGAAAACCTGTTCATGTTACCAAAGGATTTGATTAAAAACATAGTGAAACCATGTTTTTAATCATATTGTGGAGGCAGAGGCAAGGAGAGAGAGGCTGAGCATCTGATTGACTCGCATCCCAATGGGAATGAAAGAGTTCAAGTGCACAAATGCAGAGCTGAAGTCAAGCATGATCTAATTACTGAACTTCAGGTGGTGATGTCAAGGTTAGTTATCGTGCTGGTTTTCTCTCGGCACCAGCTGCTGTAGGAGGAGAGCGCAAAACAGCAAAGAGCAGATGAAGCGGTGACAAAGCAGATAGAATTCTCAGGTGTGATGTTGGTACAGTTTCGTCATGAACGTCATTGTTAATATTTGTTTTAGTCCTGTGATGCAGTAGATGAGTCGTATACATGCCCCACCTATGGAATGCATCAGTGTACACTGTGTGCACTGTATATAATATGCACATGGAGTTTATATTGTATATATTGTTCTATTTCCTATAATCTTTAATATATTTTTTTAATATTACAATATTTCCGACCAGAGGTGCAACACTGCAAAATTCCTCATAATAAAGGGACTAATACAGGATTATCTTATCTTATCTTATCTTATCTTATCTTACATGAATAGGAAGTCCGCTTTGCTCAAGTGCTTCACATTGTGTGCGCTTCATTTCTCCTTTACGCGCCACACTCATCGCAAATGAATGCACTTTTAATGGATTGTGATTCTGTGTTACTTGTGTAATAATTCTCCGAATCTGAATTACCATAATTATGGATTT
Source organism: Solea solea (assembly GCF_958295425.1). Lineage (NCBI taxonomy): Eukaryota > Metazoa > Chordata > Actinopteri > Pleuronectiformes > Soleidae > Solea > Solea solea. The sequence continues at coordinate 10,490,859 of NC_081144.1, forward strand.
CTGCTGATTAAATTCATTTATGTGGACTTGCAGTTAGTCTTCCCTCATGAATATTTATGATGTAAATGATGAGTGTTTGTAATTCATATGATGTTGTCGTTGTTTTTTTTGTTTTTTTTTTTCCGAGCCAATTTAATTCTAAACCAGTTACTTACTGGAACCGTCATTATTCAGTGAAACAAGAAGGACATTGTGGTGAAGTGCTCAATATATAAAATGGACCCATATAAACTGATAGCTCTTTATAATCACAATATAACATGTTTGCAGTTATCTCATTGGTTATTAACATAACCTCCACTAATTAGTTTGCATTAGACAGAATAGAAAGTCTATTTTGGTCGATGTTAACATAGACCTGCTGTGTTTGTGATTTTCTGCTTCACGTAGAGTATCGTGCCACTTCAGAGAGGGCTGGTTTTGACACTTTGTGCACTTGTCTAATAGAAAATGAGGAGCATAACAATGTGTGTTGAGCAGCGTAGACAGGTATTGTGTAATTGAAGCTATACAAACTGGGACGGCAGCAGCAGCATTTATAAACAGGTTTACTCACCTAACACTTTCCAATGTGATCTCTTGAAAAGAGGCTTTGAAATAAATAAATGTGAAAACTGTGTCATGTGTCGCACAGTTGCAGACTGTTCTACTTATTAATTAGACTTCACATGTCCCAGGTGTGACGCATGTGATGGTACAATGTTTATGGTGATAGCATACATATTCCTCAGAGATTTCCTTAGACTTGGCTGCAGTAGAATCTTTTCCACAGATCAGATTCTTTGTTAACTCAACAAAATTGTTTTAACCATATAACACCTACGTTTCTTGCTTATTTTAACAATAAAAAGGCCAGAAAATGCCCTGTGAGTAAGTGCTTTTGCCCACGTTTCCAGAATAACTTTCAATATCTGGCAGTTATTTACAATTTACTGCATGTTAAAATAGTGTTTTAACAATTTGAAATGAAGAAAAACAAACACTATATTGTATAACAGTATCAAAAATATTTAAAATAACGTTTGTTTGAGTCTCTCAATGTCCAAAACAGCACAAAAAATGATGTTGAATCTCCAGCTTCCTGCAACAGCGCCAGTGACATAACCGTAATAACCACACGTTGGCTTTATCATGAAACTTCCTAGCTTTCGGAAACCGTCATGTCATTACAGTAACGTAAACGTGTCGTCTGCGATACGCTCGGTGTTAAAGGGTTAAACTTTTTTCAAGGGCAAAAACTAGCAATAGCAATGTGGGTAAAGACCAGTGTATGTGCTGTAAGGCTGTTTGTTTAACATGTGACTGTCAGTACATAGATTTACTTACTGTTATGCTCCTGTTCTTCCTCTACATTTCCCATGACCATGGCTGGAACACCAAAGGCCGACGCCAGCACCCACACACAGATATTCACCACCTGAGAAAATGATGATGTGATTGTGAATGCATTTCTTTATGTAGACATAACCTCTGTGCCTACACCTCTGTGTTGGTCTGCTTTCTCTTTCTCGTACGATAGTTTGAATCCTTCACAATCGTCCATTTTCAATTGAGCTGAAGCATTTACATTTACTGTGTCGTATCAGAGTTGGAAAAAATGTATGTATGTATGTATGTATGTAGTATGAATTCACCCCAAGGTCCTTATATTCTATAGCTTCAACACACATTGACACTACAGTACTTAATGCAATTCATAGGTTTTTATTCTCTGGAGTGAATAATAAGTCACATTTTCACATTCACAGTAGTAGATGTGTGATTCTGTATTCTAACACTATCCTGATTAAGATCATTTCAGGAAGACACTACCACGTACACCAGAGTTTCTCCACCCCGGTCCACTGCCCTGCATGTTTTAAAAGTGTCCTTGCTCCGACACACTGGATTCAAATACACAGGTCGTTATCAGGCTTCTGCAGAGCTTGATGATGAGCTGACCATTCGAATCAGGTGTGCTGGAGCAAGGACACATCTAAAACATGGCAGGGCAGTGGATCCCCAAGACCGGGATTGTGAAACACTGATGTAAACAACATGTTCTGATCATTGTTGTTATAGTCACATCCACACTTTGTTTCATTACATCAACACGGGACTATTCAGACAGCAACCCATGTTAACATCGTCATCTAAATATTATTATGAGAATGTCAGGAGTCCAATTGTTGGGTGTCCATGTAAACTTAGTCATTGACTGTCTTCATCTCGGATCTGATGTCAGCTGTTGTTTGAAGGAGAATGAAACTGAGTATCTCACTTTTGAGAAGAACCCTCTTTACCTTGGCCTTGTGAGGCGTCCTCATGTCCAGCGCCTTGACAGGGTGGCAGACGGCCACATACCTGTCCATACTCATCACTGTCAGGGTGAAGGTGCTGGTGAACATGTTGTAGTAGTCGATAGACACCACCGCCTTGCACAAAGCGTTCCCAAAAGGCCAGAAGCCCAGGAAGACGTCTGTGCCCTGGAAAACATCCACAATTACTACGACTCAAACACAAAAATACAGCTAGAAACAGAGCAGAGAGGTTACGGCTCCACTGAAATATCACATTGGACGGTTAATTTTAAGTGAAAAAGGAAGTGGTTCAGTGGAGCAAGGGATTGTTAACACCTCACAACCATACAATGACTGATAAAGTCCATTGAACATTTAATGGCTGGGAGGAGAGCCACACCATCAGTTTTTATGGGCTTTTTAATGCAGGGTGCAAAGAATTGATCAGTTTATGTCATTATGCAAAAAACACTCTTTAATCCAACACTAGGAGTGCGGAATTTTTATATGAGATGATTTCTGTCAGAGTAATAATTTCTCTTCAAGTAACTGGATTGTATGTTTAAAAAGAAGTTGTGTCCCAAAATGATATATTAATCAACAATAGAATAGATACTGGTGTTATATGATAAGCTTCAAGGCCATAAATCAGCCAAATGATGGTTATGCTTTCATATAAATCACTGAGAAACCAAATTAGTTTGGTTTAATGTTCGTGTGTCAGATTTAAATCAGTGATGGAGTGCGGAGCCAAACTATATCCACGATATATCATACGAATTGAGTTGTTACATGGTTCCAAAAGGAAAGCTAAAGATATTTTTTTTTCTTTGTTTTGTCTTTCTGAGATGGTGTCGTTAATCACCTTGAGTTAGGAAACACATTATATTCCATATTTACCTCATTGCATTGGGCAAAGGAAAAAGTGCGCTATATCTGGTCACTGTTCTTACCATGCTCAAGAACGTGAACCTTCTCTTTGTGACATGATAGTGGACCTGGTCAGACCTGGTATCAACATCTTGAGTGATCAGATTTGATCAGAATTAAAGGCACACATTTGAAATATGAAAACGGATGCTGCTTTGTTGGTCTGATACACATGTGGCCACATTCTTTTATCAGCATGGACACAAATGTGTCCTTGGCTTTGTTTTCACACCTAATAGTCCGCTAGACTCAGAACGCTTGGGGACTCCGACTTCACTTTAGTGAAACAAACCGAACCTTTTGAATAACGTATTCTCCTCCTCGCCTGAGGCGGCGCTGCATTAAGAATTACTGAAGGAGAAGACAAGACCCTATGGGTTTGATTAAGAAGGGCTGGTGTGAATGCACCCTAAAGGAGCAGGTCTGGACAGGGTCATAGTGGGGGTTGCTAATCTGTCAGGCTAGGGGTCAGAGGGGCTAACAGTATTTGTTAAAAAATAAATCTCTTTTATGAAGTGAAAATGCTTTGGTTGAGGATTGGCATGGTGTAGTGAAACTGCTGTTTTTCTTCCTATCAATCTAAATCAAACAATCAATCAATCCACCAACAAAAAGATTCTGCTGTACGTCTAAGTGCTTGAGTAAGTCATACCTGGAAAGGTAAAGTAGCCAGGAACAACGAGTCAGCCAGAGCCAGGTTAAAGATGTAGATGTTCGTTGCCGTCTTCATCTTAGTGTACCTGTGGTGAGCGGAGGCAAAGAGACACACCGACTTAATGTAATGAGAAAACCTGAGACAGGTTCCTGGCCATATCACTTTCGGTCACACACACACACACACAATTTAACACCTTAATCAAACAGCGGCAGTCCATTCAGGTTTCAATCCAGTATGCAGTTTGCATCTCAATTAGAGACCGTGGCTGCAGGTGAATCATACCGTTAGTATGCACAGAGCGTTTTCAGGAGGTGCCTCTGCTAAAAGCGCAGATCATAATGAGACTGGGGGGGATGCTTTTACCCTGAGCACCTCGCAGCAGCAGGAGCGAGGACATTGTTAACACCAGCGGTGACCGTCGGAATCAAAACCCTGAATCCGGGCAAAGCTAACGTAGAGCATGTGCTGCTCATTTCAGTTGAAGGTCATCGTGATAATAGAGCGTCATCCTGGTAAGAGCGGGGTAAACCCTGCACAGGTCACCGGTCAATCGTAGTTCACTCTCATTCATGGTCAATTGAGAGGGGTCCGGTTCACCTCTGCATATTTTTGACTGTGGGAGGTAATCGGAGAACATGCAAATGAGAATGAAATGCTGGTCGTATTAGAGAAAAGAGAGAGACGACAGATAATCACATTTCTGAAGCTATTTCACCTTCTTCCGCGAGAGCATAATGAAAGCATAAATCTACAAATGCTGTGTGAGAGTCCAGTACAATTATTCCTGCTGTGACAAAAAAACTGCCAGGGGATGACACTTGTGCAGCAAATTAGCTCCCTTCAAAATCTGTGAAGCGAAACCAATTAGTACAAACACAACAGGGAGTTAGAGCGGAGAAGAACACAACTCAAAGTTAATAAAACTAGAGAGTGAAAAAAGACAATATATACCACAAGTGCGGTAACAAAATTGTTAAAAGGAAACGTCATGTACTGAATGAATTTGACAAGTCGCGTGTTCCGTTGCTCCGATGCAATCACGGAGTGAAATGATCATTTCCCGCCCCCAAATCAATAGAAATGGATTACTTTGCGGCAACTGCTCGATCACCTGAAAAGCGGTGACTGCAAACACAACTCTCATGTGCACCGTTAACAGCGTCTCTATGTTAATCTGGCAGTTTTGGTAACAAACAAACAAACAAACAAACAAACAAACAAAGCTGAAAATGAAATCAAGTCTGCTTTGCTTTGCTTTGCTTTGCTCGTATCATAGCTGTCCTGGCTCATTTCCTGCTCTTGTATGAGAACAGCCTGTGACACAGAAACAAAACAGAAATCACATTTTCAGATAAACTGTGTTCTCTGTTGTCGTGCCTCTTGAGAGAGAGAGAGAGATAATAACGTGATCCAGCCAAACCAACACAACCAAACAGGAAACATTCATTTCATAAACAGATAGTTCTCAGTGTGACTGATATGAATCGTATTAATCTGCCCGCACTCCAACAAAGACAGGAAAGCCACACAACACTGGGCCACTTTCTTTGAAACAATAGCAGCAAGCAGACATTTTCTTGCTCAGATCATTGAGAACAGCCACTGCTTCATCAGCGTAAGGGGCAGCTGTCTGCCTCAAACTGGTGGATTGGAAATCAATTTCATTATATTAAGATTTACCATGTTTGACGATGCAATCTCTTAATACATTAACTACAGTCTTTCCCTAAGTTTCTTTTGTTTTCAAACTTCAGCATCTTTACCCACACAATGTAAGGAAATGATGGCTACTAGCCCACGTTTGTACAAGTTTAAAATTGACACAATATTCTATTATATAGTTCAGTAAATTGATTCACGTGTACATTTATTATTGACAGTGCAAACATATGAATTTTGTAGTTATTTCACATCATTTGTAACAGCATTCTTAATTGAATGAAAGTATAATATGGATAACAGTGGAATTCAACATAAAGGCGTGGTAATTATCTGCAAATGATTTAGTCTTTTTGACGTCATTCATGTCCTCGTGCGTCAAAAAGACATTTCCTTCACTTCTTTTCTTGGAGGGAGCATAAATCTGAGGACTCTTTCATCTGCTGCGCTGTTCACTTTCAAATATTAATAATCACTTTAAATTATTCACACACTGCCAGTCTATACAGTGTCGGCTTGAATGCGCAGTCACACCCTTGCGGAGGTAGGTGTGTGTGTGTGTGTGTGTGTGTGTGTCTACTGACAACTGATGCTGATAAACTAACTACACAGTACAACATTTAAGTATTTATTTAGAATATTTACAGTGGGATTTTTTTGAATTCAACAAAAGACTAAAACTCGGCTTCTGAAATATTCTCAATGTGACAATTAGGCACCTGCTCCATCTGTCGTACGGTTAAAGATCCCCTGTCTGTTTTACTGCTACTAACTGATTTACAATTCAGCTCATGCTGGAACAGCACATTCCTTTTTGCCGCTTATGTCTGAGTTTATTAAGAGCAGGTGAGGATGATGATGACAACCTTTTTCTCTATCAACAGGCCCACGTTCCATTTGAATTGAAGATCATCTTGTTGACATTCTCACCTTCCTTTTTGTGCGCGTGTTTTTATTTATTCATTTGTTGCCAACTGCTTTATCCTCTGCAGCGCTGCAGGTGAGCTGGAGATAATACCCAGCGGACACAAGGTGAAAGGTGGGGTACAAGATGGACAGGTCACCCGTCCATCACGGGGCCAACATACAAAGATGAGCAGCCTTTCACTATGAGTCACATCTGTGGTCGATTTGGATGATCCAATGAACATAATCCCCATCGCTGGATTATTGTAATTCTCTGTATGTTGGTTTAGACCGGTCATCTGCAGCTTGCCTTTTAACAGGAACAAAGAAGAGAGACCACATCACACCTGTGTTGCACTGGCTTCCTATTTGTTTTAGGGTTGATTTTAAAATTGTATTATATTTAAATGTCAGACATGGACTGCGTTTCAGATTCTGTTGAGCAGCCTGCCAGGATTGATACATACAGTATAGTTCTACCAATCACTGGGTCAAGATGCCCAGCGCTCCCTATCTCTCTCTGATCTTCCATTCCAAAGACGTGATGAACAACAGGCCTTCTGTGTGACACCAAGTGTGAGATTAGGACTTACAGTTGGCCGAGGATTGGAAAGAGAACATGCAAACTCCACAGAGAAAGGTCTTACACCAGTGTTTCTCAACCACCGGTACTGGGGACCCACTGCCCTGCCATGTTTTAGAAGTGTCCTTGCTCCAACACACCTGATTCAAATACACAGGTCGCTTGATGACGAGCTGACCATTTGAATCAGGTGTGTTGGAGCAAGGACACTTCTAAAACATGGCAGGGTAGTCGGTCCCCAGGACCAGGATTGAGAGACAATGACTTACACCTACAGGTGATACAGGTGAGAAGGTGTAGATCTAGGTCTAGTCCACATGTTTTTGCTAAAAGTCCGTCTCAAATACTGCACCCGAGTAAGGATAGGTTTATCTTAGCTTCAACTGCAAGTCTGAAAGACTTCTTCTGTCTTTCAGCGTGTATTGTCGTTCTGCAAGAAAACCAGTTAAGTTTGATTCCCAAGGAAAACTGAGCTGAACACAAGAGGCACAAGTCAGGAACTGCAGAAAACAGAATATATGAATACAGTATGTTCCTTATGTGCAAATGGTCCAAGAAACAAAATGAAAGAACTGTTCTGCAAACAACATGAATACATTTTCAGAGACGTCAGTCTATTGATGCTATTTACATGAAGGGCATTACATTATGTAGGGACCAACAACCAATGATTTTAAACTATTCACATACGTAACATTATTATTTGGATGACTTGAGTAACTACAGGACGATGAATTCTGCAGTAAAAAAGTATAACAAACAAGAAAACGGGGAACAGTTTGCATTCTGTTTTCCACAAAAAATGATTAATGACTCATTCATGAAACTTTTCTCTGCGTGACATAATGTGCTAAATAAGTCTTCCATCCATCAGTGTGTCCATGACTGAGACAAAATATGTCCTCGCCACACAAAACACTTCCAGGGCCAGTGAATTGTTTTGTGCCGTTCGTCTGCAGGGCTCTGATGAGTTCTGGGCCCCCCCGTGCTGCAAAGGACGCTGTATCTAAAACCAAGACCTTCACCACTTTGTTATATAGATTCTGAGTAGCTGTTGAAGGGAGAACTTGTTTTTTATCACGAATAACACTGCAGATCTGACCCAGCACAATGAATGAGACAACAGTGAAAAAGATGTGATCATAATGAAAGGAGAGCTTGACCACACTCCTCTTTCATCTTCATCGGGAGGCAGCTGTAGATGAGTAATACGGTTTATTTAACTAGTTATCATTGAATTATTTGCACATATGATTCATACTGAGTAAGCTGTTCCTTTACTCCCAGACAAGTGAGTAGGAGGGAATTTTAATAACTTATTTTCTAAAGAGTACCATTGTGGGTCATGTCCATGATGAGAAGCACATTTTCAGAATATTTCAACAATTTGATCATTATTAAATAAAGTGGTCGTTACTGAAGTTTAGGGAAAAACTTCCACATGAATAACACAGAGATTTATATTAGGAAAGACAATAGAAACCCTGTCTCAAATATAACATCTGATATACAGTACATGCTTATACTACATTAGACAAACGTCATTCTGCTGATAGGGATATCAGACCAGACCAGACCAGATGAGTCTTCTATGGCTCTTTGTGGTCAGCAAATACAACATCTTTTCATTTCCACTGGATCACATGTCAATTTTAAGAGGATCGACAGAGAAAGACAGAGAGAATAACTCCTGCAACAACTGATCTGATCCCAGCAAAGAGTCAGGGTGGGATTACATGAAGAGTTGGAAGAAAATTGGCAACTTTTCTAACTTGCAAAACTACTGCATACGTGAGCAATGCACAAGTTTTAAAAGCATTTGGGCAAAACACATTTGGCCAGCTCTGTCAGAACATCAAAACATTATACCTATATAAACAAACACATTTTGTTTCCATTTAAAAAAAAAGAAATACAAATCCCTTCACCTCCTCCTCCCTCTACATTTCTGGGCTGTTTAGGACGCATCCGACACGGCAAAGCATCATTAGAGAGCACAACACTTGAATTCTGCCAAATCTTCAGTATAAGTATCATTTTTCACAATAAACCCTTTGCTTTTTCTTTTGTGTCTTTGTGTTGCATTCACTCCCCACCCCTGTGCACTAATGACACGCTTTCATAAAGACTTATTTATCTGTATCCTGCCATAGTATCAGACCTTTCAAAGCGCTGTCTGACTTCAGAGGAAAGAGCTCTTGAAGGAAAGCCCATCACGATGGCAATCACACAATCCAATTCATGGCTGCCAGCTGCTGCAGAGGTACCACCATAGTGTTATTATCTCAGACCTCCTCTGGTGCCATCAGCCCTATTTTTCAAATTCTTTAAGCATCCCTCAAAGCACTCCAATGACGTACTATTATCTCTGCCTAGCTGAAAGGGGATTCAAGTGAACAGTGAGCTGGATTATGGGAACACGTATGGTGATGTCAAACAGTAAATTCAGAGTGTTGGCATGTATTATCAGGATTTCAATACTCCTTTTGTAGTAAATGTCCACAATCGCAACAAGTGCATTAGACATACTGTCGACAGTGAGTGTGCTCCACCTATAGGTATAATAACAAATACATTTAAATGTGTGATTCAATGGTTCTAGCACATCCCATAGCATAGCAATAGCTTCATAAACTATAGACTATTTAGAGCTGCAACAAACATACTGTTACTCCTGTTTAACCTCATGAGTCAGCTGATCTTGAGGTTTCATATTTGTGAGGTGGAAAAAGGGAGATGATATTCAGCCGTCAATCGATATATATAGCGGTTGGTTTGGAAAAGGTACGAAAAACTCTGTGGTTTCACCAGAAATAACTGTGGAAACACTTTTCTCTGTCCCTAAAGATTCCTACATACGTCCCTAGAGTAGTCTGATAGGTTTGATAGCAGTGTTAGTTCTTCTGTATTCTGTTAAAGGCACTTTGAGAGGTTTGTGGGTCGTATGTGACATGTTTTTTGTCTTATTTCAAAGACAAACACACGATAATAGTGTGCACCTTTTTGATTTTATGCACTTTATGCACCTGAGATGACAAACACGTTTATTTTTTATTTAAAAAAGTTGCAGCTTTTTGTTTTTTTACGCACTTCGAGTTGTGGGAAGGACAGGTACGACCACAATCATTTTACTGCTAGTTATTTTATTATGTTTTTTAATGCACTTTTTGATGAACGTTTTAAATGTGTCATCACCTGCTGCTTACTGGCTGCACAAAATGTCTGGCCCAGCTTAATTTCTTGGTTTGAAAATGCGGCCCAACTGAGATTGTAATTGTATAATTGTATAATAGTCCTGCTCTACAGGTTTCCTATGAAATATTTTGTCCTCATCACCGCTACCAAGCCACACTCCACCCCCCCATGACTAACCCAGTAGCCTGTGGCAAGCAGTGACAAATATCTTGGCCACTGCACCACTATCAAGACAAATTCTGTCTGTCATATGAACCTTTTTCTTTGCAGAGTGCAGGTTTTAAAGCAGTTATCCTGAAAAAAAATTCCTCTCCATATTTCACGCATTGCACACTGTTTGCAAAGTTGAGTAAAAACTGAAAAAGAAAAAAAGTGTGAGATGAAATAATATTTACCCCGTAACATTTAGTGCAAGCGCACTTTGCTGTACATAGTCTCCATTTTTCGCCCTGATTTTGGAGACTAAATGTATTTTATACTGTTCATTTTTCAAATTTAACAGGCAAAATCTGGTGTTGAAATGGTTAATACACCATTTCAACACATAGTAAATTGTTTATTTAAATGTTATTCTGGATAAATGGGCAAAAGCACTTACTCACAGGACATTTTCTGGCCCTTTTATGCTTACAATAATCAGAAAAACAGTCCAGACGGACATTTTGAGGCTTAGGTGTTAAAAGGTTAAATAAATAAATAAACAAATAAAAATACAAAGTAAAAATCAAGGACAAGGGAAAAACATCTTCAGGCCTTTAAGTATTAGAGAGTGATTTTAACAGAAGAGCGTCTGAGATGAGGCATCACGCCATCCAAGCTTTTCACTCCTGATACAATAATAACATTCACTAATACAGAGGGGGTGTTTTAGAATCTTTAAAAGCACAGGGGGAATTCAGAAAGGTCACGCAGGAGCTTTCAAATAGTTTATTTTCCTTTCCCATGAAGGAAACAGTCATTCTTGTTACGTCACATTTGTTTCCTGCTCTGTATGAACACAGCACAAATGCTCTCATGTCCTCACTGAACTACGAAATGACTTTAAGCAAAGTCTTTAGTGTTACAATTTATCGCTGCATCTAAAAAGAGTTTATCTCCGTTAAATGGCATGTTTCGTGTTTTTAGATGCAACCTTAGAGGAAGTGATTTGTAAACAGAGTAATATAGGGCGTGGGATAAAGATCATCTAACTCACATTTAAGGTTGGACCCTAAAAAAAACCAAAATCCTCTCACTGAAGCCGATGGTGTTTGATGTTCCCTTTGGTGTGTGTGTGTGCTTCTGATGGGTTGAGTCCACTCAACGATGCTTCAGCAGAGCTGATCCTGTGTGTGTGTGTGCGTGTGTGTGTGTGTGTGTGTGTGTGTGTGTAGCGTCCACTCATGTGCTCATCAGCACTGAACTCGTCTCTTTTTCCTCCAGATGAAATCCGTGTGAGCATAAGTCTAACTCTCCATTAGCAGTGTGACCTGTGGGACTGCAGTGAGTGAGATGAAGTGAGGCAGCTTGACACTGCGAAGCACAACTTTACCTTGTTAAACACATCTGATTGAGTGCCAGTTCCATCACTTAAAAATTAAGCCGGTTTGGATTGAAAGTGTCAATTTTAATAATGTCACATTAAGCACTATCATTCCGTTTAATCACGTCTCATTATCCTGATGTCATAACACTCTGCTGTGCACAGTGTACAATAACTTATAACTAGTAGTACAGTGTTTACAGACAGTATTTGTCTGCTACTGACAAAATCAGTGGATTGGACTTCGGAAAAAGGAAAAAGTTAAGTCTGATATGATCTGTAAACCCTAAATATGAAAAAAGTGGTATCGAGCTACTGCTACACCGAAGAAAAGTACAAAGTGAAGGCATAACAAGGCGGAGGCAAATGAATGTTTCCCTTTATAAATAATTTATATGGTTAAGGAATTATCAATATTGTGACCACTTTTTTCACACATTTTTGCCAAATGACTGATTAATTAATTCATAAATGACTCAAGTGCACTTCTTGAAAATAGCAGCAGTTGAAGGCCCCAGACTTATTCTCACCACTTCCTCTCCTTCAACGAAAATTAATGTTTCTGTTGTGCAAGAGCGTTTAAATGTAAGGTCCAAACGTCCTTCATATTTCTATTGTCTCCTTCTTTGTAAACAGGACAGACGTACTGTCAGTGTCATGTCTGGGGGGGGGCGGAGTATCACATGTAATTTACATGACACAAAAGAGCTGCAGTGCACCACTTTGTCACGTCTTCCGAGGTCACGTCAGCCGTCAGTTTGATTGTCAAACAGATGTACAATATTTTTAACAATGAAACTTGAGACATTAGGGTAAAATCATCAGATCACATCAGAAGCAACTCAGTATTCATGCATCCGCCCAACTACCTGAGCCTTAAGAGTGTTTCCAGATGTTCTTACGAAATGTTTTTTAGTTCCTTTTTTAAAAAGCTTACAAATGAGAGTGTGATTATTTTATGAAACTTATTTTGACTATTCGTTTGGAAAGATAATGCTCCTCAGGGGTTGTGCAACTTCCTGTGTTGCTTCATGGTCACAAGACTTTCCAATTCATCCTGGAATTAGTATAAATCTATGATGCTAACAGTCTGCATAGTTCTATGAATCATACTGGCATTGAACGGAAAAATCTGAGCGTCCAAAAGAGGGTCAATCACAGAGAAAAGGCCTCTCTATATTCCTGAACCACTTTTTTGCACCTCATTAATTAACCGATTAACCATGCAAATAGCTGCCACTGCAGAGCTTAAGACCACAATTAAACCACTCCAGCATTGACCAGACGGATCAAATAAAAAACAAAATTACAGGTGGTTTTATGTGTTCTTTAAGCATTTGATTCTATATGAGCTTCTCCTCCAACATTGGTTTACTTGCGGCTTCAGTGCTTTAAAAGCCTTTTGTGAGCCAGAAACACCAAAATTAATCAGCCACGGGGAAGTAAAGATTAAACACCCAATAAATAGGTCCCTTTTGACTTCTTTTGTATCACACAGCGTATTAAAAATAATACAATGTAAGCAGGATGAATGTGTTTTCATTCAGGTACCTTCTTTAATAACACATTGAAAGACACTGAGAGAACATAATCTGCGCCGTTACCCAACGCTGTGAAAGAAAATGGAAGAGGACGACGGAAAGGGACATGTTTTGTTCCCTTGTCTACTCAAGCAAAATAACCCCTGACATTTTGACAAAGACTGCGACGAGGACTAAACACTTCATTTTCACTCCCAAGGTATCTTATGATCTCCCTTTAGAGATAGTGAGTGACCGTGCTGCACCTGCATTCATGTTAAGGTTGACAAAAATAAGGAATGGTCTGTCATATAAAATAAGTAGGGAACTATTCACTAAAATAAATAAGAAATGCATTTTCTTAATACAGCTTAAATCAAGCAGGGTTGAGCACATTATTAAAGAAATTTGGATTTTTAATTACGCTTTCATAAAATTTAAAGCACACCACCTACAGAGGCACAAATGTATAGCGAAGGGTAAAAATAATACATTGGATCTAACTTGGTTCACACAGTGTGAGTTATGGAATTACTCACAGTCACATTAACTAAGTGTCTCGGAAAGCAGTGTCCGCACAAGTGTAAAAGCATCTAACCATCTGTTCATGTCCCAGTTTGCAAACATAAAGGTTAAACAGGTTAAACCAAGCATAGCCGTTACGCTTAGTTTCACACACTTCAGTCTCCACTATCATCTCTCCTGTGTTTCTTTTGTGTTGGGTTTGCTGCACGATTATTATTTTCTTTCATTTTTCATTGTTTTTCTTTATACCAGGCAAAAATGGTCTGCATATGCACTGAAGGCAAATAAATGCACTGATGTTAGATTCAAGGGATTAGCACATCCAAGCCATTTTACAATGGTTTGGGAATAACGTTTCTGCACTGTCATCATTGTCTTATTTTAATTGAATGGAAATCATGGTGATGGCGTCAGCATCACGCCGGCATCCTTGACTTATTCTAGGCACGGGCTCTATCCCACTGTTTCCTAATGAGACCTACTAATAATTTATAACCGTGCGTAATGACAACATTTGATTGAAGGTGCATTTAGATGCTCAGAATGTAAGCAGGGAAAAAGTCAATCAATAAATGTGTCTCTCCATGGGAGCAACTTCTACCAAGGATCCTCCCACAGAACATGTTGCTCTCACTGGGATCCCTTGTGTTACTTTGGCACCTTGCCAGAACAGGCATTATAGTTTTATGGTATATTATTATTATTATTACTATTATTATAGTAGCATCAGAGCCAACATTTTGATTAACTTCTGTTATGATGAATAATGCAAAACATGGAAATGTACTTTTTTATTGTCTTTTCTGAATATAGAGCGTAAACACTCCCCATTGACAGCTGTGAAGGTAGCAATCAAGGTCGTGGTATACTTCTGCACAATCAGATCAGAAAGAGGGCGTTGGGTACATGTGGACAGAGCATGCGCTAACTGAATTTCCACCCCACGGAGCATTAAGCCCCGCTGACCAAGCAGAAAAAAACATTTCAACGACAGAAGAAGTAGTCACCAGAGATAGTCATCCAAGCCTCGACCTGACAACCCGACGGGCCTTTTTAGCTGTGAGCTGCTCGAAGAAGACGTGGCCGAGGGAGCTGTAGCATCGTTCTCTTCTTCTTGTGGAATGCGTATTCCCTGTGTTCAGACTAGTACCTCCACCCGATGGTGAAGTGAGATACTACAGGAGTAGTATCTCCATGCCTGGGTCCGCAATGTGCGACACGCGATGTGACGCGATCTTCTGCACGTGGGTCATATGCACGGAAGTATACCAGGACTTCCAGGTTTTAGAAATGACTTTCCTATAACTTGAAAACATGTGTGTGTATATATATATGTATATATATGTGTATATATATATGTATATATATATATATATATATACATATATATATATATACATATATATATATATATATATATATATATGTATATATACATATATGTATATATATATATATACATATATATGTACATATATATTACTTGCTTCATATTGCTTTCAAGGTTGAGACCATTTCTGTTGAGATAAACTTATGAGCAAAGATCACATGACTCCCTTTGTGTTTCTCAGTGTTGCAGCGTTTTGTGTTTGTGAAAGCATTATTATAACTAGTAAAGTGAGAAGACAGTGAACGTTAGGTCAAGATATTAATCCTCGTTCTCTATAACATGAGTGAGGGGGAAACAGATGTTTAAAAAGAAACCATATGGCCCTCGAGTCCATATTCCTACGGTCACTACTGGGAGGAGCAGTTTGTAATGGAGCAAGTTCCATTACACACTGCAGCTTATATAAACATGTGCACATCAGAATGGACATACCTGCTTTTTGTAATTCTGCAAAGACATTTGCTAAAAAGCACTTTGCACTTTGTTTATCTTTGAATTCATCACCAGCTCATATTGATGACATCTTGTAAATTGTGGTTCCATAACAGATAATTGGGCTGCTGCTTTTATTCAGCATGCACTCAGAGTTAATGCTCGTCTCCACCAACTCGGACGCACAGTAATGAAGCCACAAACCTTGTCAAATGGTAAGCAGCCTTTAAAACAGTTAGTGAATCGTAAGTTGTATTTACTTATTTCCAGAAGAAACGTGCCATCTAAAAATCTGAGAAACACAAGAATCACCTCAAACCATAACCACTGAACTAAAATTGTCATGCATTAGATTAGACGAGGTTTAAGGAACTGAATTAATCTGAAATGATTGATTTAATACAACATTGTATTTAAAATGTGATTTGATTAAATAAACATGTTCCACTCATTTGCCAAACACTCAGCAGATAATCTACCCAAAGCCAGTGTGAATATATAAAACCCTCAGTGTGTAAGAGTTAGTTGTATCTTATTATCGTCCATTTCTTCTGAGAGATGCACCCTGAATCCCATATCCCCTGAATTTGTAACCTTGATGTTTACATTAAAATGTCTTCACAAGTGAGACTTCGCCGACATGTCCTTGTGCCCACACTTTAGTTTCCCATCCCACTTTAGTTTAGTACTTCCCATCATCTAACCTTGAAAAACCCTCTTCTTGTGTTGTGGTGTTTATAACACGTCTGAAGACGATGGCAAGTTCATGTTGATCTGATTAAATAGATGGTGGCGATGCACTGAGACTTGGCGATTAGAAACCTCATTTGGTGGAAACATGCAGACCTTTTCTCCCCTATGGAGGACGGAAAGTGGCAAAAATAAATAAATAAATACACCATTAAATAATTAATTAAATGTGTCATGAATTAATTTAATACACAATTAAATGGGTGGCGCTATTCACCTCTGCGTTGGTTTATATACTCTATCAAACAAAACTTTATTTACAAGCACTAAAAATCAATGGCCCTTTCTCAATACCCAATACTTGCGTACTTGGGAAGTACTACTGGAGTACATACTCGCCAAGTACGGGAGTACTTGACGATCTCTTCAGTTGGAACAGCAGCTACTTCCTTGTTCTACTGTTTGAATGGCGGGTGGCGCCAAGTGCTTAAGCCTCATCACAGAGTGTTGATAAATGAACATATAAAATAATATACTATAATAATATAAAATAAATGCCTATTTTATATATATTATGTTCTCATTTGAAATAGTTAACTTAATGTATTAATTTATTTTTATAAAAATATACAGTACCATGTGAAAAATAGATATATTACAGCAGTGTAGTGTATGTGCATTCTGGGATACATGGCTTTCTCCAGGCATGCTACTTCGACTAGATCAGCGTTAGCCCCGCCCACTGACTTTGATGGGCGAGTTTGACAGACAAAAAAAATGAATGATGCACTGCAACACAGACCATGAAATAATTAATTAAATAGTGAAATAATTATATATATATATATATATATATATATATATATATATATATATATATATATATGTACATATATGGTTTTTACATAACATTAATTGGTATTTTAATTCATTTATAACACATTTAATTATTTAATCACACACTCACATTGGGTTATGCGTACAGAACATACAAAGGAAGAGTCACGGACTGAGAATATGACAGAGGGCGATTTCAACATGAGGATGCTCATCGGCATCTTATCTGACGTTCAGTCATGGTTTGTTTCTGTCAGCAGCTGCACATTCACACACTTAGCACACCTCCACCCTCCACTGCAGTGCAGCAGGTCTCCATAGCCTGTAAATAATGCATGATTTTTTATAAAAATCTGGTCTCAGAGTGTGTGAGCGCCGAGTGCTGTTGGGTTGGCGAGCGTCTCTTCATTTCACAGCCTTTTCATTGTTAGCCCCAGCCTCCGCTTAAAGCTCTGCCAACAGCATTAGAAGTACTTGCTCTTACTGCTGACTCCTGGCTAATAACGCGCCGTGTCAGCGAACCTCTCAACGCGTGCACACGTTATAGCCGAGGATTTAGTGAGCCACGAGCAGGTTAAAGGTCATTTCATCCAGGTAGTTGACGAAGACCTGACAGTGGTTGGGGTTAGAACCTGTTACTTTCATGTTACAGGAAACTGTCTCCGGCTGTAAAAGCAACCTCTCACCTCTCAGCTCCTTCAGCCATATTCATTTCTGTCTCTTTGCTCTTCGCTGACTCTCTCTTCAACTGTTTCTCTCAGTTCAAACTACTGACTTCAGAATTCTTTAAGATAAATCTGCCGGTGGAAGTGAAATAATTGCCTTGACCTTTTGCTTCCTCCGCCAAGTCTAATTGTCAGAGAGCAAGATTACTCTATTAATAAAAAAGGAAAAATAAGAAGTGAATCAATTTCCTTTACTTTTCACTGATTTAGACAGTGATATAGGCAAGTGTGTGGATAGATAGATAGATAGATTTGTTGTGTTTCATTGTTATAATACTATTACAAACATAGTAATGATAATATCTACAATACGGTATTAAGTTTGATAGCTGTCTTGTCTCACATTGTCCCACATTACATCATTAAAATAGTGTAGATTAGTGTATCATGTTTTCTTTTATAAGTAATTGAATATACAGTTGAATTTATAGTTTCATTAAATTCATTGACATCATTTTGAACATTAAAAATAAAGTAATGCAATAGTCTCATTTACTAACTCAGTTACATTATGGGAGAAGTGAATAGTAACTATAATGAATTACTTTCTTAAAGTAACATGCCCTACACTGGTTTTCCAAACACCCATGAAGTTTGAAGGATGTCATACAGACAGATGTCTGACCTGCCAGGGTTAAAACAAAAAAATAAATGATGGACATATTTTGGGTTTTTCATGAGGGTGGGTAAAACATGACATCAACAGGATCTGACACTCACACACAACACAACCTGAGGACAACTGGTGGTGATCTCTGTGTGTCATTACTGCACGTTGTCGTCGCGAATGTCAGCCAAGAGTCTTAAAATGTTCTTTCACAGAGATTTCCATTTCATTTACCCATGCATTTGTTCACGATGGCATCAGGTGAGGTGTTGATTTATCAAACCGTGAGTTGTTTAAGACTGCCGAAATGACGCTTGCCTTGAGTGTTGTTATGCAAGGTATTAAAATACGGGAGGGGGGGTGCAAGGAATGTAAATTTACACAAATGAGACCTAGAAATGATTGTTATCACCGACTGAGCACCCCAGCAGAGGGTTTTGCATCAGTGATTGAGGAGTTCAGAGAAGCGGGGAGAAAGAAAACAGCGTTCGCAGCGACTGCTGTTATCATGTCAGTTTCCTTGTAGGAGGTAATGACAGAGGCAACAGAAAGTTTGACAAAGAGGAGGAAATAGTATCCTACATTTAAACTACAACTCTTTCATTCCTTCTCATCTTAGAGAGATAGATATGCACAAGATGGCAAATGCATTTTGCATTTTTGTTTTTTTGTGGTTGTGCAGTAAGCTGTCCTACTGTCTTTGTTCAAATGATTTCAAAAGGGTCACTTTAGCGTTCAATCCAAACCGTATCATCCCAGACTATCTCGTGCCTGAGTCCCTGTTCCCTGTCATCCTTCATCATACTTATCATTACACTATTGTTCTGAGGGCATGTGTGGAATCATGTGTGAAATTAGCTTGGATAGGGTTTGACGGCGCTCTGCCTCTCGGTGGATAAATATAAAGCCCATCAAATTAGGATCTGGAGCAGTGGAGGGAAAGACCAATGACCTGTGGATCATCCTGTGAGGGTTAGAAGTCAAATTTGTGTTGGTTGGTTTGTATATAGTGTCTCTTATGGTCAGTTTTGTAACAGTTCATGCTTTAAAAAAAAAAAGGTAGAACTACAGAGTTGTCAGTTAAATGTGTTGAGCCAATAGATTTGACCGTCAAAAAGCTTTTTTCCTTTGCATTTTCATGGCTCAGGTTCAATAATTAGCTCTATGATGTTTTATTGTGCACAATTAAATTGCATTTGTATAGCACCAGGTTACTATAGCAACTCAAAGCATGTTTTCAAGGCTGCCAGAAACAGCAGCTGGATTATGAAAATAAGGCAGCAGCTGTGCTAAAAAACCTCTCATTGATGTCAAGTTTACAAATGAAAAATAATGAATCTCTGTCTGAGGCTGCATTAGCTGTTCACGAGTCATGAGCCTAATAGTGATGAAGAAGTGCGATACGACATGTTTGCAATTAAAATCTGTATATTGACACTTAATTTTAAGTTAGTGCTGGGCAATATATGGATATTATCTTAGATTTTGGATATTGTCATGTCATGATAAGGTATCTGTGAGGCCTTTTAAAACCCAAAGAAACAAACATTGTATTACCTGACTTTCAGGTAATAACTGTATTTTAAGCATGTAACCCAGATTGTAAGCTGTGGATACTTTGAGTGTATTGCAAACATCTCAAAAGAAAACAGAGGCACTACCGACCATTTAAATATTTGAGCAGCTGAACAGTTGTTTGAGCAGCTGAACAGAGGACTTTCTTAGCCAGCTGGGACTCCACCATCTCCTCTTCATCCTCTGCAAGAGGGACTTGAGTTTTCTCCTGGTTTATCATCCTCCATCTTCTCAAATCTACATCATCCTGGTTTTGTCTTCTTGTCCTACAGTTGTCCTTCTCTGCGCTTTCTTTACATGTGCCTTCTTTTTGTTCCTCCCTTTGTCCTCGTCAGCCTTTTCCTGGCCTATTTTTGTATCCACACCCAGTAAAGGGGAACATTGTATATTTCAGATAATCTCTGCTTACCCCTTAATAATTCTTTCTCCCATCTCTACATTTACCCTCCTATGTTATTTTGCTGCCTTCCTTTCCTTCCAGCGACATTTCTTTCATGTCCTTTTCTCTAACCATACCTCTTTTGCTTTCCCATGTCTGCGATTCCTTTATCTGTCTCTCGATTCCTTTATTCATATTCTGCCTTTCTTCTGAGCTTTCTATGTTCATTTTCGGCTCACTTGAATTCCTCGTTTTACTCGTTAAGTTTAGTTTCGCAAAGTGAACATATAGGAAATCACAAGCTGTCTCAACGAGATGAGAAAGCCCTTTACCCGTCAGCGATTCTCTTCGGGTTAGTTTGAGTACCCAGACTGACTTCATAATAATCTGATCTATTCCATTTGGGCGTGTTCTCCCTGTGTGTGCGTAAGTTTTCTCACCACATTCTTCCCACGTCCAAAACATGTAGAGGTCAATCATACACTGTAAATTACCCTTAGGTGTGAGCGAGTGAGTGAATGAATGGTTGTTCATCTCTATATGTCGGCCCTGCAAAGGACTTGCCGGCCTGGCCAGGGTGTACCTTGGCCTGGGTTTGGCACCAGCAGTCCCATGACCCTCGTGTGAAGGATAGAGCGGTTGGGACCAGTCAATACCAGCCTCCATTTCTGACTCTGCTTACCACAAACAAGCCCACTTACCAACATTGACGTGAAGTGCCTAATTAAGAATTTCGACCCGTTGCTCACAAATCTCTCCCTTTTTTGTTAACCTCCATCCCTGGTCATTCCTCTCCTCTTCAGTTCTCCTTTCAGCCCTTCCTCCCCCTTGTCTCCAACCACTTCAGGTACATCCTGCACATGGTTAAACCGACCTCCCCCCCGCACCGTTTTCATCTATGTTGTTTTCTTCTGAGCTAATTAATGCCATTTACATATGAATAAGTGTTTGTTTTGCTACTATCGCTGCTGTTCATGTAACACAAAGGTGATTCAATCAAGCTTCCTCATCAATGGCCAGATTTCTTCATGCGCTTAATTGCAACCTGATGCGTGGAGAGCATTGCACTGCCGTGCAGACGCATTCTGGATTTTAAAAAGTGAGAGCTCTCTATGTTTAGAAGCAAAATTATACCACAGATCTGCATGGCAATACTAAAAGATATGGTGTAATCCATGGCAATAGCAAAGGGAGAATCATTTACAAGAGCAACTTCGGGCAAAACAATAAATATTTGTTGCATTGAAGGCCTTCTACTGTTCAAGAGAAAGGATAATATGTTCAGCCATTTCTTGTGGTAATTACCTAACCAAGTGGGGTGTTAAACTTTTTACATCAACGCAGAGCTGTACAACATTACTGCTTTTAAGTATTAGTCTGTCAAATGTATGGGTGGTTTTTACTGTCACGAGCAGCCACAGGAAGTGCAAAGGATAACGAAGAAGCGGCCACAGGCTACATCCTCATTACACTGTCCTTCATGTTCCAGAAACGTGGTTAACTATTTCACATTTCTCTCTGTGCTCCTACATATACACTGCACTGCACATAGGAAACAATTTTTGCTGCGTCAAGACAGATGGAGGCAGTGGCAACACAACGCTAGTAAAGCAAGACGGCTGCTGACAGGTTAGTGTATGACTAAAAACATGAAGTAACTACTAAAAGGTTCCGAAGTGAATTCTGCTGCTCAGTAACGCAGTTTGATGAGGGGGGAGTAAGGAAATGTGTGTTTGGTTGATTATTTCTTTGTTACAATGCCTCTTGGCAATAAATCTTATACAGTTGGAAAGCCTTTTTTAATTCCCTTTGGAATCACCAACATTGTGGGATCAGCTTGGGCGTACTGTTCATGCCAACACAACCACCTTGGCTGACTTTGTGACAAATGCTGGTTGAAGAATGGGATGCCATCCCACAGCAGTGTGTGACCAGCATGAGGAGGAGGTGCCAATATGTCTTCTTTCTTCAGACTTCAATCATCCAATCCAATAAATGACACCAAACAAGAGTCTATAGTAGAATAAGCTGTTTGGCAGAGAAGACTTGGGAAGGTTTTCATGGGCGCAACTCACATACTCTACTCTGCTGCTCATGCCACAAATGCATTTTCCTTACAATTGTGGCACCATTTAAGAGGGTAATAAATGGTATAAGATTGTTAAAACAAAGAAATAATCAAACAAACACAAAGTTTATATTAAGGGTGGACCATTTCACTTAAAAAATCTGGGGCACTTGTGTACCAATGAAAAAGACGCACAGAGGCACGTAGGGTAGGACAGACGTACGTAAAAGTACTTTTCAGTTTTTCATTTGGTACAAGCCGAGCCAACAAGGAGTGTTGAGTGCTGCGGGTCAGTAGTAGAACTGGCGAGAGAAGAAACAGGAGTAGGGCCGGAGTTAGCGGATGCACCGGCAGCATCATTTGTTTTCCTGTGTGGGAGCATTTCAAGCACTGAGCAACACGTTGCTTATGCTGGCAGTAACACTTGAATATGAACATGTTTGCTCGTCTACAGAGACGACGTCACCCCAGTGTGACAACTGATAGCACACGGAGGAGAGAGTCGGGTTTGTCTGGTTTTTTTTTTTTAGTTACAAGAAAACCAATTATTTTAAGATTTGACAGAACTGGCAGTTTATATTCTTACCCTAGAAAGGCAAACAGTTGTTAGTCTTTTTTGCCAAATAGAATAAAAGCCTGTATAAATGCAGCAATATCTCCCCTTTAAGGCAATGGTTGTTTCAGTTTTTGTATGATTGCATGACATGTCCGTAAGAATATCAGATTAAAGAGCTGTAGAGCTGAAGCTAATGTACGGTATTTCCAGAGGGTAGAATATACATATATTAATATAAACAAACCAAAAACCATGACCATAAAACCGTGATACGCACCAAACCATGGATTTTGTGAACTGTTCAACCCCTAATACATCTCTGTGTGTGATACCTTCCTCTCATTGTAAAACAGTAAGAAAAAAGCTCTTTCATGTCAGGCCTCTCTACAGAGCCGTCTCCCTATTTAGCTCGCCTGAACAAGTATTCTCTCATTTACAGCCTCTCGCTCTCCTCCTCTTCTCAGCTCGAGTCCATATCTTCAAGATCCTGTCCTCTTATTAACACGCTATTTTTAGGTTGCTCTTTTCGCTTTCATTTCTTTTATCTCCCACCTCTCATTGTATCCATGTGTCTTCTCGGAGGGAACTGCTGGCCAACCACAGTTTATTTTATTGGTTGATTTGTCCCTGTTAATGTCAAGCAGCTAGACAAATGCAACAGATGGGATTTTAATGAACTGCCATCACTTTTTTTTTTTAATTACACACACTGAGGGTGTGAGGCAGCATCTCCGACTTCTTTTTAGAAGTTCCGCGGAAGTCCTGAGGGCTATCAACAAGTATATGGGCGCAAAGCTCTATTTCCCTGCTTTCCGGTATCCATCCATCCGTCTTCTACCATTTTATCCTCCACATGAGGATCGCGCGGGGGTGCCGTGCCTCACTCAGCTGACACACGGCGAAAAGCGCACAGATTGCCAGTCCATAGTTTTTTTTATTTTCCAGATATCACAAACAGTCTAGGAGTTACGGTAATGAGAAGTGTGCATGCCAAATCCTGACGGTGACGACAAACAGTCTTAAAGTCATAAATAAATAGCATTGGATATATGGACCACTTGCAAGTACATACACCCACAGTCTTCATTGCTAAGGGTCATTCAGCAGCTAAAGCAATCTAAGCTCAACGTCCACTTACTGTTTTTGTTTTTATCTGGTGCATTTGTGACAACATTTGAATTGGCAGGTTGCTCTGGTATCATGTTCTCATGCTGAAATTACCTATAAGGGCCCCAAATACAACATTTACAGGCTTGTGACAATGGAGCAAACTTCATCTGCCGGTGTTAAGGGTGATTGAGTCAAATGCTCTAAATCAAGCAAAAGTGGTGCTCGAGTTGAAAGTGTTCAATTAATTCATTGACGTTAATGCTCTTCACATCACCGGCTGCTCTTATTTGCAGCAGGTGTTTCTAGGTATTTCACTAGGCTCAGAAAAGACTGCATAAACTACTTCTATTTAACAAGTATTCCTTTCTTTTCATTCACCATCAAGCCCCACACTGGCTTTTATTGAGCTGTAATGCAGACAAAGTGCTCCCCTATCAAAAATCAGCAAGAGAAAATCAAGAGTCATGTCAGTAAACGGCACAGTGTGAGGCGGTGACGTTCTGGCCCGGCAGAGGACAAATGAACCGTGATGATGTTAAATGTCCAGGCTCTGTTTCACCATCTGAGGCCTTCATTAAGGGAAATTACTCACAGAGGCCCAGAGATGGGATGAGTGCACACGTTTCACCCCCCAACCATGCATGTGTCCCATGTGTGTATGTGTGTGTGAGATATGAAACTGCTCTGCAATTACATGCAGTAAATTGCCCATGTGAAGCAATAATGCATCACTGCCAAACCACATGTTGCTTTGTGAGGTTCACTAAATTCAGCACCTGTTGTCTCAATACTGACATTGTCATACGTCGCCTTCCCTCTGCTCTAAAAACTATAATCAACTGATAAAACAAAGTATGTATAATGTATGTGTAGGTATATGTATAACATATATATATATATATATATATATATATATATATATATACATATATATATAAAACAAAGTAGGGTTAAACGTTGACAACACCCAAATCTCCATCAAACCCGGACATGGTAGAGCTCCAAGCATGAGAGGAGATATATTACTACCAACTACATAGGGAGGGATTTCTTTCATGTAAAAACCAAAAACTATGCTCTAAATAAATTGCAAAAAGGGGATTTGTGAGAGATTGTATTCACAAAATTGAGATGGTCAGACGGACAACCCAAAAACATGACACAGACACTGGTGTGAAGGCATGATTAAAAAGATCTATAGACAAAGAAACACCTGTGCTAAACTCTAACAAGAATAATTTGAGTAATTACAACTGTACAATTTAGAAAATTTTAGACACTTATATCTATAATTAGTTAAAAACATGCACAGATGGAATAGACATAATGTGATAAACACTGCACATATACTGAGGATGAGCCAATGCCCTTATGTCCCCGGGCGCTACTCAGTGTGGCAGCCCACTGCTCCTAATTCTAGGATGGGTCAAATGCAGAGGAATACTTTCCCTAAGGGGATTAATAAAATTAAACTTTAACTTTAACTTTAATAGTGGTTGTTATCGAATATCAGTACAGGAACAAGTCAGTCAAATGTAGCATTGAAAAGCCAGCAGGTCCCACAGAGACATTCACACATCAACAGGAAGAGAGCAGACACAGCGAAGTGCCATGTTCTTTGCTGTATTATGACAACGCAAACAGTCCATAAATGTTAATACACCAAGTTAAATCTGATTAAATACAGCTGAACCAAGGACAATTTTGTCCAACATTGGCAAAAAATGCTATCCTGACACTCATCCCTCCATTTCATAAAGACATAAAGTATATTAGTGAGTTCATGACAGCTTCAACTTGATAAGCTGACTGCAACACATTAAATATTAAGTGAAGGAAAAATATGCAGTAACTTATCATAAAATATGAATGAAAATGAGAGGAGAGCAAAAAGTTCTTTGTGTCGTGGAGGTTATTCACATTGAATTATGTGAAAATCCTGAAGCACATCTCTGACAATCAGAAGGACTCTAGTATATTGTTTTCATAGGGTCTGGTGGTTACCTCACAGGACTGGCACAGATTGCCTGCAATCTATATCGCTCATTAGGGTGTTGTTGTTGTTTTTATTTTGACTCCATCTCATTTATGAATCTGTCATCATCTTGTCACAGTCAAGGATATAAAGGTCGACCATCGACTGTCTGGTGCGTTCATACACCAGATACAGTTTGACAAAAATGAGCTGTGGGACGCAGACTCTGCCTTGATTTAAAAGAACCTTCTTTTAACCAGCTGTATCATATATCTGTTTCAATCTGCCTCGGGGCTCAGTTTAATCACATCACCTCCCTCGAGAAAAGTAACTCTCCCTTGAATCACATATTTCAGGCTGACTTCTCACTTCTCTAAGATAGAAAAAAAAAAAGACAGAGCATAAATGAGGTTGGTAATTTTCAGATTAACTCGAGAACAGTCGGATAACAGTGTTACGATGTGGGCGTAACCCTCGGTGTGATCGCGTGTGGCCTTGAATGTCAGCACAGATTGCCTCCACACATCCATCAAAAGTAATGGAGAAAATGGAGAAGGGGCTTTTGCTGAAGCATGACATGTTGATGCAATCATCAGTGATGTTTTAAGTTACGATGATGTGATCGCAGCAGCGAGGCAACCTTTTTGGTCCATATTTTATAATTCAGGTAAGACAGAAACTGCTCTCTATCACTATATACTACAATATACTACACCCGCAAACACTATCGTGAGCACTAGTGCACTATTGAGAGCAAGAAAACACATCTTTTCCGCAAAAAGAACCAGGTGGACTTGGAGGAAATTGCTTCTTTTGTGGAGCTGAAAGTGGTCCACTGCAGGGTTTCTCTAGTTTATCATTATGAATCCATATGCCATAAGGCGTTGGGGTCTCTTCAGGTGTACTGCCGGCATTGGAGACGCCATGGTCGCCGGACCTCGTCCTTGTTTGTGAAACCTATTCTAAAGTACAATTCCACAAAATGCTCCCCAACTCTCCAATTCTAAAACAACAGGTTCGAATATCACGACTTTATACTCGTAAATTTACGACTTCAATCTCGTAAATGTACGACTTTATTCTCGAAGTCTGTCATTTTTTTTTTTTATCCTCAATGTGGCCACAATACTCCGTCGTACTATTGCACTGTACAGGTAATTCAGAGTGTATTTGTAGACGTTACAGCTGGGATTATCCCAAATATGAGATATGATGAAATAGCATCAGCATCAGACAATTTAACATGAACATCTATAAAAAATATGAAGTAATTACAATAGAGATATACACGAGGAAAGCAAGAAAGGAAGAAAGAAAAGTTAATGAGTATGTAATGAGTGTGCATGCTGTGGAAATATGCAAAAGACTCTGTGTTTCTGTGTCATGGAGACACGTCATGTGACAACCAGCTATATTTGGTGTCTGTAACCACAAACGCACGCACGCACACACACACACACACACACGTAGATACCCTCTGTTCTCTGTATGAGGGATTCATTTGTAGTGCAAAGTAAATGGCCTCATAATTCACCGTGGTCATTAGGCAGAGTCATTAGCCTGTGGCACACACGCAGGTTCACGCAGCTATTCCTCTTAGGACACGGCAATGAGTTCTGTTCATTTGGACCACCTAACTAACCTTAACCATCACTAGTAAATGCCTAACCTCACCACAGTTCAAATCACCAGTTCATCAGAAATGAGGATCTGTCTCATTAGGACTGGGTTTTGGCAACTGGTGTTTATGCTCAAAAAAGGTCCTGAAGACACACACACACACACACACACACACACACGCTCACATGAAAGCTTGTAGCTGTGGCGAATGCTTTCACTTCTGTTAAATTGGTTCTTTTCAGCTCAATTTCACCAAGGATGAACATACACAGGAAGCCCTCCCGCCGCACATACAAAAACACACACACCATCATCATCAATCCCAATTCGGGTCACGGGGTCAAGGACTAGTAGATGTGACAGGACAGCATCATCTCTGTCCTTCTCCCTATGTCTTTCTGTCAAGGATCCAAATGAGATAGCTGTATCGCTGGAAAGCAGCTCCCTTCATTTTTGCTATGACACTGCAACAAGCAGATATACACTCACTGGCAGTTTATGTCAAGTGATGGCAAGAGAAAAGACAGTTGTTTCAGGTATATAGGTACCATACTGTATATCTGGAGAATCTCTGAGTGGAAAGCACAGACACACTGTTGCCCATCTTTCACCAACCCTGGGGTTGATATAATCATAGGATACTACAGAGGCTTTTTTTTTTTTTATTCTTAAACTGTGCAAAATCTGATAAATGTCTTTGACATCACTGACTTAAGTGATGTCACGCGGTTAACAACGTTTGAAAATGTGAAAACGCTAAGTTTGATAAAAGTGCCTGTCTGCAACATTAGCCACTACAAGTAACATCTGAATCACCCCTCTTAAGTCAAGTCGGTAATTTGTCGAATTGGACAATATCGCACGTGCAGAATCTGTTAGAAACATTGCCAGTATTGCATAAAGTGAAATTCAATACAAAAATAAAAATAACAGTCATTAAATATGTTTTAAGACATAGAAACAAATTAAGACTGGTGTTTTGCGGACAGACTGTGTGATGGATGAAGAGACACATTTTCATCAGGATGATGACGACATAATGCATTCCCTATCCCCTTAACCCAATTCTAACCCTAACCCTAAAACCAGGTCTTGAACCCCCAAAAAGCCCTCACAAAAAATTAGGACCAGCCAAAATGTCCTTATGGTTTATACGATGTTTGGTCCTCACAAAGCCACACATTCAAGAACACATACACACAAACACA
This sequence comes from Solea solea, assembly GCF_958295425.1. Taxonomy (NCBI): domain Eukaryota; kingdom Metazoa; phylum Chordata; class Actinopteri; order Pleuronectiformes; family Soleidae; genus Solea; species Solea solea. Next base: position 10,519,808 of record NC_081144.1, read on the forward strand.
CAGACGCACAAACATGATACTGAGTGTTCCGTCTCTCTTTCACCTTCTCGCTTTCGTTTCATTCCGTTTCCTTTAGTTGCATCTTTTTGTCTCTGTGCCCCCGCCTGCATTTCTGTTGACTGACCCTGATCCTCTGTATTTCCACCTCTGTTCCCATTGGCTGCAAACTATTCTCACTAAAAAGGAACAAACATGGCTCCAATCTCGGCCTTCTGAATAGAATAGATCTCTTTTCATAATAAAAAAACCATGAGAGATTCAGTTAACTGAGTGACGAGGTACATTAGAGAATCCAGTCACAATGAATGTTTCACAAATCTCTGGAACACAAATCTGACATAGAACGACCTACTGTTTTTTTCATAAAAATGCTGGTTTAATTTCTCACTGAGCTTAAGGTCAAAGAAAACCCAGACTAAAAGAAGACCCACCATGTCTTCATATTTATTCCTTTCCATATTCCTATACAGCACATGTGTAGAAGACACAGAATAACAATCATCATAATAATAATAACAACAATAATAATAATAATAATAATAAATTCCTTTTCCTTCACTTCCTTACTCCTTAACTGCTCATTTGTTATTGTCAGTCTGTATTATTGTTAGTGATATCAGTTGTCTTGTTTAGTTGTGTTGGAGCTTCCTTTTACTTGCTTGTATTCATACATTTAAATGTGCTCCCTGAGAGTTTGTGTTTTGTTTGTAACTTGTCGTTACTCGCTCACTAAATGAAAGCAGTCGTCCAGCAGCATCGTTTCACCTTGGATGTCTGTCTGGAGAGACTCTGAGATGTTTCTCAGAGTCTGTTGAGTGGTTTTCGTTTGCCCAGACTTGCTTTATGAGCACTTTTCCCGACAGTGCTGCAAGCTTAGCATGTGTTCAGTTCTTGCTGCCTTCAGAGAACAGTGGGGAGAATGGATTTTAACTTTTGGTGGCAGAGCACTGCAGTGCAGGTACGTTTGCATCTTATTGCAGCAACAGCCATTAGCAGGGACTCATATGAGCATCTGTTTAGTGCTACAGGCACAAAATCAAGAAGACAAACCACAGGGAGGGAACGAAATATTGTTGAATTCAGCGGAGAGCAACCGTAAGAGAGGAAGGCAGACAGACACAAAAGCTTTGTGAAGCTGCTCAGTCGAAGCAGTAGTTTCTTCTTTTTTTTGGGAGGAAAAAGGGCTGCCTAGAGGAATTTTTCTGAAGGAAATTGGTTCTGTTTCCATGACAACATACTGATCTACATTTAGGGCATCACCCCCCCCTTAGCATCAGTTCTAAGCGATCAAATGAAGAGTTCATAACACCAGGCAATGGGTTAAAAGAGGAATCAACAGGCTCATCGTCATGTGTATCTCCAATCACTCAAATAAAGTATGTAAACAAGTGTGCATCTGTGTTTAAATAGTATTCTATAGATAATGATGACTAACAGTTGGAGCACTGATGAAAAAAATAACTTTTTTTTCATGATAAAAAAGTCAACATGCATGTTTCATCGTGTTTCAACAGTAGTAACCTCAGTAAAGAAGTCAACTACCACTCCCAATGATAATTTTAGTAAGACGGAAAAACATTACACTCAGTTGTAGTTAATTTATGTCATTTGTGCCCTGGCCTCCTATTGGCTTGAGACCCTAATGGCTAACCCTGTGCTCATTCAACACTGCCAGGGTTCAAAGGCTGTAGACGGACAGTAAAAAATGTGTTGCTTTTCTTAAATTCTCCTGCTTGTTTTTAGTGGTTGTCAGTTTTAGTGAGAGAGAGAGAGAGATGGAGAGAGTGCACATCTGCAACACAAACATTCTCAGCTCTTCCCTGTTGATTTTGGGTGATTATTAATAAATAATAAATACTAATAAACATGAATAAATGTTTATTTTATATTTTTATTCATGATGACACTTAACTTAAAAATGTCCCATCTGTTTCAGCTGTTGTTTTTTTTAAAGTGCTTTATAAATAAAGTTGGATTGGATAAGATATGAGTCCGTCTATCGTAGGTAAATTACCCACAACCCATTGCCTTAACGCCAACTCAAGCTGAATCACAGTGAGCTGCAGTCTTTAAGTCTTAATAAATCGTTTAAATTCTGATCACTAAGATGATGGAACAAGTCCATGTCATATCACTTGCACATCCTTTGTAATGGTGATTTTAAGGCTATGATTTGCAATCATTCTGCAAGTGTAAATTGGTTGTTGATTATTTAACAATTTGTCCAAAAAGATGCCTGAGAACGTACAAAGAGGAATATCCACTGTAAGTAGACAGGCCTTTTGGTAACCAGAAAACAGTTGTTACATCACTGGTCAATGATCCCAGACTAAATTGATTCAGAAATAATGATTCTTTTTGCCACAAAGATTGTTTGAAGTGGTGCTTTCTAAAGTATTTTCTGTCAAATATTTCTTCTACCACTGTCATGAAAATGACACAGACGAATGATTTTTTTTGTAAATGGAGTCTGATGGCTTTGAGCAGTGTTGCAATAGCTGTGATAGAACTTTCATATGTGTTCGACATAAGATTTCAGAGGGACGTATTTTTAAAGCACACTTGATGAGACATTACTTCTGTGGAAGTAAAAGGAAATAGGGAAAGGTCAAAGGTCAGTGAACAAAACAAAGAGCTGAACTTGGCTCACACCGGAGCCAGGGAAACATTGTCTACGTGTTAAATCATGACATTGCCCAATAGTTTAGGAGAGATAATCTCTCTGAAGCTGTTTGATGAGTCGAGAAAACATGTGCCAAAAGGACATGGTGTTGCAGTGGCTTCAGCTGTTTTATCACCATAATGGGAAACATATGTGGATTCCTGATGATGTTTCTAATAACACACACGCATGCATAAACAAATGCCATATACACACACATGGGTGCTCTCTCATTGAGAAACATGAGTATAAAGAGATTTGACTGTTGCTCCACTGCTTTGTATGACACAAAAAAGATGTTCTTCATGCTTTAAAGCAATTGTAGGATTTAGTAAAGCTCAGGAGCCATGTCAGACACGGATCCAATACAATTACAAAAATTCACCTTTGAGCCTTTGCCATAGATCAAACCAGACCTGAACTCTACTCAACCATTTGATGATGGCAAGTGTTGTGGTCTGCCATCTTGTGCAATCAGCCCTTTCATTCAACCTGACACAGTGAAATGACGGGTGCTGCTGCCTTCTGACACCACTGATAAGGGCAAATTGTCAGGGGTGGTCGTTTTTACCGAGAGCTGGCACCACTTAACAGGAGGGTAAAATGATTCAACACCTGTGTGTGTAAGTGTTCAGATCTCTTCCAGCATTAACGCCGACCTTGTCTGGACCAGTAGTCCTCGTGGGGACCAATAACTGTTCCCAATGAGGCTGAACCTTGTTTCTAAACAGCTGGTTATGTTTGGGGCTAAGATTTGGATTGTTTTTCAGGTTAAGGTTAGGGTTAGGGATAACTTGGCTTGTAACCGGAGGGTTGCCGGTTTGAGTCCTCACCAGGTCAAAGGGCTTGGGTACCCCTGAGCAAGGTACCCAACCCCCATTGCTCCCAGACACCCGGGCCATGCTCAGTGGCTTCCCACTGCTCCTAGTTCTAGGAAGGTTCCGGGTAGAGGATGGGATAAATGCAGAGAGAGAATTTCCCTAAGGGATTATTAAAGTATATATATACGTATATATATATATATATATATGTATACACACACATATATATGTATGTATAACATTAAGTGGGCTGTTTTGATTTATATATGCATTATATAGGCTATATATGCATTATATAGGCTATATATGTATATATATATACAGTATATATATATATATATATATATATATATATATATATATACATATATATATGTTCATCATACCTTTTTATCACAGTCACTTGTTGATGGTCATTCAAAAACTTATTTTGGTGGACATTACAGCAAGAATCACACCAACACAGTCTGAAAGTCAGCCATGTGTTGCACAGCGTGCTTGATACAGTGTGATGTGTGTTTTGAGCAGACAAGTATTAAACCATGAACACACCAGAAGGTAGTTGTCTTGCCATTTGCCAAGAGCTTCAACCATCGTTGTGTTTACACGACTATAGGTCATAATATGCCCCCTGAGCAGTGCTATTTCCAAAATACCATGGCAATACCATGACTAGATGGCTAGAATGATCAAACTCAAACATGTCGTAAACTTAAATACACAGCAAAAGTACAGCAAACACTAACACAATCACAATCTCATGCACACTCTCCTGGTTCAATATGGCATACATGAGTAGACAGCAGCTGCCCACTGAGCCTAATCCCACACAATTGCACACAGACACTAACTCCACCAACACATCAGCCACGTGTCTACCACTAACGCTTGTTTCAACGAGACAAGACATGCACTAGGGATGACCCCTACATGACCAGACAGTTGTCTGCTGGGCTTTGAATAAAAATATCTTCATTATTGGGTTTTCTGCTTAAGACACCTTAAACATTTATATCTTAAATAGGTCATTTATACCTTTCTTTCCCATTACTTGAGTGGCTGATGAGGTACACATATGCCTGGTAGTCACATTGCAAACACTGGAGAAGTAAGCGGCTATTACATCAAGACTACACAGATATTCAAGTTACAGTAATTGGATACATAGTTATCAGAAAATGTGTGTCAAATGGCTCAAATGATTGACAAGATGAGTCATCTACAGATGCCATTGAAAATGTATAGGCTGTTAGTAGAGTGGGAATGTGGTTGTACATTGGCTTGGTGCTTTACGGTAGACATTAAAGTAATAGGTAGTCATGCAGCTAACTCCCTCACAGAAGAGTTGTATGGGAGTATGTAGGAGAGTTGTTGCCTCTTCTGGTGCTCATTAAATTCAGTCACAGTTCTGTAATGCATCCATGGTAATTTCACAATATCAGTGATGGGAAATTAATCGGTGACCAGAATGAAAAGCTCATTTACCTTAAAGATAAATACGAAAGTGTTGGAAAATAAAAGTACACTACTCAAAAACATGCATTTATAATCTTGTTTTTTGTTTTTTTTTTAACATTGAACTGCAGAGATGTCATACACCATTAAATGTTGAGATGCACGGGAAGGAACCTTTGACTGATGCAGTGACAGTGTGATAATAACATCAAGCAATTCATCTAAGGAGTTTGGATTGCTATAGAAACAGTGGTCATTCCATGGTCATATCATCCCTAAACCCAAAACCCTTTCTTACCTTATGATGACATACATGACCAGAAAGTTTCCCACCATGCCAATGACGCAAACGATCATATAGACGACCACGATGGTGACTTTCACCCCTGTTGGCAGTAATGCGTCAGTCTCATTGTAGGCCCCTGTGAAGTTGTCCTGGTAGAGTGAGTCATTGTAAAACTGCAGGTGGTCCAGCTCGGCCAGGAGGAAATCATCTGGGAACTCCATGTTTGACCAAGAGCAAAGGGATGGAGGCTTACAGCCACCTGAAAGACAGAAAATGAGATACGTGTTTGGACAGAGAAGAGACAAAATATGAATGTTGAAGGATAGTCACAGGTAATACCATAACAGCATCATTATAAAGTATTATTAGACATAGGGCGATAGGCGGGGTACACCCTGGACAGTTCGCCAGTCCATCACAGGGCCACATACAGAGGAAAAAAAACATCCACTCTTACAATCACACCGATGGTCAATTTAGAGTGCCCAATTGGCCTAATCCCCATATTGCATGTTTTGGACTGTGGAGGAAGCCGGAGAACCCGGAGAACTCGGCCCCCGAACATGCAAACTCCATGCACAATGGAGTCAAGAGTGGCAAGAGTGCTGTATTATTAACATTATTATTATATTTGTTTACTTGTTGATTTTCAGGCGTACTGGGATGCTGTTGTACGAACAGACATTCCACTCACCACACCATGATCAAAAACTTTGGCCCCATAGTGCAGCAAAATACTATTTTTCACCCGGGTGGAAAATGACTTCTTAACTACTGTGTCTGATTAATATTGACAAGTTTAAATAAAAGATTGTTTCGCACCAATTCAATGAGAGCAAGGAATCAAATTACTGAGTCGTAACAAAAGGTGATTAACACAACAAAACCTCATGTGCAGTTTCTACATTTTTTTTTTTAACTGCCTTTCCATGTGATTGTTATAAATGTGCACAGCACCTCCAGTAGTGCCAGCAAGCAATGGCCACTGTCCACTTGGAAAGGTACACAACGGACACATTTTGTGAGGGATGAGATCTTGATTTAACCTGGAGAGCAACGTATAGAGCTGGCAAGGTAAAGACAACTCCAAATCCTTTAAACCAGTGTTTCCCAATCCTGATCCTCTGGGATCCCTGCATGTTTTAGATGTTGCCCTGCTCCAACACACCTGATTCAAATGAATGGCTCGTTATCTGGCTTTCGCAGAGCTTGATGATGAGTATTGGAATCAGGTGTGTTGGAGAGGCTGACAAGCTTCACAAATGACCACAAAAACACATCTGATGACTTTGACAAGCCTATATTAGGTTATTGTGGTTCCACTGGAATTAAATGAAATGTAAGTTGGTTGTCATGGTTTAAAACAAAATCCAACATTACAGTAACAGCAGGAAACATGATTTTCTGTGTGAAAGTCAGCCAATGCAACCTCCACAACTGTGCACAAAATACTTTTCATGGCAGCAAAACCATGTCAGTCTATTTCCTGCTGTACCTCTCAATGTTGTCAAGGTTGCCGTAAGGAGGGAGAGGGTGACAAAAGCAGGAAGGGTATGAGGGACAAAAAGGGGAAGAGGAGGGATTTGAGCAAGATCAGGGATGAAAAGGACAAGAGGTAAAGAAATACATTGGAGGAAGGAGGCAAGAAAGGACTAAAGCAGGTGAGGAAGGATGGAAGAAGCACCGAAAATATAAAAGATGAGGATATTAAGAAGGGCAAGAAATACAATAAAACTTAATGATATAAAAAACATTATGTGTGTGTTTTGTTTACCTTTATAGGACCTTTTTTGCATAAACACTGACCTTGTCAGGACCTGCAGTCCTCATGGAGACCAAAGTTATAGTACTGTAGTTTTGGATTTTTCAATAGTTTTAGTTTTAATTCGGTTTTAGAGCAGGTTTGGTACTTATTTTGTTTTTTTTGTAAATGATTAGTGTTGTTTTTTTGTAATATGGAGTATTTGTCAGGTGCAAGATTGAAAAAGGTCATGATAAGTAGATGCAGTGTAGGGCAGTGTGCCAGGTAAACATCAAATTAAATTAAATTTACTAAATAAACATTTAGTAAATTAAGTAAATCCGGAACCATAAACACACAAGTTATTGTTTCAGTGGTCCTGATGAGGCAGAACCTAATTTCTGAGAAACTGGTGAAGATTAGGGTTAAGAATTGTTGTTATTTTTTAGTTAATGTCTGTAGGTTGATACAACAACATATACAGCGCAGTCTGAATACAGCCATCAGTAAGCAGAACACAAGATCGTTCTGAGTTGCTGTGCCTGTTAAAGCACTTTAAATCCAAGTGAAACAACAGGATTTGCAACAGGATTGAGACTAAATAGACCAAGATGTATTGGGACTTGAATATTGTCTATCCATCCACCCATCTTCCACTGCTTATCCGAGGTCAGGTCGCAGGAGTAGCAGCTTGAGCAGAGGTGCCCAGACTTCCCTCTCCCAGGCCACTTCGTCCAGCACCTCCAAGGAATCCCAAGGCTGCATTACTGTGAATGCTGCACCGATGCGGTGAATTGCTGGGCCTGTTAAGGCAGTTTAAATCCAAGTGTGGAGCAACAGGATTGAGGCTAAATAGACCAAGATGGTGTGGTATAAATTGCAAATGCTGGAGGATGATTGCTCACTTCAGGTTAGGTTCTTGAATATAAGACACATGTCTTGTCCGTCAGTTGAATGTGAAGTGTCAGGAGTGATACAAATGTTGTACTGGAATGTCAAGGTGAGGAGGGGACTAAGGTAAAGCCTTTGGTTTAAGGGTACAACCTTTACCTTTTATCTTGAACTTTTGTGCAGGGGAGCTGAGCTCACCTTACACAGTAAAATCCCCTGAAGGAGATCAGAGTAGAACTACTGCTATTCATGTTAAAAGGACAAGGTTGAGGCATCGACTACCTGGTATGAAGGTATTTTGGAAACTAAGAGCCCAAGGGTTACAATAAGAGGTATTTGGTCTATTTTTTTTTTTTACATCACCTCAAGTATGAGCTGGAGGACACGGTGTGGGAGAATAATGTCTGGACATAATCTTTGATTAGCAGCAGAAAATGAATACATAGATATTAGTTGGAGATATTTAAGTGGGATTGACTTACTCCAGTGTATCATAACATAAAGAACTCATCACCCTACATAACCACATACATTTCTTTCAACAACAGAGGAAAAAGCTACAGTCTTTGGCTACTCAGGCAAGACTCTCTCTTTCGAAGCAACACCCCTTTATATAAACTGCAGCAGCAACACGTCAAAATTATGCCATGAACCAGACTCCCTCCCTCTAACTGCCTGATCATGAATATTCATCAAATCAAAATCAAAAAAGCAAAGTAACTCTGCTGTGCTGCTGAATTTCCCCGGGGTTACTGCTGAGCTCACTGCACATGGGTTATATGCGATCCTCTTGCTTTCTTCTCTTCTTCGTTCCATCCTCCTTTTCCTCATCTCTCCATCCCTCTCTGTTTACATCCATATCCCTCCCTCCCTCCCTCCCTCCCTACCTCATGAAATCCAAACTCTCCATTCTGACATTGTGTTCTGTTTCACAGATTCTCTCTCCATTGCAGCCATTGTTTTTGGCTGCCGGTGCTTTGATGAAGCAGTTAAACTTAGAACCGCAAGTGTGCGTGTCCATGTAAGGCTGCAGTGGCACGCTGAGTGGGCCGCTGTACCACTTTTCACGATGTGTGAGAGGACAAAGAAATGCTAATTAAAATTGTGTTGTCATAACTGCTGACAACACAAGGTGGACTTGCTTGCTTTAGCATCTGGACTGTAGCTGTATGTAGACAATGGATGGCATATACTGTGTTTAGAAGACGTGTTTAGGTTATGAAGTTATGATCGCTAAAGTATTTTCATTCTGAAAACTCAGTGTGCGGGGGCCCATTGTGGTCTAGTTTATAATTTCATAAAAAGAGAGAATCAAGTCTAAAAATATTACCATGTGACCTCAGACAGCCTCGTGTGGATCTGATTTGAAAACCTGACATTTAAGACAAATGTGTTAGCTAAGCAAGAAGAAGAGAAAATATTTGTAATTGTATGAAATGAAAAGTGCAACCATCAGGTGTGATGGTTCGGTGGAGTGACCAGTGACCCCATGGTGATCTGCATATAATAAGAGAACCTTGTCATCAGATTACTACAGATAGTCAGAGATGTAGATGTTTCCAGAAATGATTGTACATTAGCCTTTCCTGGTGTTTTATCATTCTCCACTCAATGGTGATATTGATTCTAGTGTTGTACTGTTTATTGTTTATTCCATGTGCTGTCTGCATTCCAACCCCTAAAACAATGGCCATGTGCTCAGAGGCTAATTCCTTGCCAGACAATAGAGTGGATGGATTCCAGGAATGGACATGGCCTTACAAGACCTGTAGCCTCTAAAGTGCATACACGGCAACCAACTCACAAACTTGGTTTTCCTTCTACTGCAAGCTCATTTTCACATTCACTTCCACATTCATGTTTTCTGTTTTATCCTTGTATCATGAAATATTCTTGTATGGAGAGAGCGAGATAGTAAGATTCTGTGTCTGTCTGTGTCTATAGGTCAAATTGGCCTGAGCTTTGTATGGAGGACATAAATATGTGTGTATATCGTAACATTTAGGAACTCAATTCAATTAACCAATGTCACTGAGCTCCAGGTTGGAAGACATCCTGCTTGTATTAAATTTTATTTTAGTGAAGCAGGTCAATTTGAGCCAAATACCACACGAAGGTTATAAAACAGTTCAGGTAAACAGTGGAGGAAGATGCAGTCTCTGCTTCCTCTCAACCTTCCCGCATGTTCACACTTGTCCTAATATTACAACCTTGGTTTCTGTTTTGTTTCTTAAGAGCCCAGAGATGACAAAGTTATTATCCAGAGCTATTCCTGTTTTTTGTTTGTTTGTTTTTTTAAATGTGAACTGGTGCTGACACTGCATGTGGCATAGATTGGCATCTTACTTTACTGGTCGTCATGACATCAGGATCTCAAATCTCTGGCAACACTATTCATGAAAAATGCCTTTGTTTTGGATGTGGCCCTGCTCCAACACACCTGACTGAAATCAAAGGGTCGTTATCAGGCTTTTGCTGAGCTCGATGACGAGCCGATATTTGACTCAGGTGTGTTATTGTTGGGTTATCAGGTGTGTTATTGTTGGTGCTTCTGTAGGTTCATGACAACAGAGAAAAACTTCATCTGCTGATGAAGACCATGAGCTGAAAGTGTCCCAACCAGGAAGTAAGGGGAATGAGTTGTGTTTGGTTTGTCAAGTGGTTCAAACAATGTTGAGGTTTTTGTGACAAAATGTTGGAAAAGACTCTTAACTCCTGTAACACCAACTTATCACGCTGTCCTTGTTATTCAAGTGTCTCAGATGGGAAAGGAACTCATGTGCACATGTCGTGAAAAAAGTATATTGCTGATTCTAACAAAGTTTGACAAACTGACAATTAAAAATACAGCACTGACTATGACTTGGTGGTGATTCCTTGGCCTGACTCCACCTTACAGTCATGGCAGGCTATTTGCTAGATAGTATTATTCTAACTGTAAATAATTCTAACTGTAAACAGGATGTTTAAAAGTTGTTGTATAAACAAAACAAACTGTGCATATTTACTTACATGCATGAGTGCTGAGCAATTTGGTATTGAGTTTGTTTGCTGTGCCCTTTTGTCATGAGAATAGCCCATCTTCAACCCATCAGAATCTAACAAGTCAGTGACACACACACACACACACACACAGTGTGAAACTGCAGCACAGGCACAGAGCACCACTTGATCAGACCAACTATGTGAAGTAAATCCACCACATTGCACCGAACTCCCATCTTTTGTTTGCCAAACAACCTGTCACTGGAACGCACCACATGATGAAGCGAATACAAACCCCACACTCTGGAAAAAGAACTCAAGCACGTCACGCACGCGCCACGCGCCACCATTAGTATCTATATACGGCGTTATGGCGACCTTTCAGCTGAGCTCAACATAAACACAGTGACACACTGCAGACGCTTTTTTCCTCGCAACAGTGCGCAGCCCGTGACGCTGTGGGACGCACGTGCACGAACCCTGTATACATGCAACCAAAGTGCACGTGAATGTTTGTTGTTAAATGTCCCCCTGTCTGTCTGTCTGCATGCAGCAGCAGCAGGTTGAGCATCATCCTACCTCTCTGGTCCCAACAGCTCCAGAGCTCCGCGCAGACCGCACCGAGCACGCTGCCGCTGGAAGTTGCTGCGTCTCTCGAAGCGTTTACTGCGCACAGTCTTGGTTTCTGGATGCGTCTCTTGGCCGTCTGTTGGTCTCTCTGCACTTTCCTCTGGTCCAGGTTTCCCCGAGATGACGACGAGGGAGGGGGGGAGAAAGAGCGCCTCACCTCCTGTCAGCATCAGAGAGAAACACAGAGAGAGAGAGAGAGAGAGGTGGAGAGAGGGGTGTGTGTGTGGGGTGGGGTGCGGAAGGGGTGGGGGGCTGGTGCGCTGGGATAAAGATGCAGGCAGGCGCTGGGCTTTCTTCCACCCCCTTCTCTCTCTCTCTCTCTCTCTTAGATCGATGGGGGCTTGCTCAACACCCTCCCGCTCTCTTTCTCCATCCTCTCTCAATCTCCTCTTGTAAACCATCTTGTATGCGCATTTGGCTCTTGAAGGAGAGCTGCTGCTGCTGTGTGTGTCTGTGTCTGTGTGTGTGTGTTCACATTGTGTTACATGTATCAGCCTGTGTGACTGTGTATGATTCAGGGGAGATGATGAAGCAGAACTTGGAGCTGAGGAACATGAGAGCACACACTGCCAGTGATGCAGCTTGTTACAGCAATCACATCATCATCATCATCATCATCTTCTTCTTCTTCTTCTTCCCCATTAACTGAATGCAGTTACATTGGATTTTGTCTCCAAAAATAAATAAAAAAAAGGTGATGTCATAGATTTAATGTGGGCAATAAAAGCAGTTCCTTTGAGCAAAGTGACCAAAACGTAAACAGTGCAGTACTGACTGAGGATTATGCTGCAGTTTATAGCCTGGTTGTGGGACACTGCATCACTCTCATAATGTATTCCACACACACCTCTCCACCACCACCACCACAATTCACTGCATCTGTTTTTCTATCAGCCAGTCGTGCTTGTTTTTACTAAAACTCTGACTCATGTCTTCTGAAGACAAAAGAAGATATCGGATCATGTAGAATTTATGAGGACAGAATTCATTAAAACTGTAATAAAGCTTTCTCGTACATCACCACTCAGTCCAGTGTAACACAGTGATATCAGTTTGAAATGGTAAATTAATCATTCCCACGAAATGTTTGTATTCATGATAACTTCATTTTATGTTATTTGTACATATTCACATGTGTTTTTACGATGGGACAATTCAGCAACAAATTAGTTGGGGGACCAGAAAAATAATCCCCTGTGACGGTTGTCTGGGAAACTGCAGCACATAATTTCATTTGATACAACATTCTTCATCACTTTCATCAGGTCACCAAGCACCAGTGTTTGAACTTCTCCTATCGTAGCTGCTCAGACACCCAAGTTCCAGACTCTCTGAAGACCATCAGCACATTATTCATTATATATACATTTTTCATACGCTGATTGAAATGTGACAGTACCATAGGTCACAGACAGAAATCATTGTTTTGGAGCTTTCATGCTGAAGGCCACCGGAGTAAAAATCAAACAAAGATGCCAGTTACTTTTAATGTTACATGCAAAATGTATAATAAAGTAATAACATTTAAGCCATGATGACAGATTACAGTGAAACTATCTATTCTGTCTGTGACAGGTTAGCACATGTACAATGTAAATACATAAAGTAACAGGGTCTTTTTAATATCGGGAAGCCATTTTCTCACACATAATGAACTGAGCCCCTGCATGCTGTGTGTCAAATCACTCGAGCAAACCACAGCATGTTACATTTTATACTAATCCATTGATAAACGGACTCATTTTGTTGAAACAGCTGGGGCAGTGTTATATCTGATAGCAGTGATTTACCGCACATCCATGAATGTATTGACCGAAATACAAATTATCCAAACCATTTTGTGAGAGCAGAGTTGAGGCGGAGCTTAAAGAAGAAAACCAACAAAAACAAGAAAAAGGAAAAATAACTTGGAAAGAAACTAGGTCAAAAATGCTAATAGAGATTCAAAGTGGACTTCACCTGAACTGGCATGTTTATATGATAGTTGGTGTGTGTGCGTGTGTGTGTGTGTGCATTATATACATTGCAGTGCCTTTTTTCCTCTACGAACTTGACTGACTGGAAAATCAAGCTTTTCCTAAAAGAATGGCTAATTATTGCTGCCTTCTGCTTTTTTCTTCATCTATATTTTTTGCACATGTTGTTTTCTGATGTTATATGTTGTTGTTAATATTGTTAACAAATGACCTTGTCTTGGTCAAGTCTCCCTTGTAAAAGAGACTTTAATCTCAATGTGGCTTCATGGAAAACTAAAGGTTAAAAATTTGGCATCATTACTACTACTCTGACTTATAGTATTACTAATGTGTTTCTTCTGTTGCTGCTGTTATTATTATTAATAATAACATTCTTACAGCCATACTAAGTATATACATATGTATATATATATATATATATATATATATATATATATATATATATATATATATATATATATATATATATCAACATGTATGATTATGACAAGTGGCTGGAAAAGAACAGAACTCATCAAACTCGCTGGATGAAGATGATAAGGATGAAGTATTAGAAAACCTGGTGGGAATAGTGTTTTTGCTCTGTTGTGTCATTTATTTATTCATGCTGGCGGAACCTGCAGACCACAGGAGACTCATTAAACACATGTCTTCTGCAGAAGACGGACCTTTGCTGACCTGAGCTCAACTCCTCTCCCAACTTCCCCCTGAGAGAATCTCTCATGTTGTCATCCTGAATATGAACAATGACTTTCTACTCCCATGTAGAGGATCAGCATTTGTAATAGTGGCTCTGAGGCATGTAAACCACGGTGCGGGTTAACCTGCCCTGAGCATTGCTCTGGCTTCATTAAATGTAACAACTGCAGTCACATTAAGTATTAACAGGACAGTTGATATCATCTCAGTAAGTCAACCCATGTTTTCCCAAGCACACTCACATACAAAGGGCAGCATTTGCAACCGATATCACACAGGGACAAGTCTGCAAGGCAGAGGAGCAGCAGAAATACACAGAGTAAAATACAATATTTAACAGATAAAATGTTTAGTGCTCATTAGGGCACGATCGCTTCTGCCTATAATTAGATTTCATTGCTTTGGTGTATTTACATGACGACTTTGACCTTAGTTTTTATGCTTCAATCCACCAAGATCGCAGAATTGAGGAATAATATTTAAGGAAATAAATTTATTTATCTCTTTATAGGTTGTGTAAGAACAGATTGTCCAGGGATTTAGTGCTTTAGTGTTTTCACACACGCACACACACACACACACACACAGATACAAGGACATAATGAACTGTATGAGTTACATTTTTAAGGGTTTTGATGGAGAACAGATGGTCTGGGGAATTCTCCTTGCAGCATTTATCAGTGTAACCACTGAAAGTAACTCTCATTGCCTTAAATTTCCATTTGCTACGGATTGTTTCAAACAAATCACATGAAATGAAATGATATCACACAGCTGCATAATACGTGGTGTATTACAAGCGTGCAGCAGAAACATGAGGAGCTCGTTTGTCCAGGTTAGTGTTGGAGATTCTTCTGTGCTGCGATGGCAGATGGGACATCTGTTGAAGTGAGACGTTCTGCATTTCAGAATTCTGTATCTATGGCAGCAATGTGGAGTCTGGATGGGCCTATTGCACAGCAGCCATTTTGACAGGTCTCAGTAGGAAGATCACACATGTAAATAATTGAAGTAATGACGGCTGAGTTCTATTTAGCTTCTTCAGTTTTAGGGCGCATGCTGGCTCCCTGTCACACTGTCCTGAAAAAAGCTCACTTGTGTGATGTTGTGCAATTAGGTTGGGGTCGATTTGCTATTGTTTGTTATTATAAGCTGTATACAAACATATAAACCATGTTTTTTTTCTTCTATCATCTGTGTAAATATGTGGATTTGGAAAACACAGTTGTTTAGTCCTTGTCAACAAAACTGTGAAATGTTGAATGGATGAAAATGAAAGAGAGAAGAAGGGATTAAATAGAGAGGAAACCTCCTGATGCTCCTGAAGGCAGAACATTATTCTCTACATGGACTAAAAGCATGAGCGTATGTTTTAGTTTCACAGAGCCTTTTTTTGTTTCCCCCCCAACAAATACAGTGTAATTGTTGGCAGCGTGGCTGCGAGCTGTGATGACTCACACGTTTGTCCATTTTTGGTGAAAATAACACTTCTCCCAGGCACAGAGGAATATCGGATCAGTTATGTCGTCTGTGTGCACATAAAGCTTCCTCTGCCTCCAATATGCTCTCAACATAAAGACGATCAAAAGTAACGTTTCTGTCAAAAACTGTATGTGTGTTGATACTTGAAACATTTTCATTATTCCATACGCCAGTATAGCTGGAGGCTTTAATATGCACCCTGTGCACAGAGCATCGCCACTGTAAAGCCAATGTCTGCATGCCTACTGAGAACAGACGAGGAGGGGGATCTGGAACCTGCTGGTGGTTTCGTATTCCCAGCCACAGGGGGCAGTAATGTTCAGCCTTAGAGGGAGGTAGTGCAAGTGGGGCAGGTGGGGTTTTATTTATTATGTATTACATGTGTTAACAAGTGACTCTCAGAGGTTTAAAGGAAGGGGGGAGAGATGTAGAAAAAGTATGGTTGTAATAATGGTTCTTGATGCCATTTTTTGATACTGAAGGGGGAAACAAAGACAAAAAATATTAAGATTAATATACAATTTTTTACAGATAGCAGCGTAAAACTTATTTGTAATGTCAACATAAGTGGAAAAAAAAAAAAAGGTTTTTACAAACTAAACAGGGATCTGGCCCATGGAAATGGATTCAGCTACATCTCTATTTTGTTGATACATTTTGTTACTTAGAACCTATAACTTTCTGTGTAGTTTAGCCTCCTAAAGATGGATTTTTTGTTCTTAGAAGTTTCATAGTCTTTAGTCTCCCTTGAGAGTGATTTTTTTTTTGTTCTTAGAGTTTTCATAGCCTTTAGCCTCCTTGAGAGTGATTTTAGTTTCATAGCCTGATTATTTAGTCCCTGGGAAGAGGCTCACTAAAATCAGAAACAATAAAGTTGGTACTTCCTCTGCGTATGAGTCCTGCCTTGAGTCCTGACCTCACGGTCTGTATGTCCATTAAAAGTAATTCCAAACTCAGCCATTAGCACAGACTACATATAAAGTAGCCTACTGTATTTACAGGCCACTTTTCAGTGAACAACACTAAGCACTCTTGAGCTAAGATGTGAAGTGATAGTCTCAGGGGCCGTCTGTAGATGTGGAATTTTAATTGAGTTGAACAGCAAATTGAGAGAAAAAGACACAAACCTCTGAGACTGCAACTTCAATTTTTCTGTGTGCCCGTCATTTGTGGAGCCTCTGATTCAGTTAAATGGAGTGATGGAAATGAGCCGTGGATTTGCTGTTTTACATCAAACTCTGACTTTTTTGCGGCGCTGAGGTGTTTGTGTGGCAGAGAGTCACTACAGCGGGTATAAGCTTTTAAAGAAGTATTTGTCATTGATTCAAAGGCTGATTAAATGCTTAATTTACATAATTGGATATATTATATTTGGCTGTGAGGATTAATTAAGTGATCAGCAGTGAAGAGGAACTACTTCAGGTGTCCAGGGTCCGTAAAAGTCCTCTTCAGTTTGTCTCCTGTAGTGATACTGACTGATATTAGCTTCCTCTTAATTTCATCCCATTTCTGGGTATAATACTATTTGGAGCAATCAAATTTAACAAATTCTCACATGCTGGGCCTACTTCTGCTGAACCAGCTCTCAACCTTCTTGTCTTTTTAACTGATCTACTGTGTCGGACGTCTTGCTCATGCCTCTTCCGGTTACAGCACTTTGACCAATCAGTGGCCGGCAGTCTGGCGACATCACGCATAGTATTGCCTCAGCTGAGGTGAGGCGAGTCACGTCACGCTAGTGGAAACACGCCATAAGAGCTGTCTAAGCCACCAAAGTACTACAAACACAGTCAACAACACCACAATCTTCCCCTGCCAAATGAATTAATACATACTCTACTATGGTATATCATGCTATTTACTATCATGTACAAGAGGTATAAGTATAGCAACACCTCTATAATTTGTCAGGGTTCTCACTATGTTAACAACTGAATGGCTGTATGGGATTACATTCAAACGTGAGGCCTATCACGTAAGAAACTTAATATAAGACATTTGTCCCTGAACATCCACAGGCTTTGACCCTACTGAAATGTGAAATGTCATAGTGTACGTTTTGCTGCTGACGCAATTCTGATCTCAGGCAGCAAATACTTCTGATATTCATAGTCTTGGCCTCAGTCTTGACTTGGTCATGGTTTTGTCTCGATCGCAGTCCCTAAAAGTCAAGACATGGTCTAGGTTATTGTGGTCTTATTTACAACATTGTCTCCCTGCTTCCGTCTCATTACACAGGTCATGGGGGCTGTTTGTCTGAGTCAGCCACAAGGCCTCTCATTGGAAAAGCACTTCATTGCGTTGGATGTCACTCTGTTGGACTCAACAGACTTAACAGTGCTAGCAACAAGTACAGTAAGAGCTGAGATTGGTCACATTAATGAGTGCCAGCTCTGTAGGTCAATGCATCTGTCAATATATCTCTATCACAGAGCTCTTTACCGCTTTACATGCCTCTCTAGGAAGCTGTAGTGAAAGGCTCTTATTGAAAGGGCCATTTGTAAGACAACAAAATAGGCATGATTTAATTAGCATTACACTGCTTGCAATTAAACTACATAATTGCAAACAAATTGTTCATAATGAAACAGTGATTGTTCAGCATTTTACATTTGGTAATCATGTTTATCGGTCTCTTCTCAGTATTAAGTCTAAAACACGATTTACACTAATAGCCAAGTCAGTATTGAAGGAATTCCCATCCTCTTTGCTACTCCCATCCATTACAAAACAATCAGAGCACTATTGCCTTGAAAAATGATAAATAAGAGACAAGTGAAGAAAGGCAAGAAATATTACTCTGCAGCTCTTTGCACAGTGGGGGAGATATAGTCTAATTCTACACGTACAGTGCATGACATGGTCAAAGGAATTGTGTTCATAAAAAATGAGATACATAACAGACAAGATGTTAAAAGGCAAAACAAAGAGTTTCTACATGCATTTGCTGCAATTGCTCTTTAAATACATAATGCAGTACTGTGCAAAGGATGTCAGGCACATTAGCTTTGTTGTTTTTATGTTGGTCTGATTCTGTGATCCAGAGAACCAGAAAAAAGAACGGTTGACCACTAGGAAGCCAATTTCTCCCCAAGAAAAAAGAATCACATCCTAAGGCTGAATGTTCTATGCTAAATGGATCATGTTTGAACAGAAAACCGCTCTGTTTCCACTCTATTACTCTGGCTGAGGAAGTGTTTTACTGCCTTGGCCACAGGGCCACTCAAAATGGGGAGACCTCATCATTCAGTCTGTCAGTCTCTGGTCTCCAAAGGCACTGACACTGAAACAAGAACACGGAAAAGACCACCCTTACTTCTGCTGGCCACTCTCAAAGGTTATGGACACAGCTTCCAAAAGAGAATTATTTTTTCACTTGGAAAAGTGTCTTGTTTCATAGTCTTCCAAAGAAACTCACCAAATCTCACCAAATAGGATGAACAATAGAAACAAATGGAAAATAACGTATGATGTTCCCCTGGGGTCAGACTGGAACTAACATATTCACGCAGAAATAAGAAAAATATAGTTATTGTGTCCGTCAGTTTATTTTGGGACAACATCAAAAACACAACATACCAAATTGAATGAGTGTAAATATAAGTTGGAATAAATAAGTGACCTGCCTAATATACATCATTTTAGGTTAAAAAGAGTTTAAGTTCATCATCAATACAAAAAATGAAGTTAAAACAATTGTCCAGCAATGAAGTCATGATATTACTTTAATATTATATTAATTAATATTGGGTAATTTTTATTGAAATGTTGTATTTGATATGTTAATGGGTTCATTACAAATGTTTAACATGTTGAACTATGTGAGAAGAGGAAGAAACAGCCACGGGTTGTGGTTTTATTTTATTTTGAAGGGAAAGAGAGAGCGAGAGAGAGAGAGAGAGAGAGAGAGAGAGAGAGAGACAAAACGAGGGTGAAGCTGCGTGTATGCTGCCAGGTGAAACAAATTGTTTAATTAAAGTCTGTCACCAGTTTCGTTAGAGTGTTCGACCAGGACTCTTTCAGAGATTTTATGATGACTTTTCCGTGAGTTTGTGTGGATTACTCAAGCCGAGAAGAAGAACAAAGTTAAGCTAACTGCTAACATAGTAGCTAGTGATGCTGCGCAAGGCCTTGCTAACGAGCTAACGACCAGTGACCTCTATGGTGAAGTCTGTGTGGAGTTGCCTGTGTGGAGTTGCCTGTGTGGAGCTGAGTGCCAAAGTGTGGATTGAGCCGGGATCGTCAGCTACGTGAGTCTTCTCATCTGCGTGGATCGTCTCCTCCTCATCACCTTTCCTCCTGCTTTTGCCGGCCTACATCCTGCGTG
The DNA here is from genome assembly GCF_958295425.1 of Solea solea. Classification (NCBI taxonomy): domain Eukaryota; kingdom Metazoa; phylum Chordata; class Actinopteri; order Pleuronectiformes; family Soleidae; genus Solea; species Solea solea. Next base: position 10,539,763 of record NC_081144.1, read on the forward strand.
TGCATAGCTACAGCACCTGTGGATTAAGGTACCGTTTCTTTGTTTTGGCCCTTGTGGTGAAGCAGCTATTGTGTTTTTGGCTACAACGCACCTGAGCTACATTCAGGCCTGCATCTTTTGAACTGGGTATTTAACTGTGTTTAAGTTATTGCCGGCTATTTTCTTTTCTTTGGGCCCATAGTTTAATGTTCAGGTGCACACATGTTTCATTTGAAAAACTATGTAAATAAGATGTGTAACTGCTAAACTTGATTTGTTGAGTTAGTCATTTAATATTCGTTATAAGAACAGTTGTGATTACTGACTTGAATATTTTAAGTTCACGAAGGATAAGAGCAATTGGAAACTGTAAGAGTAAAGTGTTTACATAAAAATAATGCTAATGCAAGATGTTTCCACATCCAGAAGAGTTGAACAAACTCAGTGTTTCTCAACCCTGGTCCAGGAAACCAATGTTTTAGAAGTTTCCTTGCTCCAACAAACCTGATTCGAATGAGTAGGTCATTATCAGGCTTCTGTAGAGCTTGATGACAAGCTGACAAGCATTTGGATCAGGCGTGTTGGACCAGGGAATCATCTAAAACATGCAGGGCAGTGAGTCCCCGGGACCAGGATTGAGATACACTGAATTAACTGAACCAAAAAGGCCTCAGTAGCCCTCTCAAAAACACTTCCACCAGAAGAAAATAAAAGCAAGGGTGTGCAGTAGAAAAATGTACTGTCTTAAGGCAGAGAGGAATTTGAAGACAGATGTTATGGGTAATTATCTCCTACATCAGGGCTTCTCAATCCTGGTCCTAGGGATCCACTGTTCTAAAAGGTTCCTTACTCCAAAACACCTGATTCAAATAAATAGGTCGTTATGAGGCTTCTGCAGTTCTTGCTGAGCATTTGAATCAGGTGTGTTGTCTAAAACAGGCAGAGCAGTTGGTCCCCAGGACCGGGATTGAATAGTCATGTCCAACATTGGTAAGCTTCAGTCAATATTGGGTAGCACACTTTTTCTCTAACTCTCTCTTACATTCTTGCCTCATCATGTGATCATTCTCAGCTGCTGTGGCTCTGCTGCAGGACCAGAAAGACAACCAAAACCCATTTCAAACCAATGGACAATTGCATCAAAAAACAGAGTTCCCTTTGCTCTGGGACTGAAAGAACTTGGTTTGGTTCATCTAAAGAAAACATGAGGAAAAAGTGACACAGTTGCTATGGTCCACGTTGCAAACCACAACATATCTTTGTTACAAAACGCATAAGCACATTCATAAAGTTATCTATCCTCTGGTAGCCATAAAACCGGCTGCAAACATTTTGATTGCAATGTGTTGATGTGTTTTAGTGTGTCCCTGCATGGTAATCAGTTTGAAGTCGAGGCATCCCCTATATGCAGAAGAAACATGGTGCGTCTCCAGGCTGCAGGCCTTTATTAGTCTTCACTCCTCTCTCCCATTCTCTCTGCACATCCTTGGACTTCCACTCACATTTCATCTATTTTAATGCATTTTCCCGAGGCATGCTAACAACCCGCAGACATGATCATCTATAGTGTCCTTCACTGTTTCTCTGCAATAATGTTTAATTTTATGATAGTCACCAAATTAGACTGTTGTTAAAACAAGACCACATAGATGTTTCTCAGCCTTGCTTGTAGGGCGAAACTAGGACACAGGGAATGAACATGAGTCATGTCATGAAGAGGATCATGAAGCACAGGTGAGCTTGTGTAATTCACTCACTTGAGAATGCTCCTGAGCTCCTGACATCTACTAATTCTTAAGTAGATGTCTTGTATTTTAGCAACCTGGTTTTAATTCTATCACACAGTATATTTAATTGTTTTTGTAGTGTGGCAGTTGCTGGTGGTAGTAGTTCGTAGTAGGGATGTCCCGATACAACTTTTTAACTTCCGATACGATACCGATATTGCAGCCTTGAGTAGTGTCTGCTACGGATATTGATCCGATACGATATCAGCACGAATCATACATACTTTAATTACGTATTAGTGATATTACTTACACAGAGAACAATACTGAAAAACTGACCCATTTATTATTAACCAATACATTTTAACCTTCAACATAAGCATATTCGATGTTTTGCAATGTTAATTTCACACAGTCTATGGTTAATTTCATCAGCAGGAAAGTACCAAGTGCTAATGGGGGTGTTTTCTGAGCACCTGTGTTTCACAAGTTACAGTGTGTCTTCAGAGAACACCCCCCTTGTTTTCACTATTTTGGATTAGCCCAACCCGCAGGTAAACCCGGAGCCCGGGGACCTGCCCCACAGATGTACTTATCTCTGCGTGTGGAGCATCATGACACATTTAAAACATTTAAAAAGCTCTTGGCATGGCTAGTTTTTGGGGTATAATTAACAAACGGAGGCTGTTGAAAGTCGACAGGTGGCGCTGGTTTATGAAATAATGTTGTTTTAGCAGCTTGCCTCAGGATGTGTGGTGCTAATGGCTAACTCATGCTCGCTGTGCGGCTTTGTAGCCTCTGATTTCAGGTTAAAGAAAAATGTTTAACCTCTGAAATACCAGTAGCACACACAGGCTGTTGTTGTGATCATTTGGGCTCTACATGCATCCATCACGCAGAGCCCACGTGATCACAACAGGCGCTGCTGGATAAAAGTGGGAATGGACTGCTTGACTGCTTTAGAGGCTGTCCGTTTTTTGGCTGATATCGCACCGATATCCGGACATGATCACGTCCCTAGTTTGTAGGGGGCGGTCTGAGTTTGTGCAAAAGTGTGAAAACACTGTAAGGCTCCAGAAGTCCAATTTAAGACGTCTTTCCATGGCAGCTTGCTTCTCGTGTCCTTAACACCATAAGTGTTTTACACTAGTTCCCTTGTCAGCTGGTTACCATTGAGATTCAAGATGTTTACAATTACCAAACCACCAATTATACAAGTACAATCAAACATTAGCGGGGATGGTTCAAGATAGTTAGAGATATGTAAATATCAATAATGAATAAATAATGATGAGGCTCATATTCACAAATATGTGCTCCCCACTGTCTTTGTGGAACATCTGGCATAACCAGTGCTCAAGAATCCAGTTTGACCATGTCATAACCAGAGCATTTACCATTTCCTCCACAGAGCATCTTTATTGCCTTCAAAATTACCAGCATGCCAATGTTTTACATTAGGGGGACCTCTCAAACCACCATTAAGAACCTGTTGTATTATCAGCAAAAGTTGGTAGTTGGTCACCATCTGTGTAACTAAACTATAAATGTTTGAAAAACAAGATTTGTTAAAACACTCACTCATCTTGACAAAGTAAGAGCCTTGGGTTCACTGTGGGACACATTTATTCTTTGAAGTGAAATCTGCTGTACTGCTACCCAGGCAGGTAATCCTGAGAAACGATCAGTGTTTTGAAAGTTGAGAACAAAAGAAGAAACATATTTTGTGTGGGAACAGCTATTTGAACCTTTCATTGTTACGGAATGGAACATGTATTGTCAAAGGTAAAGGAAAATGAAACACTTTCCTTTGCAGTTAAGCACACATGTCAATGAGATGTTGGTTATATCGTTTAGCCAGAAAGCAATGCTGTAGTAAAAGATGGGTTAAAAGATCTCTCTCAGTGTCATCTCAGACACTGAGGGAGTTAAGACGGCCATTTTATTGCTGCTGTAATTCAGTCAGGGGGGAATGATGAAGAGGGAATCACAAAGCGGGGAGTGTTTAACTAAAGGTGATGGGTAGAAAGATAGGACAGTGTTTTATTGTCATAGACATAAATAAGTGATAAGGTTCAGTGAGTAATCAAAGAAAGTTTGTGTAATCCAAGAAAGTCAATACCTCAGTGGGGGATTTCACCGGAGGAAAAATGGAACCCCAGACCATTCTCACAGAAGGCAGGAAGCGTTCATCCATTCATATACTATTATTAATTTAACATAGGAAAAAAAGCCATTAAGCACAAATATGAAAGGAAGAGGCAGATGAATCATTTGGAGCCGAGTCTCACCAGTGGAGAGGTGGGCTAATGAGGGAAGAGAGATGTATTGTGCCCACACACATGGACATAAATACAATGATGGGGGGGTCAGTGATGCACTATTAAAAAAACAGAGTGAGGATAGCAATTTGTATTAACCTAATCTGTAAATTATTAACATAAAACATCTTTTTTCAACAGGAAATAAAATACACACTACAAATAGAATTAGGGTGAAATAGACCTGCAGCAGGAAAAAAATGCATTGCTGAGGAATTTAACAAAAAAAGTGAAAAAAAAGTACATTTATTCAATGTAATTGAAAATAACTCATAGTGATTATAACCTGCACACAATTGATAAAACATGTATTCCAAAACAAAACTTATATATTGTCATTAACTAAAATCTTATAACTTGCTGAAGTGGCTTGCACAGTTGTCTCAGAGAGAGGGTTACTTCCTGCCCTGAAAACCCAAGTAAGGAGTCTCAGGCCAAGAATGGTTAAAACAGGGTTGTTGCTGACACTGGCAGCTGTCTTTACATAAGAGAAAATAGATTAGCTGTAGAAAAGCTGGCTCCAGACCTAACCAGTGAGGAAGTAAAGTATCCAAACCATTATTGTCATGCACTAAACTGCCATGTCATTTTAAGCAGTTATACAACCGACACTGTTGATTTTCTGACAATAAACACCACATCATAAAGCAAAAAAAGAGAAAAGATAACATTGTTTACTTCTTTCTGCTCTATAATTGTAACAGAAACATTCGGAAGTGCTCAATTAGCTGTGGGATCCAGCGTGTCACAATGGTGAGATGAGGCAAGAGGTAATTTGGCAAAAATGAGCAAAATGAGCATTCATACAGGGAGGCAGTGAGGGGAAAGATCTGAGAGAGATGCAGAGATGTAATGAGGTGAAAACTGACACGGGACAGTTGGGAGGATTGTTTTGGACAGCTCCCAGACAGCTGAAAACTATCTTTTGGTTTTTCCTGCATCTCCTGGTCCCTTCTTATTCAGTCTGATGAGATTTGGATTGATTCTGACAAGCAAAGTTATTAAAACAACAAGACATCCATAACTCTGCTGAGAATAGACCCTGACAACTATTCATCTGTGAGAGGTTGAAGGTGAAAATACATTGTGGAGAATGAGCAGCAGAGAGGAGCAGTGAGGGAAATAGGGATGAAAAGAAATTAAGAGGGTGCATTTTCCATTTAAACTGGATAATGTATCTCAATTTCACAACAAATCTCCAGTGACATCAACAGTGATTTGGGTGAAACTATGAGTGGGAGAGTAAGACAGTAGAAAATATTCAAGCCGTAAAAAAGAGGAGAGGAATTTTGTGGAAGTCACAACCTTGGCTTTGATGTCAGCGCCGTGTACGTAATACAGTTTGACCTTTAAAATAATTAAATCAAACAGAGTTGAGGGGGAATAGTAAGTGGACTGCATTTACTAAATGCTAATGTCACATGTCAACCCCTTCAAGTGTTTTGCATTTCATGTCTATTTATTCATGTTTGTTTGCTGGAATGATTCTAATAATAATGCTGCAGCTCAGTATTGTCATAGGTAGTCATTATAAGTGTAATTAATGACTGTATTCTATTCTATATATATGCAAGGGCCATGGTGTCAGGGTCATGAATGGTGCAAGACTAAAACAAAGTGCTAGTTAGTGCTATTTCTGGAACTTTTCCTTCATGCCTTTTCCTGGAACTCATGTCATACTGGCACATTTAAGTGGACCAGAACAAAGCAGCAGGGGATCTTGATGGTACACATGAAGGAGAGCTTAATGTAGTGCAAGTCAGGCCCAATGTTATTATTAGTTAAATCTGTATTTCATATTGAAAGATATCTGCACTTGTGCAAGATGCTTTAAATGAGCCAATCTGAAGGTAAAGTGTGGAGTATTTTCAGTGTGAAACCGGATCTTGTACCTCAGTATTCCAAAAGCTACGATTTCAGGTAGAACTCAATTTTAACATAGAGGAGTGTGGATTTGGCAAAAAGGATGAAAATGGCTATGGTAAATACATATTTCAGGAAGAAGGAGGAGCATAGGGTAACCTATATGAATGGAGGAAGATGCTCACAGCTAGACTATATATGCTATGCAGAAGATGCAATCTGAAAGAGATGCCGAGGGAGAATGTGGCTAGGAAGCATCGGATGACAGTCTGTAGGATGACTTTGGAAACCAAGAACAGGAAGCGATTGAAGGTGGAGCCAAGGATTAAATGGTGGAAGCTGAAAAGGGAATGGTGTTGTGCAGGGTTCAGGGAGGAGTTGCAACAGGCTCTGAGAGGTAGTGAAGAATTACCAGATGACTCGCATCATGCAGCTAAAAAGTTGAAGGATACAACCAAGAAGCTGTTTGATGTATCCTCTGGACAGAGGAAAGAAGACAAGGAAACTTGATTGTGAAACAAGGAAGTGCAAGCAAGTATCCAAAGGCAGTGGATGGCAAAGAAAAAGTGGGACAGCCAGGGTGTAAGAAAGTAGGTACTTATGAAAGTAGTACGTAAGAAGTAAGTGGGCAGGAGTAGCTACTGGGAGTCTAGATGTGCGGCAAAAAGAGAGGTGGCAAAGGAAAATACCTACTATTAGTTAATTAGTATAGAAGGCCAGAAGGAGTTGCACTGTGTGATTATGATGGGGTGCCACAAGAGGAATGTATAAGGAAGTCTGGAGCGGCAGAGAAGTATCTGAGGCTGATGCAGACATGTATGAGGACAGTGAGACGGTGTGTGTTTTGAGTGACGGATGGGTTCATGGTGGAGGTGGGATTACATTGGGGATCAGCTCTGAACCCCCTCTTGTTTGCAGTCATGATGGACAGGTTGAGGGATGAGGTCAGACAGGAGTCTCTGTGGACTGTTGTTTGCAGATGATATTGTAATGTGAAGTGAAAGTAGGGGACAGGTGGAAGAGAGCCTGGAGCTTGGAGGTATGCACTGGAGAGAAGAGGAATGAAGGTTTGTAGGAGCAGCACAGAATACCAGTGTGTGAATGACAGTGGAGCAGGTGGTACAGTGAAAATAGAGGTAGAGGATGAATTTAAAAGCAATGGACAGCGCACAAGAGAGGTGAAGAAGAGCAGTGCAAGCAGGGTGGAGTGGGTGGAGCATAAGTGAAAGGGAAGGTCTACAAGGTGGAAGTGAGACCTGCTTTGATGTATGGCTTGGAGACAGTGGCACTGTCTAAAAGACAGGAGGTGAAGCTGGAGGCTGCAGAGCTGAGGATGCTGAGATTTTCATTGAGAGCGACCACGCAAGATGGAGGCAGGTGATCCGCTGTGGCAAACCCTAAAGAGAGAAGCTGAAAGATGAAGAAAAGTTCATTTCTCTGTCAAAAAATATAAACTTAAACATGGCTGTGTGGCTGTGCAGTTAGTAGTTACTTGGTGATTATCCCCACTTTGGTCCTTCAATGACAGCTGTGCCTATTTTGTCTCTAAAATCACTGTTGCCAATAAATATTTATAGCTAATGACTTTTTAGCTCCTCCCACAAGAGCAATTCTTGTCTACTGCTGATACACAATGAAACCCACAAATCATGGAGTTGATTCGGAAGTTTATTGCACCATTATTTGCCTAATCCCCTCAGGAAGAGACACTGTCTCCTGTAATGACAACTTTGCCAATATTTATCTTCATAGGAACAAGAGATAATTATATTATCTGAAGTGAAAAATGCTCTCTAACACCTAGTGTGAGCAACACATTAGTAGCTTCATGGCTGTGTTAGTCTCGACAGAGGATGCATTTAGACACAATATTTTAGAAATAGTCAGCCTCCTACACAGTGGCTGCACGGCTAAAACTGAGGAAGATATGCTTTAGGATGCTTTCCTCTTGTGTACTGCAAGAATAAACTGCAGTCTTTGGAGACCGCATGATTGACACCATAATATTGCAAGTTCCCCAATGTCTACATCATGTGGTGAAACACAATATTATTTTCAAGATCTATTAAGCTTTTATTAACCACTCTGGAGCCATGTGTCTTCTGACATAAATTAATCCTATATAATCATTATTAATGAAGCAGAGATCAAGACACCTACATTTCCCATAGACAGTATGCTAATGTAATACTACGGAACTGCATTAACAGCATTTACTGTAAGCAAATGTGGATGCCAGGAATATCATACACATTTGGAGCCAATTCTTAAGAGCATTTATTTTGTTACTGTGGCCAGATGCAAGTTACAACAAATTAATCCATCAATCATTCTGGGTGCACATGGGATGTTTTTCTACAACCAAAAAAAAATAAAATAAAAAGCGCTCAGCTTTCTAATTACAACCAGAGTTAATATAATATAACAGACTGTGTGACACTGTGCTGTTAGCTTGAAGTCTGCACACACACTGGTTTTACAAAGCAGATAATTAATGAGAGGTAATTTCATTTTCTTAAGCTCTTTTCCGTGTTCTTACACACTATGCCCCCTCAAAATGAATGAAGACACTCATGTGAGGTGTCTTATGGAGTTGGCATATGTAGTAGCGTATTCACAAGGAACCAGGTTACTGATTGCATTTTACTTTTAAATTTCAACATTTGTTTATGTTACTAATTAATGAAGGCTACGCCTTTTTATTGCTTTTGTATAAACTTAAGTCTCAGTCTTGTCATAAGTCTTGCCTTGATGCTTTTCTTTAGCCCCTATAATTTAAGGTGTTACCACACTTCCCTGTTGTAGTGTCTCCTTGATGGTAGCAGCATGGAAAGTTTTTTAAGTAGGTGGGTATTGTTTTTCATTATGTTAATGTCCCTCCTGAGAACTCTGGTGTGGTAGAGGCCCTCTTAGTGTGGTTCTGATACATTTTGTGCCGATTCTACCATCTGCTGCAGAGCCATGTCAACCTGTACTGCTCCCAAACCAGACTGTGATGGAGTGTGTGAGGATGCTCTCGGTTTAACAAAGAATAGTGTCTGGCATGCAACATTTTCTCAGACTTCTCAAAAAAATACAGATGCTGCTTGGCTTTCCTCACCAGGTCTGTGCTGTTGTGAGTCTAAGTGAGATCCTCCGAGATATTAATGCTGAGAAATGTTTTCATGGGAACTGTTTCCACCTCAGCCTCTCTGATGTGCAGCGGTGAGTGCTGTCCCCCTCTCTTTATCTAATCAGTTCAATTGGGAGAGGCAGCAATCGAATCAGAGTAGCGGGCAGAAGCAAGGCAGAAATTCAGATTCGACCCTCCGAGTCTATACTTCATTAATTGAATAACCCAATTTTAATCTTCCAATAAGTGGCCTTGAGTTGTGTAGCCTGCCTTTGAAAAATACTGCAGTAATCCCTCTAGCACAGCTACATGATATCCCTCATTCTCTATTAGATTCAAATTTCAATCGAAAATCAGTAGATATTGTGAGTTTGTTAGTGCTACCATGTCATCTTGTATTTTGCATTGTGGATCTATACAGTATATTGTATGACACGTACAAAAGATGATCATTTTATGACTACCATTATCTTTAGAATAATATGATTGGCTCAGTCACAGTATTTCAAGATTTCCAAGGATTATATTGTCAGAATCTGGGATGTGAGAGAGCCCAAGAAGCATAAGACATAGCAGTTGAGCCAGCATTTAGGGCTCCAGGCCATTCTTTTGAAAAACAAAATCGGTCTAACAAATGAGGACCATGGAGGTCTCACAAGATAAGTTTAATATATAACAAAGCTTCAGGGAGTAACAGATGGGTAATCACATACAAAGAGCTACTTACAGCCTCAGTAGGAAAGCTTCTCTGTCTATTTCCTTCTGAGTTTACCTGACCAGGTGCTCATTTGTGATGTTTTTATATATCTTTTTACCTAAAGACCCTGCTGGTTAATCACAACCACATTTTATCCTTCACGTCATGGTGAGTTAACATAGCTTGAATAAATCTAACCTTGGCATAGAATAATTGTTGTCCAACCTGTATGGCAAGAGGAATGTTTTCCACATGTTTACTGTGCAATATAAAAAAATGTCACTTGTGTAACCAAATCTGTCCTCCTGGTGCCAGTCCCAAATAATTCAGATAAATGGAGACGGTTGTGTCAGGATACAAAACAAAACAATCAATACTTATTCATATAGAATTCATTTGTAAGACTTTGCTACACACCTCTTTGTGATTTCTGGCTCTCATCCATGCAGTATTCCATCAGTATACATCACTGTAGCTTCTGCGAGATAGAATGAAATGCAGTCAGAACAAACGTTTTCATGTGCAGTAGTCTTTGTGTTTCTACAGAATGCTTTCTGGTGTCTGATGGGTAACTGCAATATCAAAAACATCAAGACAAAGTCGGCATTTTTATCAGTCTCATCATTACCAAACTGTGTGATTATGTTTGCCGTCATGTCTTCCTCCCTGGGGATAACTAGAGCTCCCAATAAACCTTTGACAAAGAAAACCTGCTGTGATAATTACTCATTAAAATATGAGGCCACTCACATTTGCAACATAGGTGATCATTAGTGTCACATCTTCAACCAAGCGTTGGAGGATGCTGTTGCACTGTGCTCTGAAATAACAAACCAACCAACCAAATATTGTGTAAAGACATTAAAAGCAGCACCAGTGACATGTCGCAACGACGAATGATCTGCACACAAAGGATCTGATTTGGCAGCAAGACAAACACTTCTGCTGTGTTTCGGCAAGTATAAAGGAGAAACTGACAGTTGATCAAGTCAACAAAATGATGATAATGTTGGATTTTAGATGATACGAAAGCTTCATTAAAGAAATGGTCCACTGTTGAGAAAGTACTGTCAAAGCTGTAGTGGGTAGACTAGAGCTTTGTTGTTGTTATTGTTGCTATTGATCATTTCCAGGCGAAGCAGTATGACTCCCTTGAGACAAAATGTCAGGAAAAAAGACCCACTGCAATTAAATCCAACACAACAAGCCACTACACACACACACACACACACAATGCCATATACAAAAGCAGTCCCATGTTTTTCATGTCGGCGTCTTCATAGCAATGTGTCCCTGGGCAAGACACTTGAGCCCAAGTCGCTCCTCACGGCTGTGTCTGCAGCGTGTGAAAGACGGATGTATGACAGAAAATGGGCTGCGCATAGATGCAAAGAGTGATGTGGTTGAGAATGGGTGAATTGCAAAAATGGTTCTATTTGTTATATGAAATAATCGCCTGTGTTGCTCTTGAAAACTAACCTGGTCTGCACAGCAGTACATGTGCAATGAAATTGAATAATTTAAAATGTTATCTCCACCAGTAAAGATTTTCAAAGTATTCCAGGAATCTGTATAAACCACCTTCTGTTATACTGACTAAAATGCCATCAAAGTAATTACAGAGAAGGAGCATGGCCACCACTTAATCACAACCCCCTGCTGTTTATTGTGCTGAAAACTCTGAGCACCAGTGAAATTGTTCTGTTTCAATAATTGCTTCTACATCCTGTTGGTTCAAAGTCAGCCTATTTATAACTCATGCACAGATACATTGATGTACTGTAGATAGTAATTATGTACCTGTAACTCTGAACCATGCACGAAGAACAACTTGTACTTTGTGACCATTACAGTTTACCAGCCATAAATGGAAACTTTTCAGTAATCGCTATATGTAATCAATGAAGCCACATCAAGGAAATCACATCGTTGGACCGCCTTTAGCTTTGATTACGGCACTCATTCACTGTGGCATTGTTTCCATAAGCTACTGCAATGTCACAAGATTTATTTCCATCAAGTGTTGCATTCATTTTTCACCAAGATCTTGTATTGATGATGGGAGAGTCGGGCCACTGAGCAAAGCCTTTTCCAGCACATCCCATAGATTCTCAATGGGGTTAAGGTCTGGAGTCTGTGGTGGCCAATCCATGTGTGAAAATGATGTCTCATGCTACCTGAACCACTCTTTCACAATTTGAGCCTGATGAATCCTGGAATTGCCATCTTGGAATATGCCCATGTCATCAGGGAAGAAAAAAAATGCATTGATGGAATAATCTGGTCATTCATTATATTCATTGTAGTCAGCTGACCTCATTCTTTGGGCACATAATGTTGCTGAACCTAGACCTGACCAACTGCAACAACCCCTTACCTATTTTCTTAGTCAAATCCAGGTGGCGACTTTTTTTCGGCCAGGCAGTGTATGTTTGTTCCATTATTTGTGCTCCACTCTGATCTCAGTTTTCCATTATTTCACATTTGAGAAAAAAGTGTGGTCCATTGCATAATATGCAGTGTGAAGTAAACAAAACCTATTTTTTTTATTTGTGTAAATTCCCCTAGAGGCACCCATACAGACACTGCCTCTGACTGTTATCAGAGGCAGACCACTATGTCATGTGTTGCCATGCGTGTTTCTCTATGTTGACCCACATGCTTCTGTCCATATTTTGTTAGGTTTACTTAACACATCACATTGTGTTATTTCTGTATATTTTACAAGACAGTGTATTAAGGACTATGTAAGTTGCCATCAGAGGTGATTGCGCTAAGACAGCAAGGGGAACTCTGCTTCCTCTAAAATGTCATATAATAATAGTCAGATATGTACTGTTGGATTTATATTTCATTAGCAAAAGTGCACTAGAACGCAGTCAACACGGTATGACGGGTTTGTTCAGAATCAGTTGTAAATCAAAGACTGGCCCAATTTTTTTTTCTCACATTCTCGCAGCAGCACGGGAAAAATATGTGGAAGGTCAGCTTCAATTGATCTCTATGAAACAGCACAGAATAACTATTTTTCACTGCAGTGTGTTAGACGTTGATTGGATAAACACAACACAATTGTCACCTCCAGGAAAGCTCAGCGTCTCTGGGAGTCAATGGAGCAGTGATATAACTGTTGTAACTGTTGTATTTCCATCATTACCACGTTTCAAAAAATGCCAAATTACCAAAGGGTTTTTTTAACAGTTTTCTGGTCTCAATTATGATATTTTTGAGTTTTAAATGAAACCTGCCTGCTTTCCAGTCACCTTTTTGTATACACTCAGTGCTGACCAGGTTTTACAATGTTTTCATCAATTTACTTTGCCAGTTTCAGTATTCTGTCTATCAAATACAATCATTCATTCATTCATTGTCAAATACTTTATCCTCCACATGAGGGTCACGGGGAGCTGGAGCCAATCCAAGCTTAGACATAGGGTGAGAGGCGGTGCACACCCTCGTCAGTCCATTGCAGAGCCAACACAAAGAGAAAAATAACACTTAACTCTCCTACTACACCTATGGTCAATTTAAAGTGTCCAATCTCTGCATGTTTTTGGACAGTGGGAGGAAACCGGCACAGAGAAATCAAACCCCTCGCCCCCCCCACCGGGTCCCAAACCCTTTAGCTATAAGGCAGCGGTGCTCTGCCATGTAGCCCCAAATGCAATAATTTAAACAATGTAGCTGATAATGTGACTACAAGTGGTCTCTGTGTTTATTTCAGAACAGGCAGACAGATGTGTGGTTGGGTGAGACAAACAAACCACAATATTAGACAGAAGTGAGTAGAAAGCACAAACTATCCAGCAAAGGCTGAAGTCAGGAGCTAAAGAGCTCTCTGTGCTGGTGTTGATTAATAGATGGGAATCAGGTGTTCAGGTGCATTGGCAGCGGGGGGGAGGGGACCAGATGGCCATGCCCGAACCCATACACACATACACACACTGGCAGTGAGAGAGACAAACTGGAGACACAATGAAGGGAAGCCAAGCAAAGAATTGAGGGAGAGATACAGCCTTACCGTGACACCTGCTTTAACTTTGAGCCTGTTTTTAAATCTGGCCCAGTACAAAAACACAATCTTCAAGGCTTTTGTAAATGACTTGGTGCTCCTCTCCGATCCCTTCAGGTCATTTTTCACCCAACTTACCTGATGGTACAGAGCCTCAGGCGGCCCGCCTGCACCGGAGAGGAAACACAAAAGTTATTCCAACTATCTCTTATTTGTAGCTCCATTTATTAAAACCGTGGAGCTCCGGCTGGAATATGAGTGCTGGCCTGGGGCAGGGAGCCACGGAGCTCTGGAGAGTTCTCACAGGTAGCAAGTGCCATCCACGGGGCGGGCAGGGCTGCCTGAGGCACGGGGAGAGCCAGGGAGCTCTGGGTTGCACTGACAAGGGAAAACTGTTGCAAGGGAACGTAAAAGTTATTGTAAGGAAATGCAAAAATATTGAGAGGGAATGCAAAAAGTTTGGTCTAAAAATATTTCTCACTATGGACCTACCTGGGGTCGATGCTGCTGACGAAATCCAATCCATTGTATTTAGGACATTATTCTGTGTTTATTCTTCCATGAGGTACTTAACATTGTAAATATAATCCAGCATGATTGCTTGGCATTTCTTCCTCACTGATATCAGCCCTGCTGTTTACTGCTCTCTCTCAGCCACAGACAGCGCTGTCAGTACTGTATTAAGCTACTGCTAATGGAAACCAAACAGTCTCCATGCTGCTGCAAGTTGAAATTAAACACACTTAACTCTCAAAATGAGAGGCGGTTGTAGGATATACACAACAATATTTGTCACTGAGGTTAACGCAGTAGGGAACATGCATGAATGAGCTTGAATGAGCTCTAACAAAAGTAACAAACAGGTGATGAAATTGCAGTTAATCTTTTTAAAGATCTCGTTTGGGACTTGTGTTCGGTGTTCAGATGATGTTTCTGAAGGTTAGAGGATAAAAATAAATGTACTCAATGACAGATTTAATGGCAATGTTGCCAGCTACCTTCTAATAAGGTATTTGTATGGACACTGCTATTAGTGGGATATAAATACTGAACTGACTAAACAACCATCAAATTAAAAAATAGCCTTCAGCCAAGACGGTTAGACTTCGTGGTTACCAAATGCCAGGATAATGAGCGAAGAATCTTGGGTTTTTTTTAGTGTTGTTTTCTCCAATGTTTGCACTGCTGAGTGACAGCTGCTGTATTTGTTTTAACAGGGGTAGAGTATTGCATGTAAAATTGTCAGTTTCCAAAAAGGTTAACCTCATCCATTAGACCTGAGAATTTACTGAACAGTGAAATGTGCTGTTGTTTCGAGTTATCTCTATTTTAAGCCGCACGGTCAGAGTCTGACTCCAGAGGTTCCCAGGCTCATGTGAAAACTCTGGATCCTCATCTAGCGTCAGTTACAAGCTATGTGCAGTTCTGTAAACAAAGAAATCACGCACTCCTCCTCACTAACAAGGCATGCTAACAAGTCCCTCTGCACCTTGACAACTTCATTAACCAAATGAAATTGTCTGGACTGTGTTTACCATGACAGGGAGAAGCAGGAGATAGAAAAAGTGAGGATGCGAATTGAAAAGAAATGGGAGATAATAGCGTGACATGATAAACAAGGTACCTGGCAAGAGAAAGAAAACAGAGATGGAAAGGTCAAGGGAAGGTAAGAGAATAATTGGAGAGGACAACGAGAAGTGGATGTGAGATTGATGCACTGAGTTTACTGCTGTTATCATTAGACTAGGTACAGTGGGACAAGAGAGCCAGATGTACTGTCAAGTAAACAACTTAAAGGAAACTAAAGCAGTTTCTCACAAAAATCAGATATATGTGTTGTATTATTGCAGTGTGGGAAAAATAATGTGCAGGTAGTTGTTTTGAATCATATTTGAAATATTTGCATGGAGACATATAACATAATAATGATATGCCATAGGAAAAAGTGGGAGACAATAAAACACTTATAAAGCTTAAATAGCAGCCAAGCTATTACCATTACAACAAAGCAAACTGCTGCAGCTAATGAATGTTGTGAGGTGCAGATCCGCAAAGGGGAAATACATACCTTAAGTGAACTTCTCCTAATCACCACTAGGGTATTACAGACTGGGCCTCAAAGGGGAATCAAGACAGGACTTTAAGATAACAATGATTTAGAAAGCCCAATTCCCTTGGGTAATTGGTTACATAGCTTGAGCCTTTAGTGTTTATTTCAACATTGTTTAAAACTTCTGCTGCTATATATCCAATTCCCTACTAGGATTGTTGAACATGTCTGTTCTTTTTCAGAAGGCCTCTCCTTTCACACTCCTATCACAACACCAGACCCTTCAGGTGTTGTTTTTGCTCAAGGCAAAAAGGCATTATCCACCACACATAGATAGTTATTGTGTAGATTGTGGCTCAGATAGTCAGTCACTTCTCAGATCTGTGGAGATTCATTTGTTCTCAAATAGCACCACTTAGACTTGAATGATTGCGTTAATCTGACTGCACCAGACTTTTAAATGCATGTAAACATTTCAGTCAAACTTAAATTGTGCTAAATTGAATTTCTCAAAGTCAGACTAACACATAGATAATGTAATTGAGAGTGAAGCTATTACTGTATGTCTTCATTGTTGAGCTAACGGTCCCCTGGGAGGATGCCATCGATGAGGCATATGAAAGGAAGAAGCCACGATACACTAGTCTGGCAGCAGAGGCGAAACAGTGAGGTTGGAAGGTGAGGGTGCGCCCAGTGCAAGTGGGTTGCAGGGGCTTCTCCCTCACAAGACTATTAAATGAGTTGGGCATCAGAAGGCAGACACAGTGGAAATTGACCAAAGACCTCTCCATTGAGCCTGAACAAAGCAGTCACTGGTTGTGGCTGAAACGAAAAGACTCTGTATGGGCTGCCAAAGACCACTCTAGTCACTAGGGCACACACTCCCAGGTCTGATCAGCCTGTGGTGGGTCTTCCCCAGCTGAGGTGAGTGTCTTGTGATAAATGGCTGAAACACCCAATGACGCTAGGATGATTGACTGTGTGCACTGTACTTATTAAGTTGGACAAGAGTCGGACCCACGCTGGCCTGGGCCACAGTTGCCACCCCTGGCTTGTACCCATAGAAGAAGCTGGTGCACAGAAGAAAAAGTCAACAGCAACATAAACATGGTGAAATAACTTAACAATTTGGATCAATCTCTTCCTTCATTCAAGGTAAAATATCAACTTTCCACATAAGACATCAAACTGTATAGTGGCACTCGACCGCCCACATGACACATCTTTTTGGCAAAACTTATAAAAGTAACTACACTCACTCATATACCAGGCATTTGTTGGCAGCTTAATGCTGAATCCTGATTTTGGGTACAGCTTTTCTTGATGTAGCACATCAGACCAAAACCTCTTTTGTTTATCTTTATCTTTACTCATTAAATTCAAGGTTGTCATAAATATGACAACTACGTTTATATCCTCCGCAGAGAGAACATCATCCTTTGTGTACAGTTCCTCTATGCTGAGGAGCAAAATGTCAGCTTTGCATACAAATGATCTAATGTGCATATTACCGTGAACTTTTGAGAGCATTCATGCTCGACCTGGGATAAAGTCATTCAATTCTAATGTCCCAGTAACGTTTTATCTTCTGCCTTCCTCAGCTTTCATACTTAGCTCCTAAAGTAACGCAGTAAAGTTTTCACTGCAGCTACATTTTTGCCATCTGTTTTTCTGAAGCTTGTCACCCTTGTCATTGTTCTTGCACGTATGTGTGGCTGTGAGTAAGCCAGCCTTTTATAAGCCACTATAGTCCTATATGAGAACACTTCTAACCTCAGATCTTACAGTCAACACTGTGCAGTCATTGTGGTCTTCTTGGCTAAGTCCACAATGAACCATACTTGACTCATACTCACCAGTTCATTTCATTTCATTTGACTGTCGCATTCATCAGTCCATTTATTTGGCAACGTTTGATCTTGCAGTATTCTGTCAGTATGTGAGCAATCGTTCAGTGTCCTCCACAGTGTGCGATGCTACGTTGTATAAGGACGTCACTGTACCATCTGTTATTGTTATCCATCTGAAAGCAAATGTGTGATAAGATAAAACAAACCATGTAGAGCCTTGTTGCATTATTATTATGCAGTCACACAATTTTTTTATGAGATGATGAAGTCAAAATTTGCGTCATTCGGTTCACTTTATTTGCTTGAGTCAAAGTATTTGGATAAGAAAAAAACATCCCACTGTTTTGAAAGCGTGGAGATTCTCCCAACATTGCAACACATCATATATAGAGTGCAAAATGATGGTCGCTATATGTGCTCATCGCAGGCAAGTAAGACCAGATTAAGAAGATACAGGCCTGGGAGAAACTGAACAAGGAAGTTAAACTACCTGACAAGTTCTGAAAATATGTATAATCACCAATTGGTTGCACTTTCCGATTAGTTAGTTGTAGCATTAGCACAAGGTGAGTATCAGTGGAAGTAAACGATCATGTGGCTTTTTTTATTTTTATTTCAGCGTACAAAATGTTTCATATAATATATTTATGTATATGTAACATAAATTATTCAATATTAACAGGTAGGCCTATTGCACAGGGTCATCCTCGGTCTAGCTGTATTCTAACATATAGTATACTGTTTCCATGCTCTTTAAATATGGACAATACAGCAGGCATGCCCTTGATATACGCACACAATAGCAATACACACACACATACCAAGAAGACATGCACATATTTTTACACGGGGAAAGTTTCCCCCTGTGTAAAAATATGTGCATGTCTGATAACCTCCTTTTCGCAGAGAAATTCTGTTCTATGAGGATTCTGCACTAACCCTGAGAGCCATTCTATTGAGAATATATACTGTATATAAACTCAAGCGTACATATAGTACATACATAATTTATTGCACTGCATTGCCCATAGCTAATATTACATTTCCAAGTTCTGTGCTGAAAAAAGAATGCAACAGAGAACACATTCTACTATAGAATCTATTCATTTTTGAGAGACGTGATACTGTAATACATGCGCACATCATTTGCAGTTTTGTTATCAACTTGACATAATTATTGATTAACTATGTGTCAGCGCCTGTGCTTGTGCGTCAGGACTTCTCTGGCAGACTTCAACACAGCTCCTGAATGTTTCAAGCGGTTGGTGGTTCTGGTGTTTAGCAGCGTCAACAGCACTCTGTCACAAAGGGGAGAAAAACAAGTTGGAAAATTACACCCGAAATTCAGATTCCACAGGTTTGTGGAGACTGATGTACGGGGGGAAAATACCTCATCATCATCCATGATTGTTATTTAACTGCACAATGTTTGACAAATTAATAGGCCTCTTACTAAAAGGCCATTCCTTTTTATGTTGCTATAATTACACTCGGAACAGGATGTCCTTTCAGAGCCAAGGTTTGATTGACTGTGGAAAATGTGCAACTGTGGCCAAAGAAACACAACATTTTCTAATCCTGTGTAGCTTTTACATGTAACTTACATGAACATCATATTTGCTGTTTAAGTGTAAAATACACTCAGAACATTTTAATAACCTTCGTAGTATACACCATGTCATTAATATGTAGAATGAACTGCACAGATTAACCATTTTTGCACAAAGCCTCTTTTCAATCAATCTTCGTGTCTTGATGTTTTAGAGGGATGCTTAAGTGACTGTTAATGTAGCCATGGGTCTTTGGCCTGCTGGTCACCGTACAACATGAAAACACTTCGCCCTCAAGCATTTACACCTAATGAACTACATGTGCAGTGAAAATATATTAACACTCTCTCCTCCAGCCTGTGGATCACACTTATAACTGAACAACACATTGAGCCAGACAGGATCCATTTGGACTAAAATATATGAGCCGCTTTCTGTTTATTACCATTACATAATCTACATAATCATTTAATTTGTATCTCAAATAATGAATGTTAATTTTTACTCATGTTTAAGATTAATAGCATGGAAGTAGATTGTTTTGCTGCCGGGGAGTTTATCTTGACACTTTGATATTGTTCCATCCATTGTGCAAACCTCAGCTTCTTAGTCTATGTGACTAACTGTATGATGTTTCCATGTCCTCTGTGTCTTGAACTATACTTTCTACTTGCATTTAAATTGTAGACTTATGTTGATTGTATGTATGGTTATAATGTTCAGACCCTGTAGTCAGTAACACAGTGTCATTATGATACAATACACAAATAAATGGAAAATGGAGTTAGATAGTCTGTGACAGTTAAAGCATGGTATTAAATGTCTAGTGTGGGTTTTTGGGTAGAAATGTAAGTTGTTTTTTAAGGGTATAATCCCTTTTAAAATAATTAAAAAAAATTCATACTACAAGAATGAGCTTCCAATCCATTCCAACTTTATTTATAAAGCACGATAAAAACAAAGTGCTGGACATCAGTGATGAATAAAAATAGAAAAATACTACCTGTAATACCTATAACAAAACAGAAAATGGGTTTTAAGAAGCTTCTTATATATACCCTAAAGACAAGGGTCTCACTTTACGGAGGCTGTCTTTTTCCATTTCCATTGCAGCCTGAGTAGACAAACCACTTTTACAATTTAGAATTTTGAGGAAGAAGCTTACTAGATTTGACGGAGATGTAAAAGAGCGTCAACATCCTCTTTGGTATGTGAAGGCTACCGTAATTCCCTGGTGGTGCACTTGGAAAAAGGAGAGTGGAGTCATCCTCTATTTGTTGCACCCTGCAATATCACCAATAGACTTTAAGTAATTCTTGCACACAGGCCCTTATGGGACCCACATAACTGCTTTTAATTGTTGACAAGAGGCAGGCTGTGTTTAAACCCTTGAGACAAAAATGTGCACAACAAACCCAGAAGAGAACCAGGTCTTTTTTTTACACAAACATTCCCTCCACTGTTGACATCACTGCGGTCACATTCACACATTCTCTGTATGATTTTTGCGCAGCTGTTGCAAGTGAAAGTGTAAATTCAGTTGGGAGATGAATGTGCATGCACTGCAGTAATTATTTTAGTCAATAAACTGACTGATTTTTCCAGTCCTCATTAATTCCTTTAGTCCTTGTTGGTTTTAGCTGTAAATATGTTGCAGATCATTTGATTTACTAAATACAGGTTTGGCTTCAAGTCTGTTTCAAATGTGTAGCTCTGGTGCTCCAGTGAAATTGGAAAGGGGAATCCAATTCCTGTTCTTTATTCCCTTGGTATGGCAGAGGAGACACACATAGGGCATACTGATGACTCACCTGATTCACCTAATTCCAGTTGTTCTGTTATTATTTGTCTGCCACCTTAGATTGTATTAGTTCAAGCTCCTAAGCAAATAAAGGGCCTCTCACATGCCTCAGTGCCAAAGTGCTGACTGGTCAGTCCGTCACTCAGGAGGAATGTGTTGCTAGGAAACAGGTGATAGAAGGATAAACTTGTGCATTGTGCAGTTTGACATGCCACAAAATAGAGTGCAACCCTCATACACCAGTTTTGTTGTCATTCAAAAAGCACAACAGTCTGTGCCATACAGTACATTCTATACAATTTACATCAAGAACACTACATACTAAAATCTTTGAAGAGCATGTTTCTGTATTTATACTGGCAGCAGGTACACCAGATAAAAACTGAACATTCAAATACAAATTCTTACTTGCATTAATACTAAGATGAAGTAGACAATTATTAAACAGCCCTCAGCAGCTAAGATGGATGGATTGACATTATCTCCCATGTAAAAAGTAACCTCTATATCTCATATTAAGAGTTACAGTAGTTTGGGTTTTCTAGGAAAATCTTTCTAAAGGGGCTGAATTTGCAAAATAAATGCATACAATAGTGTCATTAACAGGCACTTTGAACAGCACACCTCAATGTGTGAAAAGTCCCGCATAATAATGTTGCAACAAGACTTGCATTCCATATGTAAAAGAGTTGTGGTCATGTGAGCGAGAGGAGAGGAGTGCAAGCTCACGGGCGTGTGTTTGTGTGTCTACCTACACGCCACAGTGTAGAGTTAATTTGGTGCTAACTGGCAGAGTCTTGTGGGACTTGAATCACTATGGCAACAGCTGGAGAAAGAGATCAGGGAGGTAAGAGCGATAAGAGAGGATAGACGGGGGCAGTACGCTGGAGCTACACAATTCCTCTGTGAACTGTGGTCACTGGTTGTTTGGGTTTGATATTTCATTTCATTCACTTAAAGCCTTTCTTTAGGCCATCAACACAAGCTGTATTAGTTTGGCTGATCACCAATCAGGCCCCTTTTTAATTTTGATTTGAAAGGGGAAAAAAAAAAATCACTTTTGAGACCCAGACTGATTATTGAGTTTTCATCCATAAATGTATTGCTTCTGTAAAACTTACAATAATTCCATTGGAGCGAAATGTAAATGCTTTTTCGGTTAATTCCTCAGGCACATGCTAACACACAAGGATTTAGTGAGCAAAGTATGCATTTTGTCCTTTTTGAATATACAAAAACCTGCATGGGGTTACACTTTCTAACACGTCATTTATTGAGGAGGTTATTTGTTTTTTATGTCCACATTGGAGTGGACTTGCACAAAAGCCCTGTTTTGTAAGAGGTAAAGAAACACAGGGATAAAGAGAAGCATCGCAAAGGAACAGAAGTGAGGGAGGGAAAAATATTGCCAGGTGCAAGTCGGACAGGAGTAAAATCCAATATGATAACCTTGAATGGAACAAGCACTTAAATTAAATTTTTTACATTCAGGGCATGTTGAGAGGAGGAGGCGGATAGAAAAGTGATAGAAGATGGGGAAAGGAGGAAACAGATGAGAAATAGACCAGGAGGGTCCAAAGGAAAATAGAGGGAAGGAGAAAAGATGAGAAACAGAGGGTAGAAGAGGAATGACAGAGTGGAGGAAGATCGAGTAGGGGAGATAGAGAGAAGGAATGAATAAAAGAGGGGGGAGGCAGGTGAAAGGAAGGACATAGACTGCTGTGAGAGTGTGTGTGTGTGTGTGTCTGTGCCATGGTCTCTCTCACTCTCTCGCTCTCTCTCTATATATGTATATATATATATATATATATATATATATATACATATACATATATGTATATATATATGTGTATATATATATATGTTTACACAGTCCAAGAAATTCCCCAATTAAACGTGACTTCCACTCCTCCACTCCTTTTGTCTAAAACTCTTTCTGCTCATAAATATGCTGCCACATGTTAATTTGCAGGTTTGATCAGCTCTCGGGTGTCTTATGTCCTCTTGGCAACTTGTCTTTAATTGGCTGACAAGTTGCGTTAAAGCTAATATAGTATATATTCATTATTTTACAGCTTGACCCTTCATGCACTCTCTTTTACTATAGACCCATGTGTGTGCAGAGAGTGTGGGTGGTAGGGGAAGTTAACATGCCATTAAGAAAAGAGACATTGACGTGTGCTGAATTAAGCCTCCATCTCACTTAAAAGCTCACACATTCAAATGATATCATTGTGCATGTGAATGCATGCATGCACACATGTTGTTAGAATTGTTTGACAGTTTGCTAATATATAAGACCGACATTCAGTCCAGTGTTGTTTTTGGCAGCCATTTTAGATTTAGTCTTAGTCTTTTGACATAAAATGCTTATTAGTTTTAGTCAAATTTTAGTCATTTCTATATGTGATAGTTTTAGTACAGTTTTAGTTGACGGAAACTCAAAAAGGAAAGGCTTGGGACGAAGGTGATTTACAGCGACCCCCCGCCCGGACCTCACCACTTGCCAGGGCCGCGGACATATGTACTCACTGCACCATCTCCCACCCGCCAGCTGCCCCCTCACCTGGAGGTTGTTGGTGGACCCGGGGGATGGGTCGCCAGGATGGGGAGCAGCCCGCGTAAATCAGGCGCCAGGGGTCGGCGGCGATGTCGCAACCCACAATTTTTAGGTTTTAATTGACAGATTACACGCACGATAAGATGAAATGTGACGCATTTTGAACGTCTGACAGACCACCTACTAACATTTACGGCCATTATCGCCTCAATGTCATGTTTTGTCATCAAAGATCCATGTTTATCTCGTTATTGTCATGAAAAAAATTAGGAACAAGGAGCCTCATAAGTTCAGTGTAGAGTTCTCAACTGGTCGGTCCGAAAAAATCTGCAAACGAGGCAGGTTGGGTCGCGCTTGGGCTTCTTTTTTTCCGCTCATAAAACACATTTCTTGCAGTTTGTATATTATATGTTGTTTGTTGTGAATCTTCACTGATGGTGAAGAGTAAATCTGGCTGCCTGCTTGATGGAGAGGGGCAGACCTGACGCCGTTGTGTGCGTAACCCCCGACACTTTGGGCATGTTAGTGTCATATTTGGAGCCCTTTTATGATGCTCAGCGTGAACTGGAGGGGAACACATATCCAACTCTGCATCACTGCCAGAAAAATGCCAACGATGCTGCCCGCTGACCAAAGGGCAAATGTACAACAGTATGTGAAGCCCCGCCTATTAATTGCGCAGCACTCTGTACCGGAGGACCCAGATGATGCGAGCCAGGAGACAGGTGTTGTGTCATTCTAGACTGGTCGCCCACATTTGGGCTTGGTAGAACACAGCAGTTCAGGTCTGAGGCCTTCGAGAAGCAAGAGAAGACCTTGGTGTTGGATGAAGTCACCATGGTAGAGTAGGAACACATTAAAGTGGTGGCCCAGGGCAGTCAAGGACTGTTCAGCCTGTTTGTCACATACCATGTGTTACAAGTGCTTCAGTCAATATCACTAAATCTCAGACATTGTTTTTGGAATGGTCTGTTCTGTTCTCTGCATGGGGTTAGGGTTTGTTTCAGCACCCTTTTGTGATGTGTTTTAAGCAATTTGAACAAATAAATACACAACACAATTTAATAACTGACATGGCATTCTGGACAATGAGACTCATATTTTCTTGAGGTACTGAGACAGTCTCTTGTGTTTAAGACGCCAGCGTCAGTGCAGTGCAGTGTATCACCCCCTGAGAACTTCTGAGTAATTACCAAATCAGTGCCATCTCTATGAACTACTTTGTTTCTTCTGTCCCTCCTTATTCTCATTTATACACCCATATAACGCTGAATGTTATGCACTTCAGCGTTAAGGTGGAGTTTGTATTGTTCACTTATACAAACATGTTTATTGAGAGTACCAGTGGAATGTTTTTTGGTAATTTTTAGACCAACACTGATTGAAACAGCTGAAAATGGCATACACCAAAAGCAGTCCAATTCATGAAATCATACCTGAAGGCATCTCTGTATTTTTTTTTTAATCACAGTCCACATGGAATGTTGGTATTTTGATTGAAGGCAACTGCATTGTTTTTGAAAAGCCTCACAGTTATAAGAACCACTGACTCCAAAGCCATAATAAATTGCTTTATAGCCATAGGCAAAAAAAAAAAAAAAAACTTTTTTAATTAAATTGAAATGCTTGGAATTTTCTTTTTGTTTTACGTTTCTTTTTTCAGGCACATGAGGCCATTCTTTGGATCCCTGCAATTAGGACACCATGTGTGTCACTCGATGACTCACTATTATCACAGCTTGAGCCACTTAAATGTTGAACTGACAGCTTTTATCCCATCATGCTTTTATCATTTTTTTTATCATCTTTATTTTAAATGCCTGCTGCTTTGTTTCACAGTAGGTTGAAAAGGTTAAATCAAGACATGGATTACAAGTATATGGTTCCATTTCCTATTCTGATACAAAATGAACGATCCATTTTGTTGGATCTTAAAATCTTTAGAAGATAGTAGAAACTAGCAATAATAATTAGTAAGAAAAAGCACAACCTTGTGGTTAAGATTCTAATTCCTCTCAATTGAAATTCCATCAGTGTGCATAAGAGGTGATTACACTGAAGGAGACTTGATCTCAAAATAGAAGATAGAGGTTGAAATGTCATCAGAGTGCTGATATGAATGACGCAAATCCAGTTATCTTTCCCCAAGGGCTGGTTGATATGGTCAAAGGGGCTATTGCAATTGAAATATTCAGATCTGTCAATGATGAACATGCATGGGCCCTTTGCGAGCAGATATTTTGATAAAAGGAAGGAAAACTACAGGTGTAAAAAAAAACATTTTACCATTGATGGCTGCATGCTGACTTACTGTCACACTGTTGTGACTTAACTGAACTGAACAGAACCATAATATCTGCCAAATTGTAAGTTTACAAAGCAAATGATTGTAGTTTTTAACTGCTTTATGACACACCCATCTGAGCATCTGAAACTTTGGCAATTAAGTGTGTTGTATTTCAAATATGTATAAAAGTTTTTTTCACTGCATTAACAATTTGTTACAATGCTATTGAAGAGTTACTGCATTTCCTTAGTTGTTTTCCTACTCTTTTCATTGGCTTACTATTCTCTTTAAAACAGCAACTTGGTCTCCAGACTTTAATAATAAAATTCTCTTTTCTTCTTCACACAGGAATCACAGCATGTCAAGAGATGAAAGACAAATGAACGAAGAAGGGGGGTGCCCCAATCCCAAAAAACAAGTATAAAAGAGAGGACTGACCACAGACAGCAGCTCTCAGTTGTTGATACTTTAGTCTTGAGGCCATTTGTGTCTTTAATTTTGCAACTTAAGCTTAATATGAAGTGCAAAATTGTATTATTTAAAATCCATTTTGCCTTTTAAGTTTGTTTAGACCCTCTGATTGTTCAACATCGTGATGTCTTAATCAACAATATTTGAATTATGTTAATAAAGGGAGGGGAGAGGAGGAGAGGTGGAGTTAATACATATGCTTTTCATGTCTCTCAGTTTAGCTAAAAGTGGAAACTCATTTCACAATTCCACTATTTTGAGCTAAGGATTTTGTTGTGGTGACAGGGTCAGAACAGATAAATGTCATTTTATTGTGAAAGTCCCCTCTTATTTTGAAGTCTTTTTCGTGCCTCGTCTGCGTGCTTTTTACTTTTCCCTTCCGTGATTACCCAATCTGTTTCACATGTGCGTCTCAGCCGTTTGTCGTCTCCCTGATTCTAGGGTATTTAACCACTCCCATTTCCTGTGTCTTGTTGTGAGTTTGTCTTCGTCCGTCGCCACAGTCATTGCCACTTTTTGAGCTCTCCCCGTTGTTTTTGTATCAGTGGATTATTGCACGTTTGTGCTTCAGTGGATCTGCTAACCTTTGCTTACCTGTTCCAGTCTGTTTCCTGTCCCATGTCGATCTCGTGCCGGCGGCTTTTCTCGCTCATTTGAGGATCCTCGTGTTTGTTTTTGTATCAAGGAAAATATATCTTTTTACTTACCACCATCCTGCATTTGGGTCCAGTCCTGTGCGTAACAGTACATAATACATACTTAAAATTCTTTATTCCCACATTAAGTAATCTAATATTTGACCCACATAGTACAACCTTTCCTCTGTTCTTTAAAAAAAAAGTGCTGGTGTTGCTGAGAGTCACCACCATGTCTCAAAAATCCTAAATCTCTTTGTTTTTCATCCTTAGTCCTTGACTTATGCATAAGATATGCTTGCTTATTCTCAGTATCATTAATCAAATTAATCAACATTAAAAATGGCCTTTTTTCATAGCTAATTATAATATTATGCAAAATGAAGAATTCCTGTGAGCAAAGCACGTCACGTCGTTATGATGCAGACGTTTCTGAGGAGCAACATGCGAGAGTATTGTCGATGTTAAAATTGCAAGCAGCCATAAACATATGACGACGATGACTTCGTAAAATCCGAACGTCAAGAAGGATGAGGCATCAGAAATGAGTAGATCAATACAATCAAAATTCTTACCTACAGTAGTACAGTACAGTACATTTCGCTACACTTATCCAAGAGAGAGAAAGACTGTGGAGTGTGTAAAAATGCCATCACCATGGTATAGTAGCTGTTTTTGTACAAGGTTTATAGAGTTGACATGTAAAGTTGAACATCCTGCACTCAAAGTAAAATAAATGGTAAATGAAGTCATTGTGATGGGTTAGCCTAACTCTAACCCTGACCTCTTTCTTTACATCATGATTTCTCTCGGCCTCCTTAGTTTATTAGTCATCCATCAACATGAATTACAGAACAGCACAGGCCATGGGATAAACATGTATTTGCTCTGCTCAATCCATTGGGATTTTGGGAAAGGGAGGACAATTTGGCTGATCCTCCTTGGTTTTAGGGTTAGGTATTTAGTTGTGATGGTTAAGGTTATTGTAAGGGGCTAGGGAACACATTATGTCTATGAGTGTCCTCACTAAGAGTGTGTGTGTGTGTGTGTGTGTGTGTTTGTGTTTGAGTTGTAATTCGCTTTATCCAATACTCATGTTGTCGACATCTCAAGGCTGGCAATAAAGCAAGCATACACATACACACACACTCACATAACAGAGTCACACCTCCCACAACACAATTTATTGCATTATGTGATGGATTACCTCTCACCTAAATTAGCAATAAAAGTCAAAGGCTTCATAAAAGCAAACACACAAACATCACACGCATGAATGTGTCTCTCATGCACACAAATGTTCTGCAGCCAGGTCCCCCACCTCTCCTCTGTCCCCCATTTTTCCTCTTGCCACGTCTAACTATTTGGGTTTATTGTGCAGACATAGTCTATTTTAGCTTGCTTTTTTAATCCTTTTATTGTTTCATCCTTTTGCAGTGACATTCTTATTAAATTGTTTTATTGTCCCCGTGTTATTCTTATGTGTTCTTATGTACCTCTCATCTTCCGTTTTTCATCCTCTGTGCCTTATTTTTTTTTTTCATTTAGCCATTTGTTCGCTTTCTGGCTTTGTTATTCTTGTGTGTTCTTTTGTACTGGCCTTAAAATGTTGATCTGTTCTCTTCCTGTTGCTCCCCCGCACTGTCCCCCATGTCTCGTCTGTCCCGTTTTCCTTTACCACAAACAGCCTCACTCATTGCGTGATCTATTTGGTTTCTTTCTTTCTTGAAATATTTGATTTGGTTTGATTTGACTGTTAAAAGCAGTGTTGGAGATCCTGGAAATACTATTGAAAGTCCAAGCCCCTTTCTTCTACCAACACCTGTTGTTGGCAACGTTGCTGCAACTGTCTCGTTGGATTTAGCAAGCTAGCATAAGCTCTGGTGTTGTCTTCTGAGCTTGTGCGATGAGTGAGGGGTATGCACAAAGGGAGGAGGACAGATGGCAGTTTGATTGATGCAATCCAATATGATTGGATGTTGTTTTTACAGGTCTGTCCGTTAAACAGCAAACTGACATTTTTCATTTTTGTGACAATGCATTAATTAATTAGTTACAATTGGGTTGTGAAGAGGGTTTTAAGCAATAAAAAAAACAGTAAAACAATGATCTCCCACGCTACCTTTAAGCATATTGTAACTTTTTACAATGTTTTTTTTGTCAAGAAAAGTGCTATAGAAAAAAACGGTCTCACAGCCTTGTCGTTCCAGCTGCTACACACATGAACACACTCCCTGATGGCAGCAAGAAGAGTTTGTGAAGTGAGTGGGTCGTGTCCTTAAAAACATCATTTGATCACTGGAGGAGCAGCCATTGGATTGAACAATGCATTCCCATCAGGTGCTTACCAACCAAGCAGAATATCAGGTGTAAACGCACCCTAAATCACTTTTTATTTTAAGGTAAAAAAAAAAAAAGAAGAAAGGTATAGTTAGTTTGAAAGTGGTAGCAGTTAAAGTAAAATATCTTTGTGTTGATTTGTCCATTCATGTTCTTGGTGAGGTCATAAAAGATTAACCTTTGCAATAGATTTCCTCCAGTGAAGCCGATAAGATCGAACTTGTCTGCTGCTCTGGTGTTTGCTCGAGTCATGCAGGGTGTGTGTGTGTGTGTGTGTGTGTCTTTGGGAAGCAAGCTAAGGGCCTAACAACAACACTGTCAGGCAATCAATCACCTGTCTCTCCTCTCTTGGGAGGCACTGTTTGTGAGTTTCTGTCTGAGAGAAGGATGCATGTGCTACAATATGTTAATATGCAAACATATGCTGCACCTCCTACATGTGTAATGGTAAGTAGTCTGCATTCAAATAGTTAGCTTTGTTATAGCTTTTCACCAATAAAGTCAATGTGCATTACGCCACAGTTTTGTCGTTCGTTCATTTAGACGCACAGCATGCAGCACACTTTCTATTACACATCTATTCACACACTGCAGGCACAACAGTGGGGATCCAGGTAAGAAGATGACCCATGCTGTTTGTAATTTATATAATTGTCATGTAGCAGATCAAAGAGTATTTATGTACCTATTGACCTCAGCATTGGCATGAAAATGACCCAAACTGTTGCAATTGAAACAAAGGTGTCGATTGCAACAGTTGAAGCTTTCTTTTGTTGTTTTCAGACTCCATGCTCCAGTTTAGTTTGTTTGAATTTAGTGTTTTCAAATAACTGCATAGTATCATTGTGCTACCTGTCAATCATTTAACAACCACAGGGAGAGACTGGAGTTGACTAGCATTTTCACAGTTGTGCCTTTGTGTCAGCCAGTGCAGCATTTGTACTGTAGTTTGTACTAATAGAGCTGCTGTTGGTGAAATACTTTAATTTGAATATATTTAACGTGTGTCAAATAGATCTATATTATGGCAGCTATCAATGATCTTAAGTGTTTGATCAGTTCACATGGGTCTTTCAGTCTTGAGGTCTACAAGTCAATATAGAGAACACCTCAAATATGCAATCATTTATCCAAACGATTAAGGGATTTGCAACTGAGTAGATTACACTACCTTACACTAATAACTTAAACATTAAAAAATAGAAGAGAACAGCGTGTGTCCATGCACAGTTGTATTGTTGTAACCAGCTTTTAGTTATGACTTTAATTCCAAGCAAATTTTTTTGTATCAGATTTGATTAGATTTCATCTTCATGAAATAGATTTACTCTGTCCTGACTAATACCTGACAAAAATACAATGTCCATTTGAATGATTTTGTTTGTTAGAGTCAATATTGGCAGAAATGACGCTCTTTGTCAAACATGCACACGTGTGCCATGAGCAATGCAGGGGCAGTGGAATGAGGTCACAACACAAGAGACCACTAATAATTTCCTGTTCCCTTTCCAGAGTCAATAATGTTCTCTTTTGGCCATGTACCTTTTCTGTCTGCATGTGTGTGTGTGTGTGAATGTGTGTTAGAAAACTAAAAAAGCTGGTTCTCACTTCTTTAAAGGGCTTTTTGGGGGTTAAGACCTGGTTTTAGGGTTAGGTTTATGATTGGATTTAGGTTAGGGTAAAGGGGCTAGGGAATGCATTATGTCTATGAGGGTCCTCACTATGAATGAAGCGCAAACATGTGTGTGTGTGTGTGTGTGTTTGTCAAATATTATGCAGAGGGCAGAGGACCATGAAAAAAACCACATTCATAATGATTTAATGTCATCTGGACAATGACAGTGTTGTATTTTACTTGGAGAAATAGCCAATCACCTGTTCAACTGTGATTGCTCAAGCTGTTTTCTGCCACTTTCAGTTTTTGTGCTCTGATGCGATAATTATGATCGACCTTTGTCTGTGCTGAAAGCTAAGGGAGTTCCACTGATATGAACAGTTTTGTGTGTAAGCCCATTTAGAGATCAATGCCACATACAATTATTGACATTTTGCCACTATGTTTATCAACATACTGGACTCCAAAACACACAAGACATATCTGCGCTATCAGTAACCCCTGAGAATTGACAACACATAAAAACATGACAACCACAAACCTGAATCTTATTTACACTTGCTAAAGTCAAACAGGGCTTCAAAATATCAATAAAAGAAAGCGATGGCATACAGTGTGAGATAACATTGGTAAATAGGAAGCGATACATTTAGCAGAAAAAAAGAAAGTACTCTACAAACGTTGTGTTAAAGTCTGTCAACAAAGTTGTTTTAGATGTTCATTCGGTTTTTCCTCATCTCTCTTACTCAGCATCTACCTCTTCTTAATTTCACTAGTGCTTTCAGCAGGAAAGAGACTACAAGACTCAGTCATTATGTGAGTCATTCCCTTTGAGATGAGACAGAAGGACAGCACTGTTTTTAACTGAAGTTCTTCCTGCCCGCTGCTCTCCTCCCTCTGACCTTCCTTGTCACTCATTACATGTTTTTCAGTTGTATGACTTCCTATACTTTTCATCCTATGTGCAACTTTCTCTCCATACTTTCTATAATCTTTTCTTTCCTTTCTCTCCTCTCGGCAAATTTGTTTCCCTAATTTTTCTTATTCACTCATATTGATTGCTCGTCAAACCATCCTAATACACATTTCCTCCTTATGTGCACTGACCAACTGCCTATTTTTCTTTCTGCGTTCCTTGATTTCCCTTTACACTGTTGCTCTTCCATATGCCTCCTTCCACTTTATTCAGCCTCTCTCGTCTTATCGCACCCTGTCCAACATCCCTCTCACTCTGCTCACCCATGTGATATATGAGTCTATAACTAATCCCTTAGTGATGGATTACTGTCCCATTTCACACAGCCTGAGGTGTTCAACATCCCAACTGTGTGTGTGTGTGTGTGTGCGTGCGTGCGTGTGTGTGTATGAGTGGAAGGAAGAGACATGGCGATATCGAGCAGATAGGCGACGGTATGGACACGGAAGTCATGTTCATTACATTTGTCTCTGTGTGCATGAATGTAGATGTGAAAAATAAAGTAATTTGTTAATAATCTGATGTAATAGGCATTTAGTCTGTTGAAGCGGGGAATGATTGGGACAGTTAAAGAAGTCTGTTTTAGTATTTGAGACATAATAATAATAATAATAATAGCAAAATATGTCACTGCTTCACATTTCAACAACTGCACAGCAAAAATCAAAGCAAACCGGAATAAATACTTTAGTTACAAGTTTCAAGGTCATTTTTTTGTTATGATTTGTTATTTCATGCTGAGGTTGAATTGAATTTAACTGAATGAAGTCCTTGGAGGTAAAACAGCTTTATAACTGGTTTAAATTAAGT
The DNA here is from genome assembly GCF_958295425.1 of Solea solea. Classification (NCBI taxonomy): domain Eukaryota; kingdom Metazoa; phylum Chordata; class Actinopteri; order Pleuronectiformes; family Soleidae; genus Solea; species Solea solea. Next base: position 10,572,419 of record NC_081144.1, read on the forward strand.
AAATTTTCTGACTCACAAACTAAACTGAGATGAATTGCGAATTGTTTTGCCCAGTTGGTCAGCAGGGATTATCATATAGTGTAATACAGTCGTTAACAAAAACATTTGTGAGCAAATAATTACCGAAAGTGTTAAAACTGCAAATGAATTATCTGACTCTCTCAACAAACAGCTGTTTTGTCTGTGAATATCCAATTTATTGCTGGAAACATGTTGGTCTAGAGACGCCTATGTACAATCATGAATCATGACTAGACGAGTGTTTTAAGTCACACTTAACACAACGTATGCTGTGACTGTACACTCAAAATGTCCTCTCACACACATCACCAAATATCATGAAAAAAGCCAAATATCAACATGATTCAAACAAGCAGAGCACAAAGAAGAGAAACGTGAGGAGAGAAATGATATTGCAATTTTCCGGAGAGATGGTGATTTAATATGAAGAGAGTGAAGAAAGTGGGGAATGACTGACATTTTCATTTCTGTCACTGTTTGCTTCTCTTTCCTGTCATTCCGAAGCTATCTCTGCTCTAATGAAAACATCAGTCGTATCTTCACAAAGAGCAGGAGCAAGTGCCCATTAAGGCCCATCTGTGTGCCGACGGTGGACTCTTGAGTTAACCTGAAGTGGAATTCAATTTATTTTCTCTTAAAAATAAGCACAAAGACCAACTGTCATGTTGACATTCAGAAAATTGTTTATCTTTACATGAAGAGAGGCTCACACTTGTGATCTTTTTCAGTTGCCAAGGATGAGTTTCTTGATTTTGTTCTCCCTAAAGGACGAGAAATTGAATATTCCAGGAAGCCACAAACGGGCCAAAAAGGTGTAGTGGTTAGCACTCTTGCCTTTGCAGCAAGAAGACCTGGGACCGCTACCCGATTGGAACAAGGGCCTCTCTGCATGGAGTTTGTATGTACTCCCCGTGTGCGTGTAAGATTTAAGTCCTATTAGGAAGTTATCTGTGTGCCACAGACCCACAGGAGGTCCCCTAGCCTCCATTTGGAAACAACTGAGGAAGAAGATGTGAGTGTGTAAAACGCATGCACACACACACACCTAAAAGCCTCTAATGCTGGCATGGATTTTCTAGTCTGCATGTCTCCTTGTGTGCTTTTCAATATTGGGTCAAAAGTTTAATCTTCTTTTAATTATGATTTTCACAGAGTAAAGAATCTGAAAATGAATGTTCTGAAAATGCGGATCACATCTCTCTCTGTGTGTGTCTGATAACCTGTCTGGTTCGATGGCTTGTGAGTGTGTCTGTGTGTGTACTAACCTTGAGTGGTGAAGGTCATCACTCTTCGACATCAAAAAAAATGTGCTGATCTGCTGCGGATAAATTGAACACACATGCACACAAACAAAGTGTCGTACTTTGTTGCTTTCTGTTTATTCTGCACAAAGGCTGGCATGGTCCTCATGCCTCTTCATGCTGTGCATCAATATATGCTAGCATATGCATGCGTCTCTGCGTAACCTCCTCTTGAGGCAAAGTCTTTCATCTTGGCTGTTTTTCAGATGTCTTTGTTGCCTGTTGCATCTTCGTTTGGGCTTCATTAGTTCAACGAGTTCAATCATACTGGGTGTGCATTGAATTTATTCTCACTTTATCCTCTCGCGTAACTTATCTTAGTCTAATTTAACTTACTTGTGTCATTGTTATATTATTTTTTTTACTGTGTGATTCTTCTGTATTCTTGTGTTAACCTGTTTTCTCACTGTCATATGTTGATTCGTTGTGCTTTGACACTTCTGGCACATCTGTTAAGAAAAGTGCTATATGAATAAGGTCTATTATTATGTATTATTATCATCTAACTAACTGGTGAATAATATAAAACAAATCTGGCAGACCTTTTATTTTTAGTGCATAAAAGCAAAGAGCAATGTTTGATGTGAGGAGCTGGTGGAGACCAAACCGGAGCCAACGTTCATCAGGTGGACAGAAATTGAATTAGCAAATGTGTGAATGGAGTTTATCAACACATAAATGACTTGATGAGGTGATAGACCCATGTGCTGTTTGTTTGATGTGTGGTTTACAGCTGTGATGCAGCTACATAATGGGTCAAATTACAAATTACAGGTTTGAATATTGAAACATATTACTTTATATTTAGTATTTCATTTGGAAGCATTTTTTATGTTTTAAGCCTTTCATGCTGTTCTATGTGTTTAGTGCTCATTTAGGCGAGATCATCTTATTTTGGATTTTTTTTTTCTCAGTAGATGATAAAAACATCGAAAATGAAGTTAACATCTGTAAGAAATTGCTTCTTAACACTTATTGTTTATCACAATATATTAATCAGTTCGAATCCACCCATCATCAGTATACCAGTTCAGAAAAATAGTCAAATGGATGCTTTCAACGCTCTTTTCTGAGCTCTTTATCCCCAGTTTCCATCTAGCCACTCACACATCCTCATGGTACGAGGGCTGAGCGGTTTAATCAAAGTTGAGATAATCTCTCTCTCATCTCCCAGCCTCTTCCCATGATGTTTTCTTTGTCTTTTTTTTTCCAAGCAATGTTCTTACATTCTCTCTTGCCTACTTCCTACCATCTGTTTGCTATTGTGTTGTAGGCCTATGTGAAGTAATTAATTATTCACACTCAGCTCCATATACAAAACCCAGACAAGCGGCCACCATTGAAAGGGGCTATATCATAGTTAAAAACAATGAATGTACAACAGTTTCATATTACATATAAAGAAAAGTAATGATAGCCCACGTGTTTGATTCTGAATTTGATTGGTGGCCTGTGAGATGTGGCAAAAGGTTGCATGTAGATGCCTACCCATAGCTGTGTGGTGTAACCATGGCAATCTTTCCCTGACTGTTTTAAGTACATAAGTCCAACCAAACTCTGGCTGTAGCATATGTACCTTGATTTATCATTTCCTTGTATGCCACTGCATGTGATTTGTTTCTATAAAGCTACTTGATAATCTTTAAACACAATAATGAATAATGAATCAAAGCATATTCAGCAGTTGTAGTCAGGGTGAGACTCGTCTTCAAAAGCACACAGATCATGATATGGAGAAAGGAGAGTGCATCTTGGTTGAAATCAGTAATTCCACTTCTTTGCAGACATCACCTCACCGCAGCAAGACAGTCATGTGGTCAGCATGTTGAGCTCATAATCTCACATTCATCCACATTCATCCACATCAAGAGTGTCAAGAGGCAAGAGTGGAAGACCCTTAACTGCACTATGGAGAGGCTTTGTGGAAAAATGTACCCATAACTGTTTGAGTGGAAAAGCTAAATCAGACATTGAAAGACCAGATTTAGTTAAACCAAAGTTAATCAGGTGGCTAAATCTTGCTTGTTCCTCTGAAGACTGCATCAATACCACATGACCCTCAACATTAGATCAAGCCATTTCCAAAGAGAGGATGAACAAACTGAGCACTAAGCAGCTAAAGATCCAGATTTTATGACACAATGGTGCATTTAAGCCCCACCAACACCCGCACAAGGCAATCCACACTCTTTTCATGTGTCATTCCACGCTGGTGGAATAACCGACCAAGCGCTACCAGAACAGGGGTGTGCCTATCTATCTTCAAGAAGCTCTTGAAGACCCTTCTGTCCTAAATGTTAATGTCACTGTGAGCATCAAACTGTTACTAGTCACTGACAAAGAAAATAAAGTCTGTCTGAGTGTGAGCCAACAGTGAATATTCACTGAGCCTACACTAATCTCAGGGCCTGTCCACACAGAAATGGGTGTAAGTGAATAGGCATAGTTTTTCTCCCACCTCTCTTGTGCTAACATTCACTGTCCCTATCTTCGTCGTTGTCGTTGTCGTCATCATACTCATGTGTGTGACTGAAAAGTCACTCAATATCATAGTACTAGGGATGTCCCGATCCGATATTGATATCGGATATCTGTCGACTAATCCAAAATAGTGAAAACAAGGGGGGTGTTCTTTGAAGACGCTGTTACCTGTCAAACACGGGTGCTCTGAAAACACCCCCATTAGCACTTTCCTCCTGATGAAATTAACCATAGACTGAATGAAATGAACATGGCAAAAATCGAATATTCTTATGTTGAAGGTTAAAATTTGTGTAACCCATTGGTTAATAATAAATGGCTCAGTTTTTCTCACATCTACTGTTGCTGACTATTGTTATCCGTTTAAGTAATATCACTTGATCAAGCCTATTCTAACATTCCACACTACAAAATAAGTAATTAAAGTATGTATGATTCGTGCAGATATCGTATCGGATCGATATTGGTATCGGCTAATACTCAAGACTGCAATATCGGTATTGTATCTGAAGTGAAAAGGTTGTATTGGGACATCCCTAACTAGAACAGGTTTTTTAATCTTTAACAGTGTTAAAGATTAAAAGTGAAACTAATATCAAAAACCTATTTTTGCAGACCCTATTTTTACTTGAATGAACAATACTCTGTGATTGTCTACAGTTAGATGAAGCTCACCCGTGCAGAAAAACTGGCACAGTACATTGTAACGCGTGTAGCGTCTTCTTCTCCATTTTGGCGTAGCATTGCAGCACCACTTACAGGCCTGGCATATGTACTACAGCGTTGTGAGTTGTTTTGGGGGGTTCCATGTGGATGGAGACATTTCCTGAAACTTTTTCAAAACAGCAAAGGAAGTTATTGTTTTGCCTCATTTCCCCGTGGATAGGGTCCTTTTTCTTGGCCCTAACCTTGACCTCAGTCCTATCCTGAAGTTAATGGTTAAGTGGTCTCAGATGTCTGGACCGTCCATCAACCAAAATAGAGGGTGCACTTGGAAACAAAATGAGGCCCTGGACATTGCAGAAACAGAGAATGCAAATATGTCAAATTTGTTGAATTATGGAGGAACTACAGAAGACAGAATGCAACAAAGTGCTCACAGATAAGTGGCAGCTTTTGCTGGAGGAAAATGTGTTTCTAAAATAGAATGAGTTTCTTTCGTGTGAGTCAGAGAGTCCTGGCCGATGACTGATGACTGAACAATTACTTCTGATGTTTCCAGCCATACAGTTTTCAAGTCAGTGATATTTTGTCTCAGTGAATATTCTGTGTAATGTGACTTTTCCACTCAGCAGCACTGCGCCTTGTTTTATGGTCATATAACCTTAAATGTTAGTTCCAGCATTTTCTGTAAATGCTACATATAGCTTTGTGATTAAATTACAAACCCGCCCACAGTTTGAGCCCTGGGCATCCATTAGTTTATGAGATCAGCATTATGAAACTGCAATTTTATTACAGTGCAGAGTAGCAGTGGAGACAGCCTGCAGCCAGGAATGACCCAAGTAAACCATGCTTCCTCACAGGACACTGACTTAATGTCTCCCTCAAGTTCAGTTTAATTATCATAGTCTGAATCACTGATGGTCACACGGTTGTTAAGGGGTTAGCACTCTTGCCTTTGCAGCAAGAAGACCTGTGTTCGAGTCCCATTTGGAACAAGGGCCTTTCTGCATGTGAGTTTGCATGCTCTCCCCGTGTGTGCATGGGTTTTCTCGCTTCCTCCCCACAGTCCAAAAACATGCAATATGGGGATTGAGTGTGAGAGTGGGAGTGGATGGTTGTTTGTCTATATATGTGGCCCTGCCATGGACTGGCAAACTGTCCAGGGTGCACCACACCTGTCGCCCTATGTCAGCTGAGATTGGCACAGCACCCTCCTGATTTGAAACTGTTTGTCAGCCAAAGGAAGTGATCTTGAAAGAGCAACATTAGGCAACTAGCTCAAATATTTTAATGATACTGTTTTGTAATCAAGAGAATGGTGCGTCTTTCATTCCCACTCTGCCCCCCGTTCGTAAAAAGCAATGTGTCAGCACTTTATAGACATATAAACAGTATGTTGTTCTCAAAACTACTGCTCACCTTATGAACCAGCATTTAATTGGTCACTGGTTGCCCCAAAATGACCAAAAACTTTCTTTGCAGTCTGTTCAAAAAAGTTTAGAACAAAGAGAGTTTTAATGAAATGAATTAGCATAGTGACCTCGATCTTGATATTGCTGAATTTAAGGAAATTGTGAAAAATGTGGTTAGAGTATCTAAAAATGTCAAGACCATATCGGGGTATAGACCATATATATGTATTAATATAAAACACTTCTAACATAGAAATTCACCTTTTAATGTTGTCATTCCGACACTTAACACTACCTCATACCCTCTTACAATACACAACTTCCTGTTACCTCCATGTCTACCTTAAAACACAAAGCAAATGTGCGATCACATTTGTACGGTACAGTTCAGCTATAATTTCTGGGGCAGACCTCCAATGAAACATCAGAGTGAAGAAGGAAGTATTTGGTACTACTAATTAGGTTTTGCCTTTTAATGTGTGCATTAGTCACAAATGGATCTTCACTGCCATGATGTCATCAAACTAGATCTTCTAATATTGTTTTAAATGAGAGACCACCATTCTGTGCATTTAACATCAGACAGATTTTAAACTCTAGGTCTTGTTAACACATTGTCTAAAGGTAACCTACCCTATCTCTCTCTGTCTATATTTCTCTCTGATTCCTTTTTTTTTCCTTCCAGCCATTCTTCTGTTCAACGACCTCCTGATCAGTATTCATACAGAGTCGCGTAGTCTCCTCTCTGGAAGCAGGGATCAGTGAGAGGTGACATCTGAAAAGGTCTCAGGGGACTGGGATCAAATGTTGGAAGAGATGGGAAAGTGGGATAGAGTGAGGAATACAAGGAAGCATAAAATGAGGGAGGAAAAAGAGGAAATGAAAGAAACAGAACAAATCAGCTTTATGTAGCATAGAAATAAAATATAAATTGCAGAACAAAGATTATGTAAGCAGCCAAACAGAGAAAATAAATGAAAGGATGATGCCATGGTTAGCACTTCTGCTTCTGGACATATGGCAATGCATTCATGCTGCAAGGTAATGTGATAAATAAGAATAAAGCAGTCAGAGGACAAGGCAGACATGGTCTGTGACCATGGCCTCATCATCAATGCAGCGTGATAGAAGGACAATTAGACAGAGAAACACATACACAGTCAAATAACAGGTCTCTAAGAGCAGCACTACCCAACTCCCCCTCCTTTTCCATTTATCACTGATCGTACAGATGCAGCGTGGAGTGGGTGACCAGTGTTCCTCGCTATTTTTCCTCTCTATCTGAGAGCCCTGTTATAAAAGAGGGGGCAAAGCCTGATTTATTCATTGTGGCTCTTAGACAGTGGTCCGACATTGTACTGTGAGAAAGCTTAAAAGACGTCTGTTGTCATGGTCTTTCAACCACAGATACACTATGTGGATAAACGTATTCCGACGCCCGGCCACTACACAAACATGGACTGTAATGACATTAGTGAAACCATGTCTTTATAGTCCTTGCTTTGTGCACTGGGGCACAATCATGTCGGAATAGAAAAGAGCCTTCTTCAAACTGCTGCCGCTAAGTTGGAAGCATAGCATTGTTCAATATGTCTTGATATGCTAAAGAGGATGTTGAAGATCTCATATAACGAAGACCTTCGCTTTAATAGACAGACAAAAGCACATATATAGCACATACTCTTGTCTGTAGGAGGATAGTTTTGTGATCAGGTTTCTTTGTCACTTCACTTGATTATTGTTTGCTTTCACTTTTTTTCCACTTTGTTTGTACGCTCAGGCTTTACAGCGAGGCAGAAAATCAATACAGGAGACTGATAGAGGTAGAAGGAGCCAGAGCACTGGACAAATACTTACTCTGTACGAAGCAGAAAATGGAGAGCTGAATGTGGGGGAGATAGATGAGTTGTCCTGATCTCCCATATTACTCTTAATAATTGGATTTTTGAGGGGATTATTTTTGATTTAGTTTTTAATACCAGAGCTTGTATTTTGTAGATATTTAGCACAAGTTAGCTGAATGAACCAATGTCATCACACACTGTCCCTCTGTAAAGTGTGTTCATTTTCTTTGTACATTGTTTTATTATCCTATGATCCTATGTTTTCATGTTTATGATTTTAATGTACAGTGGACACTGCATTAATAGTTGGTCCTTATGAACATATAATTTGTATGCCGTGAACTGTATCTGAAATATTTCTTTTAAAAAGAGTCTATACTTGGACAGCTCTCGGTATGCACTGTTCTCACATGCGTAAGTGTGTAATGAAGAGAGACCAAATTGTGTTTGTGTGTCTAAAAATATTAACTTTAATGATTGATGAAGACAGCCGAAACATATTCCTCTCACAAGCAATTTTATCAGACAAAAGCTACTTTCATTTTACTGGGGACATTTGGTGCAATTCTTTATTTGTGTAGCTGAAACTGTGTCAAACCGAGGTGGACAGAATAAGTTTCATTATTTTCAACATTTGCAAACTTCCAGTTATGGAAGGTTTTATAGATGTGTATTTCAATAAAAATAGTAAAATCTATGTTGTTGTTTTTTTTACTTGTCTTGTATTACCTTTTATAAAAAGAATCTAGTTCTTTGTAGTTTGAGGTTCAGCTGATTTACCAGGTCTAACCGAGCATTAAAGCTTTTCTTTTCGGTCAGGCTGATATGTGGGTGTTCTTTTGATCAGCTTGATGAAAATACCATCTCTCTATGTGGGTTATAGTCAAAACAAACCATGCCACTTTCAATTCAGGTTTTCATGCAGGTATTCATTTGAAATGCCCTCTTCTGTGGGCTCCATATACCTGAGACACTGACACTGCTACTCATGCATGCAGAGAGAGACAAAGAAATACACATGTACATACAAATGTGAAACACACCCACACTCTAACCCATGGGAATACATGCAATATAATACAACAACCACTTGCAAAGAAACTAGACAGAAATGACAGTACATGTTGTCTATGAAGTAGCCTCGTTACATTTTTATCTTTATTTTTATGTTAAATCAAAATAAAGCACACTAAAACAGTACATTCAAAGGTAGGTTGACACATAGTCATGAAAGGCTTAAACCTGGGTGAGGAACAGCCAGACTCTGCTACCAAGGTGAGGTTGCAGTACAGCAACAATACAAATGTAGTTATACTACATCAGCACAAAGAATCGGGCAACGTTGAGGTCTGTAGCTACAGTGCAGCCAAGGAAGCTTAGCATGGCAGATGAAAGACACATCATGCTTATGAAGCAAGTTAATGCAGGTGCGCTCTTTCCTTCCCCCTCCGCTCCCAATCTATCACTGATTAAGTCAACCTGATAAAGGTAGGCAATACCATGCTTGTCTTTCTCTTGCTCTTTGGCTTTGAGCCCCCCCCCCCACTTCCTGGTCACTTCCTCTTCCGGTTTCCCTCTGCCTACTTCGTGTGTGTGACATTTACCCAAGAAATGTCATCCTTTTCATCATCTCTTCCTGTTTACTGCTCTCCAGGTAGAAATGAAGGCAGCACACCTGAGTTTAGACGGCTTAGACCCTGTCACTGACTATGTTGACATGCACACACCACGGCAGTTACAGAACCTGTTTACATGAACAATGACCGGCAATACCCCGATCATATTCCTGTATACATGACACCCTGTAGAGCTTGCTACCCAGCCAAACAATGCATCCGTGCTTAGCCCCGCAATATTTAGGTAAAGATGGAGCTGTTTTTTCCCTCTGTGTGTGCACTGCTTTAAATCATTATCACCATCATTTGAAAACCAAGAATGGTATCGCAAACATCTCATGTGCCCAGAAGACAAGTGCCCCACCAGAACACCCGCGGACTGTAGATGAAGGAAAACCCTGTGATGTAAACGTGGTCTCTGACACTCACTCTACAAAAGTCGTTCTTCATTGCTTTCCTCTTGGCAGCATATTTACACCTACCTACACTATTAATTTGGAGGTTTTAATGTATTGAGGCTCTGAATTTGTGACATAAACTGGGAGACAATATCAAAAACACTTGAATCCCATAAACAGGCAGGACCAAACACAGTGAGGCACTCGGAGCGAGGGAAACAAATCAGACAAGGACAAGGCAAAACTCAAAACACCAACAATACAAAATCAGGACAAAGAGCAACATACTAACACAAGGAAAATTCAAGAAAGCAAAGCACACCAAAGTAACAAATATATTAGCTGTGTCTCAATTCACCACACCTGGAGGATGCAGCGTCCAAGTGGGGGGAGAAGGAAGTCTGGCACTGTGTGAAATGAGACTGTTTTGCCCACACAGCTCATAGTTGCATCACCAATTTCCCTTCTTCTTTTAAATGATGCCCTCCACAGTTCAAAGTCCTCAATCACAGTTCTTCCCACCCCCTAAAAAAAGTTATTACTTGTGCCGAGCTAAAAGCCTTGTCACATTTGACCGTACCAAAGTTATCTCTATGTCCTATGTCAGCTGGGATTGGCACCAGCGCCCCCCTGTGACCCTCATGTCGAGGATAAAGCGGTAGAAGATGAATGAGTGTGAGTGTATTATTTACTAGCAAAGCCAGATGGTGTCCTATGAGCCTATCATTTCACACTGATCACATTGTTCAGACAGAAGCTTTGACAAGGCAGGAGTATGAGAATAAAAAAATCATGTTTGTCTTTATTACTATTTCTGATATTTTAATTATTTGGGCTTGAAACCAGCACCAACCAGGAGATATGCACTATAAACACCCCCAGTGGCTGGATATCTCAGGAACTTTGAGGTTAAGTGTCTTGTCTCGGGATGCATCTGCGTGTAGATTAGAGCCAGGGATCAAACTCAGATTTCAGATTAGCAGATGACTTGATGAAAATGCAGCATCTCACATTTCTGTTTCTAGAGCACAAACCACACACAAGTGCTCAAAAGTTATTCTATTACAGCTGCACTTGAGTAAAATGAGGTGAAGATGTCATCATTGGGAAGCCTGACATAGATGAAAAATGCAGAGTTGGATACATTCATATATACAATTTCAAATCATGATGGGGTGAAAAGTACACATTTATAAATGAGAGCTAAGTGTGGGGATGTGTTTATAGAAAGATGTCACCTAACCTCTGAAGCCCACTGCTGAAACACTTGAACCTGAGACCAAGCAGTCAGTGGTAAGATGAATTATGAAGCCTTTTTGAGTCCAGTGCTACAGCAGTACTGCAGAGTACTCTGCAAATAACAGCGACATGTTGCCTTTAGTGTCATTTAAAGGTCACTATAAAGCTTTTAGTAAGTCCTGGTTCTCTTTCCATTTCACAACCCTCCGACCACTGATACATGCACTTCTTCTCAGTTAAATATTAATTAATAACAATTAGGCTGTTGGGAATGTTGAGGCAAGGAGAGCTCTGTTAAAAAAAATAGATTTTAGTATTTGTAATGTTTTTCAGGCTCTCACATACATCCACTCACAGGAGTGAAACAGATTTCCCTATGGTATGAATAAAGGTATGTAAAATGTGGTCTGCCCTCAATGAACGCTAAGGTAAAATAAGTGACCCACAAATGGAATGATGAACAGTTTAGAGATGGTATATGATTATCTATAGGAGAAATGTGACTGTGGGTAGGAAAGCCTGCATATGGAATGGAATGGAAAAAAAAACCAAAAAAAAAATCAGTATCAGTGGTTGCAAAGTGAATGTCTTATAAAACTGCATGTATTGATGCCTCCTTTCAGAAGCACAGTTTCACTTTTATTCCTTTAAGGAAGATGCCATTTGTATGTGTGTGCAATAAGAGGAAGATCAGTCTACTCTGTTATGATCCTCAATGGATCTGAGAAGACAAAGTTTGACAGGTCAGATAGGTGCCGTCTGGATGAAAAGTCTGATCTCTATACTTTGTGCATTGTAACATTGGATTTAAAAGTCATCCAGGTGGCATATACTCCTTCTATCCAGAAGTGTCAATTCATTCAGCAATGATTCATGGGATGTGTCCAAGGGAGGAGATGAAGACCCACTCACACATACACATATGTGCTTTAGTGGGGACCAAAGCAGGTGAACGTCGCTGTTCAACAAACATGAAGAGAATGGACGTTCGGCTGCTTTGTTCCCCACTCACGTGTATGTGTGTGCAGGTGTAGGACACCTTCAGCAGACATACCAAAACAAATCCTGAACAGAAAACTGAGAGTCTTTGCTCAATAATTCTTTACTCCACAGCTGTTCTATTTTTCCACAAATTCTCAGCTGCTACTATTTTCCTACATACAGTACATAATGTGTGAAAAGGAGAAACACTGCATTTGCTTTACTTGCACTTTAAAATGTTGCAGGAGAAGCCGGGACAAGTTGCCAGTCCAACATACAGCAACATTCACCATGTCCAATTAACCTGCCTCCAGTTGCCTAAGGCTGGAGTACCTGCAGAACAATCATACAAGAGAACCTGCACACTTCACACCGAGAGGTCAAACTGAGAACCTTCCTGGGGTGTTAGCATCAGTACCAACTTTTCTGCCCACTTTGGCGGTTATGATTGTGGATTTTTTATGTATTTATTCATTTATTGATTGATTGATTTAAATTGCTTTTATTGTATGTAAGTAACCATTCTGGGTTTAAATTGACTTTGCATTTCATATTTTTTGCAAAGCCAGGTAGAGCACATAGCATTTATCTCTCTCCCTTTCTCCCTCACCTAGGTTTCCTTGCAGATACTGATGATGATTGGGTTCCACCTGAGCTGGTAGTGGGGGGGAGCTGATTGGTTCCCGGTCACTGAGGCAGCCACTCATCCTCCAGGAGTTGACTATATAAGGCAGGCTTGGTGAGGTATGTGGTGGGAGGAAAGACATCGACCAGCTTGGAGAAAGCCTTGATAGCAGCACATGTTAGAAACACTAGGGTGCCACTGCTGTGTTTTGAGTAGGGCTAGACTGGGTTTCTTTTTGGTTTGTTTTTAATTGGTGAGGGCTAGGCTTATATGTATGTTTTGTTTTTCGGGGACCTCACCCTTTTCCTTTCCTCCCCACATATGTTCTTTTTTTTCCATTATTACAAAAACACTGAGGTCTTTTTTTGTACACAAAAAAAACAAAAAAACCTTTTAAAAATGACTCATTCCACTTAGGTCCACCTGGGGGGTTGTAATAGTTACAAAGATTTTTTATTTTTTTTGGCAAAGGTGTGGCTTCTCACGTACAACATAGTAGTAGTAATCATAAAAAATATAAACCGTTAAGTGTATACATTTCGTCTTATCAGTTCACCGTCATCTGTCCTTCGCTGTAACCAAACAATTGCAATGCAAAGACACTGGTGTGAAATAACCTTTTAAAAAATGGTACCAAATGTTTAGGGTGACAGGCTCCATTAAATGTGATGGACAATTGTTGCTTCCTTATTTGAATGCAGTTCATGAGAGAGCTGAGAATGATGGAAGGTCTGTGTTCGTGCAGTATATAAGAATGTATATGAGAGAGTGAGAGTGGGATAGACTCTCTGTGCACATGTCTCACCTTCAGCTACACACTGCCATCTACAGTTGCCTGGTGTGTGTTTTTTGTGACCACTTGTTATTCAAATATATATCTGTCTGTAATCATCAAAATGCTCATATGGAGGTGAGTAAAGTATAATGAGAACTGTCCAGTAATACTTAAATATCGTGAAAATAATGTATACCAGTTGTCAACTTTTTGTATCAATGTTTTATTGAAATGTGAAACAAATCACACAGACACACGCACACACACGCACACAGGTTAGTGCAGCTATTCTTCTCATGACTTCCATTCTTTTGGACATCATAAACAAAGCATCATCCCTAACCTTAACAATAACCACTGCTTAACCCTACCCTTAATCTGACAGCAATGGAAGTCTTAGCCTTAAACTTAACCAGTTCCTCAGAAATGAGGCTCGGCCTCATTACGACCATGTTTTGATCTCCATGGGGACTGGTCCTGGCAAGATCAGTTTTTATGCAGGAAACTACACACACACACACACACACACACACACACACAGGAATAGTATGAGTATCTATATGGACGAACACTGTCCCCTAGTGACAAAAATGCTTCATCACAAACTCTCTTAACATGTTATAACAAGCACTTGGTGGCACTAGACCGGGATTTCTCACTGCCCTGCATGATTTAGATGTTTCCCTGCTCCAGCACACCTGATTCACAGCTCATCAGCAAGCACTGCAGAAGCCTGATAACGACCGATTACTTTGAATCAGGTGTGTTGGAGCAAGGACACTTCGAAAAAGGTTTATGGTGGACTGGTGGCTGGTTAAAAATACAACCTACAGAATTTGCGTTAATGGGTTAATTCACCCACCACAGGTTTGGCTACACATTGGTTAATAAGAGCCCACAGAGGAACTGTTTATCATTTAAGGAAAATTCATGCTTATCTGTCACACAAATTTAGAATCATAAACGCAGTGCCTAAGCTAACCTAAACCTAAACCTAAAATCCTTTCAAGGTTGTGGTGACCGGACAAAATGTTCCACAAGGTCAAAATGTCCTCATAAAGATACGTTTTCTGGACCTGGAGATATAAATTCAAGTACACTCTCGTTTCCATGACTTCAGAGGACATTACATTGACTTACACTCATTTCCTGGAGAGTTACTGTAACCTTATCCATAACCATTACTGTCCAAAAGCTAACCTTAACCCAACCCAAACCTCCATGTCTTACCTTAAAATGCAATCATTTACATAATGGGGACTTGCTTTTTGTCCCCATAAGAAAGACAAGTCCCCATAATGTGACTGTGTAAACATATTTACATCTCCACATAAGACGCATGGATACTCAGTGTGTGTCACACTGTAGCGCCTCCCTTTTAAAACCCCTTTAAAGGCTTGTTGAGATTAAATCTGTGAACTTTTCTCGTGATAAGATGCTATGACCACTAAACCGTTGTGCTTCTGATTAAGTCGCCTATGTAAAGAAGCTCTCTGGTGACCCTGACATTGACCTAAACCCCAGTTTGGAACTGATAAGAACAACAACACATCCTAACCATCAAGGGATATATCATCTTTATTCATCTATTTTTTGCAACGTTCATTCCCACTGTAAATCTAGATGGGCCATGTGTTTCTTATGGAAACAAATGTCTACGTATCAACTTATCAATATATCAAAACTCCTTTCTATGAATATATATATATATATGTATGTATTTATATATATATATACTTATATGTATATGTATATATGTGTATATATATATGTGTGTGTGTGTATATATAAATAATTTAAGAAGACAAAGTGGAAAAAAAGGTTTATTAACAATATAATCAATGCCATGATTTTTATTCATATTACAGAATGCATAAAAGACAAGGATTCATAGTAACCAACTGGAATTGTATTTCATTTTTCTTTTGTATGACACAAGTTTTACTTATGAAGGACATTTGACCATACATCACTATGACAATGAAGCACAGAGTTGCCATTTTTATTGTTGTGACTGTATACAGTATATACACTGATCAGCCACAGCATTAAAATAGGTAACTGGATTTAATGTTGTGGCTGATTGTTAATTCCTCTATAAAGTTAAACAATAATAATAATCATGATCATAATAATAAACTTTTTTAACATTCCAAACACTTTTGTTTTTGCACTCAGAGCAAAACAAACAAAGCAATAATATACACCACATGTTTGCTAAATCACAGCAGCAAGCTGTTATTTACAACATGATGCACTGGAGAAAAGGAAAACAAACTCTTATACGGTTGCAATAAAGGTTAAACGAGGAAATATGTCTAAGTATGTACCTCCCTCTCTCCATTCAACTCAGCAGGGTTGAAATGTGTGATAAGCTCTGGGTGCATTTTTTAAGGTAATGCCACCCTGTCGTCAACAGGGGGCAACAAAAGGTTGCTCACAAAAATAAAGACTTATTGTGAAGAATAAAAATATTTTAGATAGCCCTCCTGTCCCATGCCTGTCAACATCAGGCCTACAGTATTGTTGTCAGAGTTGGCAAGGTTCCTTTTATTCATTAATTTCACACATACATACATTAAATGTACTTAAACTGAAAGATATAATTGAAATGTTCTAGGCTTAAATCTTTCCAGTCATATTTAAATTTGAACTCAAACATCTCCACAAAAATGGAACTGATTGGCCTATAACAGCGTAGTGTAAAAGTTGACTTATTTGCATACATCGTCACATAATAATTAAGTTATCCAACCAACTTAAACTTGTTTTTAAAGCACTTCTTTCCTTTCTTTTTTGCAACACATATGATGAACAATTTAAAAACAAAACACCTGTGGTCCCAACATGCATCCCGTCACCCTGCAACCCTGACTATTCGCACGATGTGGATTTGATTGACGGCATGCAAATCAGTGATGTTGTTTAAAGTGGATTTTCTTCACACAGCAGATGCTCTGCCCTCGCTGACGCTCCTCTGTCCTCTGAATTCAGAGAATGTCACAGCTGTTTGCAGTGGCTCATCTCAGCTTGCTGCCTTGTAATTTGATTGTTTTGTTTTTTCTTTTCTGACATCTTAAAATTGGCCTCAACCTGTAGTTAATGGCCAGTTCATCAGAAAATTCTACTGACAGTGACAGCATATGTGTTATTTCCTGCTGTGAGTATTAAACCGTAGCCATTCTCCTTTCCTGTTGCAAACAACGTTGTCAATTTACAATTGTTTCCGTACTCTCATAGCATCCATAAGCTGCACTAGGCAAATTCAGTAAAATATATATTCCAGCTGTAAGGTTTACTTCAGCTTTTATATCTTCTCCTCATATAGAGTAAATTATTAATTAATTCCAAGCATAACCCTAAATTGGATCCCTTATTAAAAGAAGTTTCAAGACCTTTATGATTTTTGTTTTCACGTCCCTTTGGTTTACGAAAAGCATTACAATCATATTTGCCCTAGAGAGCGCGTTATGCGGAGTTTACAGGCAGAATATTAGGCGTAGAGCATATATTAAAATTTATTTAGCTGCTATCATGTAAAACTGTGCAAAGTTGCCTAGTGCAGCTTGAACAAACCAAGCTAAATGGCAGTCATACCATTCCATGTGTGCGCTCCCTCAGTAAGTCACTGTACGCGTCTGTGTCAGACATTCAGGCCGGTCTACATTCCAACATTTTCTTGAAGGCTTTCCTGAAGCTGTCATCAAGGAAAGCATAGAGGAACGGATTGAGGCAGGAGTTGGCGTAACTCAGGCTTACTATGAAGTAGGAAATCCTGATCAGCAGCGGCGTCGTTCTCAGATCCGTCGTCAGAGCCACAATGGTGCTGAGGTGGAAAGGGGTCCAACAGAACAAGCAAACAGCCAAGACTATAAACACCATGATAGTGACTTTTTTCTTGGCTTTGTCCAGTGCCTTGGCATTGCTGTTGAGCCGCATGTTCCTCAGCTTATAAAGCATCATGGTGTATAAGATACAAATGGTTGACACTGGGATGGCAAAGCCCAAGATTAGTGTGTAGATCCGGCTAGCTTTGAACCATGAACTCTCAGGTGGGGGAAACATGAGGACACAGCGCTTTCTCTTATCATTCACAAAGACACCAGCAAACACAGTGAAAGGCATAACAATGAGTATGACAAGGATCCACACACACAATGAGATGATTTTGGCTGCTCGGTAGGTACGGTAAGGCATGCGCTTGGACCTTACTGTAGCCAAGACTACCAGGTAACGATCAATGCTCATCACGGTCAGAAAATAGATACTGGAGAAGATGTTGTAGTGGTCTATGCTGATGATGACCTTACACAAAATCTCACCGAAAGGCCAGTCGTTCAGCAAATGCTCCGCTATGCTGATTGGCAGAACCAGTGTGAACAAGTCATCTGCAATGGCCAAGTTCAGGATGAACATGTTGGTGACCGTTTTCATTTTTGGGGCTTTGAGGATCACATAGATGACGGCCGTGTTGCCCGTCAGTCCCACTGCACAGATTACAGAGTAGATGACCGGAAAAATGACATAAAGGTCAACGTAGAAGTACATCTCAGAGGGAGGAAGAGTGCAGTTCAGGCCAGTATGGTTTCCAGACGTAAGGGAGTAGAAGTCCACAGAGTCGTTGCAGAATGGTGGGACACCGCTGGAGTTGGACACATTCTCCATAGTTGAAAAGTCAGTGAGATGGAAATTGGCAAACTAAGAATCTATGACACTCTAATGCATTTTTTTTTTTTTTCAATTTTAAGGAATTATTGTTTGGGATTTTGGAGAAACAAACATGTTTTGATTCCTTTTCAGACAACTTCACACACAGGATTCAGGCAAGGTTTTAGCAACAAGCAGACTTAGATTATCCTCCATTACACCACTGAAGGGCAGAAATCAGTGTTTACAGTACCCAGGGTGCCAATCCAATGTCCACACGCAGGTCTATGAGATTGTGAGAGCACTCAAATTACAATTTTGCTGCTGCTTCAATTTCTGAAACAATAATTTAAAAATGACAAACATTGAAAACGGTTACCATGCTTTGCCACCGTCTCAGGAAAGTACAAATATAAGAATCTTGTTACACGGATTGTCTCAGAAGAAAATCTCACCCCAGGAGAGTCCATCCGCGGTAAAACGAGGATGTGTTTAGTGTCTTTGTTTTGGAAACGCTCCAGACAACATGCCTCGCTTAACAGATGGCCAGTTCACAGCAGCTTCTGTTTGGTTGTTATTCAAATTCCACACTTGGCACTTTTATCTCCAGGGTTCATTTTATTTTTGGTCGTTTTTGAAGTCAGCGGGGGGAAAAAAAAATCACATCTTATTTGCGTTTGTCCTCAGACATAACATCCTCTCGTTCTCCGTCCACTTCCGACTACTTAAAACGTGGTTTCACTGACTGACCGGTCCGAGAGAATGTTCATGATGGAAGTTAAGGTTTCGGTCAGTGTTTCTCTGCGCTTCCTGTGCGTTCTGGGGATGGTGCCATAGCTTTACGCACGAGTGACGCACCACGAAATCTGGACAACACAGAAATGTGGACATCAATTAATCGCCCTGCACACATTTCAAACATCATTAGAGACAGAACACATGGTCTTCCGGTGACTAAATGCGCGTGCTTAACAACAGCAGCCATGCATCGATAAAAAAAACGGACTGAACTAATAAGAAAACCCGGAGTTTATTACCAATCAACAAATGTCAGACAAAACCAGGAAACAATTACAAAATGTGTGTTTTAAATCTAGTTCAAATTCCTCAAACCTTTATTCTTGTATAACCATAATGACCCTAACAGGTGTAGGCAAATTTAACACGCATGTGTTGAATCGCTCGATGGCGAATTAATAAAGTATATCAAAAATATTGAAGTGTATAAAATGAGCTCAGGCAGGTTTACCATCCTCTGCGTCCTCGGCAAAGTCAGTCTCCTCCGGTCTTATCTCTGTGGAAGATGTGCCGTTTTTCAGCCTCCTCTCTCTCTCTCTCTCTCTCTCTCACACCCTCAGACTGTTACTCCTGGAAAGCAGCCTCAATAACGTCTGACGTCACGCCGAGATCCCCTTGTCAATCATATATAGTCCGGGAAGGGTCGTGCTGCCCGCTGAATCTCACTGCCCTCAAAATGTCCTCCTCATGTCAAGTTCTTCCCCCCCCCCCCCCCTCTCTTCTTTTTCATGCTGCCTCTTGTGTACGTTTCTGTGGCACCAGGCACCAGTTTACTGAAATTACGTGTCCATCAAAATGTGCTGTAGCCTAGATATTTCTGAGATGAAGTACATTCCCTGATTTAGTTTCACATATAGCAATAATAGTAATAAATATGAAGCAACTCATGCGAAAAGTGTCAAAAAATAACAACATCTTTATCGACAGAAGACTGCCTATTGAATTCCATCTTTATATAATCAACATAATGTCCTCTTATGATTTTAAGTCATCAGGTGTGTCATCATAATGGGTGCAATGAATGTCTAAAGTCTGAGCCATGAAAATGACAGGGGTATTTTCCTGAAAAGTCATTTCTTTCACAATCTTGGTTTAGTTTGCTCAGGGCTTATGGAGTCCTCGTAACTTTCTTCTTCCATTTAGACTCATTCCTTTTTTTTCAGCACTAAAGTGGATTATGGGGGTGAAACCGGCCAAGGATCACAACTTTCATCTGGACTCAAGGAGAGGGAAAATACAATTTTACATGCTTGATATTCAGTAAACCCATCTTCTGTAATCCTCTTCTTGTCGCCATTTCTCCCCGTTCTCCTCACCCTAAGCTGCCAGCTTTCCACACTTTGATCCCGCACCTCAGCACAATATTTGAGTTTCACACTTTTCTCTCTCTTTCTCTCTTGACGTCACCTCTCCTTCAAGTTTCTTATATTTCTTAAATCTGAATCTAAATCTTATTATTATTTTTATTATTATTATTATTATTATTATTATACATGCAAATAGTGACCCTCAGGTGGAGGATAAAGCAGCAGAAGATGATGGATGGATGCACAGTGGGGTGCCAGATATTTGGCCCCCTGTGTTGTCCAGGGTTTGATTCCACCTTCCACGACTAGGGAAGAGAGTCCATCTCTTCAACTACTAATCTAGGCTCTAAGAAACCGAGAGAAGACGATGTCAAGGATGAAGAGGGAAAAAAGAATAAAGCTTCTTTTTGCATCCCTTGTTCTGCTATTGAGTCACTGAATACTTTTTGGGAAAAGATGAATTTAATTTTGATTAAATGAAGCATAAAAAACCATATACGGTAAATGTATTCAGTAGCTGCTTATTAAAAGAGAAAAACTGATGCAGCTGAAATTTAATTTATCCATTAGTCATCATTTTACCACTGGGAACTTTATCTACCCTTGATTTCACAGAATTGGTCTTTAATGAAAACCAGAAACAGTTTGTGGAGACATGAGATGCGCTATAATTCAAATAAAATCAAACCAAATATGACCAACATGGATTTAAAAAGCTCACAAGCTGCAGAACTTTTCTTCAAAAAGAGACATTTGTTCAAGTATTTTCCCAAAAGTCTAGCAACCAAATTAAGATAAGGGAAAGTTTCTAACATTAAGTATGATTTTTCATGCACAATTATTTAACAAGTGTGACCAGTGCGTACTATTTTGTATTTTTCTTTTTAAAGGAATGTTGTGAACATAGTAAATTAAATGTAAAATCATCCGGCACATACATTCTCTGGCTGGCAGCTCCTTTTAAAATGAGATGCTTTACACAAGAAGGAAACCAGCAGTGTAGTTTTTATGTAAACATCTATTTACAAATTGCACTTTGTTGTCAAGTTTTGACTGAACTGCTGTTCTGGCAGACATACAGTATTAGCACTCATGCAGGCACTGATGTGTCTTTTAGGTATTCCATCCTATAAAGTGCTGCAATAATCAATACTACCTGGGTCCCTTAAAAGCCATTGTGTGACTTCGATGTACACGCTATAGGCTGAGTGTTAAGCTGGCTGGAAGACAAGCAGGGTAAGACAGCGGGTTTGCAAGATGTGTAGTACATAAGTAAACATGTCCAATTCAAAAAGCAGCAAAGGGAAACACCTGTTGTATGTGGTACAGTGACTGCATGACTGATGGTACACACCTTGATCTTCTGCTTTAAGAAAAGGCCACGTGTGTGCGAATGGGGAGTGGGAGAAAAGACTGAGGACATTCATGGGGTCGAGTGAGAATGGCAGGCGTCTGAAGGGCCAAGGAAAGAAGTAAAGTCCATCCATCCATTGTCTACCACTTCATCCTCCACATGGGGGGACATACAATGACCATTCACTCTCACACTCACACCTATGGTTAATTTAGAGTGTCCAATTGACCTAATCCCCATATTGCATGTTGAGGGAGGAAACCAGAGAACCTGGAGAAAACCCATGCACACATGGGGAAAACATGCACACTCAATGCAGAAAGGCCTTTGTCCTGACTGGGCCTCAGACCTGGGTCATAAAGGTGAAAAGTAATAATAAATAAGAGAAAGACAGGCTCTGTAAAAACTCAGAACCTTGATCTGTCTGGTCTTTTGTTGAAGGCAGACAAAAGCAATGGCTTAGCTCTGAGCGACTGTGGTTTCAGCGATTCAACATACATAACATCTCTTCCACCAAGCAAGGTCGTCTTTTCAGCATGCGGGGGTGTGGTATGTGCAAAATGGACAGCGAGGAAAACAAACAATTATTGACATTTATCTGAACACCACACCAGACATTTAGGACAAGGCTAAGTTGTTCCACTAGCTGAAGACAAAACGACTGTTTGCCATAAACAAATCATCTTTCAACATTCATTTAATCAGTCCCAATGAGCTCAGGTCTGCTATCCACGCTCTAATTTAGGGGTAGTGAGACCAAAAGTTTCTAAACTTGAACTTGTCTTTCTCTCTCTCTCTCTCTTTATCTATGGTTGCAAGCATCATAATCATCATCATCATCATCAGCACTCAACACAGATAACATCTGCAGCAAAATGCCCCAAGGATTTTTTTTTTTTAATGATTCAGCTCTAGTCTGCTTAGCAACGGAGTACTTTGCTTCAGCCTCCGACTCCAGTGAGTTAAAGCACTCAACAAATAACTCAACCAGTAAAAGCCTAATTTACAAATAAATGGTTGGCAAAGGCCTAATAAAGCAGCGTTCTTCCCTGTGACAGCCAATTAGACACACTTCTTATTACTGAGCAAACACAGTTAGCATCAAAAGCCAAACAAATAAGGGCGAGCTTGTGGAACAGTGGTAGAGAGCAAAGCTTAGCAACAACAGAGTGACAACAGGACAGAGTCTTACATGCATCTATTCATTTGATCATATGTCTTGTAAACTGACATGACCTCATTTCTAAGAAACACACTGATGAACTCTTGATAGATGCTGTTTTGTAATTATGCAATAATATTTAAAATTGTTTTATGTAGTTTTGTTTATTCTACCCTTTTCCTTAACCTTCTTTCCTGCCATGAGACATTAACAGTATTTGCCTCTTTTTGTGTTGCATTATCAGTCTTTAAAAGTGTGCTTAAAGTTAAGTTAAGCCGTAGGAAATGCATACAATAACAATGCTTTTTATGTCTAGATAATTTGATAATTTGATTAAGATAAAATAATCCTTTTTTTAGTCTCACAACTTCTCTGCGTTCTCCAGTTTCCTCCCACACTCACAAAACATGCAATATGGGGATTAGGTCAATTGGACACTCTAAATTGACCATAGGTGTGACAGTGAATGGTCCGGCAATCTGCCTTTCACCATATGTCATTGTCACAGATTGGCACAGCGCCCCCTGCAACCCTCAGAAGATGAATGAATGGATGGAAATATCAAATTGTCAAAATTGTAGTTCCAAAAAGTAGACAATCTTTGACAGCAATCTATCTGTTTTGCAAATAAGTAAACATAGATGTGCACAAACACAGACCTGTATGATTTGACACAGTGACCTCATGCATTATCGTGTGCCTATGATAGTGTTGCGTTGGGTAATAATGCAGTCTCTTCAGGTTTATAGATCTATTGGGGTTTGAAGACATTTTTTTCTGCTTCTCACATTCAATCAGTTAAAAATGCTTTTTGTTTTGATTAGATTACCAATTGTAATTCTGCTCCTGTTCTAGAGTTGCCATACCTCAGCAGACAAGCAGCTGCCTCCACTTCATCCTGCCACCCCCCATCACCTGATCCCTGCACTCCTGCCACTAATTATCACATTAGTCCCTCAGTACATACACCAGCTCACCAGCCTTTGCCCTTTGTCTAAATGTCTTTATGCCTGATTTTATTCATGAGACTTCGCTTGCTGTCTTTGAATTGGTGTTTGTCGACATCCTCTAATGACCAATTATGTTGTATATTCGTGGTTGTTGCATTCCTAATTGCCATTAAAGGAACCACTGTGCTCACCGAGTTGTAAGAAGACAACCTACCATCGTCATGAGATTGGGAGTGTTTTCTTCCCACTGAACCTCATGTCTCGACGCTTTATTTTTGATAGATGCATTTAGCTGGCTTTGTGAGGCAAACTGTTGCAGTAACAACTCACCAAATCAAATAAAAATGTGAAAATGGGACGAAGCGCTGGTGAGATAGAATTACGATAGAAACTATAATGGGGATCAAGGGGTTACAGAGAAAGAATGACAGAGATACTGAAGCTGAGACAAAGTGAGGTGATGGAGAACTGATGGAAAGAAGTGGAAGATGTGTGGCTGGAAGATACAGACATACACATCAGTTCTGGGAGTAAGAGCAATTTAACCTAAATAACACTACATTGATGTCAGCTTGGAAGGAAATTACTTAGGCGACCTAAATAAAGACACGCACGGCATCATCACAAGTAAGTTGTTCTTAACAGGAGGGTCAAATGCAGCGATCGTGAATATACTCGGGTAGCTCTGCAATCTTTGCAGATGATGGACATTTTGTTTTCTGCTTGCAACCAGGGCTTGCTTGTTGTGATGGCACGCACAAACATGATCTATATACTGTGCTCCCGCCAATGTCTCAAGGGCCCCACATTCACTCCTAAGAGAAACTGCAAAGTGATTAGGAAATTAAACTGAAGACTGTTTGCACTATGAGTCGTTTTGTGTGTGTTGTTGTTGTTGTTTTATCAACAACAAAATATCAGAAATAACATCCATTTCAAAACGGCAAAACATGATTTTGAAAAAGGACAAGAGAATTGCTCTAATGTAAGGCTGGGTGTCCGGCCTGGAACGATACTCCAAAATAAAATGATGTGAAGTGAGGGAGGTGAAAATGTTGTCATTTTGAGGTTAATATGACGTTGATTATCTCTCCAACATAAACAGAAGAAAACCCAAGCGAATCCCTGAAATGTCGTGCAGATGACTGGGAGATGAATAGTTGATGAAATATATTTTGCTGTCATTACGGATCAAACTATTATGTGTGGATGTTTTTTATCTAATGAATCAGCTTCCTTTCCTGGTCAGATAAGCACCAATTTACACACAAATGGGCTCATCTATCACACATCAGCGTCCATTCATACTCTGAGGGACGGAAAACTCGGGAACAACAGACAAAAGCACAGAAAAAATAATAATAATAACAACCATTACATCAAAATACTGAACCTATTCAAAACAAATAGGGTTGGCTAAATTGCAGGTTTCTGTAATTCTGTAATCCCACGTTGATCCATTCAGCTGTAAAAACCCAAATTATCATCGCTAAGAAAATGTAAAATACGCCACTGTGGCCTTGCTCACACCGTTTGAGGTGATCAAGTAGAAAATTGGGACAGTGTCATAACAGCTGTTCTACGAGCAGTTTGTCACCATGAAATTCACATTTCTGTGTCTTTCATTTTCAGCATGCCACACATGACTGTAACAATGAGTTTACCGAAAAGCACACATTTACATATGTATTGCTTTATTTGTTAAGTGCAGCACATGGCGGTGAACAGCAGTATAAGTATAATAATATGTGTATCAGTTCCATCAGTGACAGTTTTAAAGGCGTGGGTGTTGATGTCAATCTCCTAAAACAATATAGTGCTTTAAATGTCTTCAAAAAGGGTTATATTACAGTTGATCTACCTGAGAAAATGGTACAAACTAGTAGAACTTTGACAGTTTAAAAAGTTTGTTTTTCTTTCTCACAAAGTAAGTTGACATACCTTTAAAAAAAAAAAATCCATGACAACAAAGGAAGAAACAGCTTCTTCAATGAGACCTTGAGTTTGAATGAATAGCACAGATCTAGTATAACAAAGCTTTTAGGATAAACAAATGCCCATTTTAAAAACGACTGGTTGTTGTCCCTGGTTGTTAGCAAGAATTTATAGAAAAAAAAAATCACAGAGAACGTCTCTTCAAAACGTTGTGAACACATTATGTGGAAGTATTCTGTTACATCCCATGTGCCAGGATCATTTGTGACCATTATACGTTTATGCAAAGTTTTGAGTCTGCACAAAATGTTCCAATGTAAAGTTTTCCATGGTTTATAAAGTTGTATAAGTGTGTTTTTGGGAGACAAAGATGCTCATCCTTCTCCTTCCTCCTTTTTTCATGTACGCTATGATACAGCAAGCAAAGAACAACACCACGACGAAAAAAAAGAAGAAAAAAATAACACAAAGAGAGAGAAAATCTTCACAGATTTCCATTGTCTGTTTTCTTGCTATTCTTTTTGTCTGCCTGTCATGTGAGTTCTTTGTGATGATTTGTCTTGATTGCTGTAAAGAATCCACAATGGTCATTTTATTATCTTTCATTTTAGGTGCATTGATGTTAATAATATAGTATATTGTCTTACAATACTGCACCCTTGAAAACAGTGATTTGTGATATCTCAGGAGTAGGTTTGTGTATAGTCCTTTAGCCCAGTGCTACCGGTTGATTCAATATAAAAGTTAAGTCGATTTGCGGGCAACGCTGCGCAGTGTCTGCTTCATTAAACGTTTACACATAAATATCTCTGTAAACATTGTACAGATTAGAGGAGAGCTGGAGCGTCGGGGGCGGATGGAAGTGGCTGGTGTCGTCAATTCTCTTCACATGTACCCTGTGTACCTTCCTGTGTCACGGTGGTTCAGTCTGTTACAATTGTTTTGTGAAGCAAAGCAGACAGTAATTAAAACTAAATGCAGGTCTGAGTCTCTCTCTTGAGCATGTGTGTGTGTGTGTGTGTGTGTTAAAAGAAACATTTAAGGCCAATGAGAGAGAATTAGGGTTAATGATGGCGTACAAGTAAACCTTTTACGTCAGTTAAGGATGTGAACGGTGTGATACAGCTAAATATAGTTTGAAGTTCAGAGAATGACGAGATTTTCTTAGGTTTAGAGAAACCATCCCATAACTAAAGTCACTGTGGAGGATATGAGCAACAGTCGTTTGATGTTTCTGTGCCTACACTGAGCGTGGACATTTTGTGCATTTTAAAATCTTGCAAATGAAACTTGCCACAAATGACACTCATTCTACCCCTCTAACCATATTCCATCTCTGTTCTTGTTTTAACATCTTCTTATCTTTCATCCTGCACTGTCCCTCTTGTTTCTTTTCTTCATATCTGCTCCAACTCCCTTGCATCCTGCATGTCAGAGTGATTAGCCTCATCTGTCCCGTTGCTTGGTAACCCAACTAATGACAGTCAGCTAATTATGCTAAACACCCTGGTCCAGCTGTCCACAAGGAAAGGAGAGAAAAAAAAAAGTGGTGATGCGTGTAAGATTGCTGTGAGGCGACGCAAATCAACCTGTCACATTCAGTATTTGCTGTTATTTCAGATAAAATACTGAAATTTAACACATTACTTATCCGGCTCTGAATATGTGTTTTTGAATTATTTGCAAAAGATTACGAACGCGAAAAATAACACATCTGCTATATTGGTGTGCTGCCCGAGTGAGTCACACATAAAACTCTCTCAGCTCTGCAAACACTGAGAACATGGACAATCCCATTCTACTGCTAATTCGCTGCCGGGTGGAGAAATGGATCCTTCATGGATAAATAAGTTAACTCCAATTTGCTCTGTCTGGCCTTAGTTTGTTGTATTATTCACGTCTGCTGAAGTTTGTACTTCGTAGCAGACACGAATACTTACTAATAGTTTCTTTGTGAATATATGTGTACTTGATTTTTTACTTTTTTTGAAAAATGAATTCCAGTTTTGGTCAGTAAAGCACAGGTTATCAGCTTCAGGTCAGGCTCAGTTTGTACTGGGTTCAGACAGTCAAACTGCAATCTGTACTCCAACACATTTAAATATTTGAAATGTTGTACATTTAAAACAATGTTTTGATTGAATTGATACAAAGCCACTAAATGAGCCAGCAGTAGACCAGCAGCTGCTGCATCTAAACATAACACAACATAACACATTTGAACTGAATTATGGCGGCAGCATTGGATTTAAAACTCGTTTTAAACTGTTAAATCACTGTTGTGGGTAGTTTAAAAAGCAACAGAATTTTAGCTTTCAGTCAGAAAATGCTGTCTTATGGCCACGTTATTTTCAATTCAATTAATGGTTATTTGGATTTAGCATAATGCTAATTTCCATCCGTAGTCCCAGACATAATTTTGCTTTTTGATAAAAGTCACAGAGGGGTGGTTGGGCAATTCCATTCCTACTTTTAAAGTACTTATAAATTGTTTAAAATGTGCATATTGATGCAAATGTGAGATGACTATTTAAGAGACTGACGTAATAACACCTGTAGATTGTGTTAGATGAGCAGTAAATAATTAAAATGTTCTTCATATCCTTGCTGCCAGCCTTGTTTCCCATGAGGGTGAGCGTCCATGTCTCATGCTGGCAGCATTGACTATGTATTAGTATCTCATACAACCATACTTCATTAACTATCACTTTAGAAAAACAACTCATTTAGCAGATATCTTGCTATAGTATAGGTTATCAGATAATTGATGGAAAAGATGTTTTAAATCTTTTTGGGACTGGGTTTGACAATCATAGGGGACATTGACAGACAGATGGTTCATCCAATCATGTGCCAAGTATATAATTTTTTTTAAATTTATAAATATGCCTATTTCCAATAAATCCTTCAAAAATGGTTTAGTGTAAAAAGCAATCTCTTGCCTCAAGTTTATTTCTACTATGGCAAATGTCTGCTGTGAAAAGACATATTCAAGTCCTCTCTCTTTTTTAAATGGTTTTGCAATTTGCCTTATAGCCAAGCTCTTTGACATGCAGACATAGCAGTGACTCAGTCTGATCTAATGTAACTTGCATATGCAAGATGGGATTGAATCCTCCGGCCAAAAGCTAGCATCTGTAAGTTATCCAGCCTTTACATTCATTTTCTTTTTCTATTTCTATTTCACGTGGCACGGATCTGTGCTGCAGGTGCACCCATGGTAATTTGCCATGGGGATAGTACTCAACTCCTTATATGGACATCCTGGGGATGTATGTTAATAGGTCACATATTCAGGCTTCTTATGTGTTGTTAACTCTTTTTTAGTAGTGATATAAAGTAGCAATACTTATGCAGAACTCACAAAATAGACAGTGTTTTGCTTTCTTTTTGATCATTAAAATGAGCCAAGTGAACTTTGAATTTTGACGTATTTCCAAATTTCACAAATTTGAACATTTTGATTGTTTATATAATTGGTAAAAATGATTTTTCTCCCCGTCAGAATGCCTAGGTAGCGCTGAAAAAAACGATATAAGGCACTCTATATTGCTATTTATACCCTCTATATATACTATATGTTTAAAAATGCCAAAAATGCCAAAATGCTCTGTTTTCTAAGGGTTAACAAATGTCTCCAAGACCATTGTGATGGTACATCAACTTACAGCAAGGTGAATGTAATCTTTGTCAAAGCGCGAGTGTGGTTTCACGGCAGAGGCAACACAAAATCAAAGAGGATTAAGGTTTTGTCAGAGGAGACAAAGAAAAGAAAGCAGGAGAGTGGTAGAATAAGAGGCTGGACAAAGGAAGACTGGGCTGAGCTGAAAGATGTGGAGGGATACCTGAGCGATGCTGACCTGGCCCTGTTATTGACGGACTAGTAAGAATGAATTGTTTATTTGAGCTTGCTATGTGTCAATCTGTTATTGAAGTAATCTCTCCCCATGTATAATAAAAATAACATGAACACATCATTGCACAAACCTACATTTGAAACAATGTGCATACAATGAGCAATAGGTGATATAGACCAGATTGAAAAGGAAAGGTAAGTAATTACACCATTGTAATATTCAACAAGAACACAAAGGGAGGAGGTGATAGTGAAGCTGAAACTTCCTTGTCCTTTGCTGTAGCCAGCTGATGTTTTCAACAAAACACTAAGCCAGAATCAGAGCTATAAGAGAGTGAATAGTGGACCAACTGAACACAAATATGAACAGTTTGCTAACTGATGGGGTCTGTAAATTATCAGTAGCTTCACCCAACTTCAGTTTTAAACATCTGTTCATTTAAAACAATGTATAACGATGTGCACATTAAAATCTTGCGGATAAAGTTAATTACGACTCCCAAGGTCCATTTTCATAAGAAGGATTCATCAAGCACTAACGAGTGGCACTCGGGTACATTTTCAAAACGCCTTGTTTGGATATCTTTTCTGGGGTATTCTCTGATGTTACCTGGGGCTCATGATTATTGCCGTATTAGAGCCATTTGCCACCAAATGACAAAACACGAGCATGAGTTTTTATGACTCTAAACTTTATTGTCTTGGAATTGTATTGTCTTCACATTATGGGAGACACTTATGTGTCTATTGCATCAAAAACATTACTCTACAGCAAGTGTGTAACAATAATTAGTTCCATTCAGTGAGACAATATAAAACTGCATCCATCTTCACTTAAAGAAACAATGTTTCATAGACTTTTAGCAGAATGACAAGTTCTCTGACAACACTCATTATTAAGAATGTGATTAAGAAACATGCATGTTATCTTCTCCTTCAGTTACTTCTTCACACAAAAGATAAATGTAGTGTTTTTCCCAGTTCCTCTAAAGAAAATGACATGGTATAAATTCTTTGTTTTTTGGCAGCATTCACGTTAAATCACTTTTTTTTTTTATTATGGTCACGTCATTTTCCAGTAACGTTCATCGAGCACTCTTCGACTGTTCACTGTTTTCAGGCTCGACAAATGGGTAGATGATGTCATTTTGAGACTGTAGGTTGTGCAGCTCAACCTATCCTTGACAGAAATACACTTAACAAGCATCTACTCAACTGACAATAGCTATATTAGAAAATGTTGACCCAGAAAGTTGAACATTTCAATTTAAAATATTTACAGTACGCATTTTTACCTATAATCAACAAGCTCACGACACGATGGGGGATTGTCCATAGTCCAGACAATCTCTTTTGTGGTTGGCCTTATTGGTTTTATTGCTTTTAGACTATCAGATCAGTCTATATTAAGAGGAGGGTATAGATGGGTCCAGGATTTCAACATTGTCGAACCAGTCATCATTAACCCTTAGTGCTCACGAGGCACAGATCAAAATAAACTTTGTTTTTTCTTTTCTTTTTGTTCATAAAAACAAGCCAAGTGAACTTTGACCTGTGACATATTTCCACATTTCACAAATACAATCCGATTTTAAACATTCTGAGTACTTTCTGCTCAGGTGTGTTTATATATCATCAGATTGCCTAGGTTGTGCTGAAAAAGGGGATATAAGACACTCTATATTGCACATTCTTATACTCTATCTGTATACTGTATGTTTAAACATAGTACGGGAAAAAAGCAGCCAAAATGCTCTGTGTTCTAATGGTTAATTATGACTGTTCCACTGCCATAACTGCATGTTCATTATTGTAACTGACATCAGAAATTAAGAGATTTAAAGCAGTGCAAGGTAGAGTTGTCCGTGCGACACTTCTCCTGCAGACCTGCGGACTGACATCCTCAGACAGGTTCATCCTCGGTGCTTGTACCTTCAGGCTACACTTGAGGGCTTGACAACGCGATGCCTGATGCATATGGACAGCTCCTGACTTCCAACAAACAGCAAGTCCTTTTTTTTCACACATATGTTGACCTCTGCGACACGGGCTGGTACACAGGTTTGTTCAGACAATCCCCACCAGTAGCTTAACACTGTTTGTCTTAAACAGCGTTTCTTTACACAACGTTACATGATTCATTCATTTCCAACTCTCTTGAGGCTGTTAAACAAATCAACTGACTCTCTCTCTGTCTCTCACGCACACGCACACACACACACACACACCACAGTTTACCCAACTCTTGCTATCGCACAGACTCCATTTACTTAATTATTTTCGCTAAATGTTTCAAATTACCATTAATTATGTACCAGTATTTGGAACCGTTATGCTCGTGTACCATGTCAACAATCTGTTTTGCAGTTTGCTACAACAAAACTAAGTTGGATGTTTATGTCCTTTATAAAAACATTATAATAAAACATTTCCCCACAGCTTTTAAAATGTTTTAGGGTCAGAGCTTCCACTTTGGGGTCTTGATTCCTGGGTCTAAAATAGATTTTTCATACATTTTCAGTATCTTCAGGAACTCTGCTGACTGCTGTTTTTTGTGAAGTATGTCCCTCATATCACAACACATCACACATATTTCATTATGCCATGCTGACAGTGCCACTGGATTGTGACGTATCTGCAGCCTGTCAACTTTGGTGACTGTACGTCCGTTGCAGTGGGATCCCTCAGGGAACTATTTTTGGGCCATTTTTATTTTTAATTTAAATTATCCCATGAAAGTCTAAGTAAAATGGCTTCCTGTTTATCTGTGATATAGATAATACTATTTGCATTTTAAATAGAAAGATGCCAACTTTTTAAAACCATTATTTACCTGTCTCCATGACATGAGAGCTTGGATTGCTTTGATACATTTTAATTTAATTAATTTATTAATTTATTAATTTCCTGTTCTCTTCTCTCTTGTCGCCATTATTTGATCCATGAGATCAAAATACAAATGATGAGAACGTTTTAATCTCTGAGTAAAACTGTGAACTGATTTTGTGAGCTGTGGGATTTCCAGGGTGAAATCAGTCGAACAGTTTGTGAAAGTTCCTATTTTCCCTTTTTACAGCTCTGCTGATCTGTGGTCCGTGTAAGCTGCAGGAGTCACAGAGGTTATATATACATAATGGGCTTTCCATTACTTTGAAATGAACATGGATCTTTCACAGTTGAACCCGCACAAATGTACTTGGTTGGCCACAGTTATCTCCAGTGTTTTGCCCTCACATAAAAAGTGAAATGTCATAACTTTAAAACAAATAACCACCTGTTCACCCCTACATTTTTCTGTGAGTGTGGAAAGACCTTCTTTGTGAACATAATTGGATTTTTTTTTAATCTCTTTAATCTCATGCTGGGTTTATCTTCCCCCATTGCTTTATCACTTTGAGATCTTTGAGAGTTCTACGTCTATTCATCTTTCTATTGTATTCATGTATTCTTACTGTATATTCATCATTTTATTCTTCCAATTGAGTTCCCTTTTCTAAAGTCTGTGCACCCCCTTAGGTCTTTTGCACAGCAGTGATCAAGCACATATGGGGAGTGCATGTGGGAGATGGGAGAATAAATCTCTTTAGGGCACCAAGAACATAACCATATGCAAGTTGCACAACAATATTAACTAAATGACAGAAATGTTTTGTTGTATGTGAAAATGTAGCAGTGTGCATTCTGTGCATTTTGTTTTGCTTTGTTTTGCTTGTTTGTTTCTGGCTGCATTTTTTTGCCCATGCCAGTTTTGTCACAGGATGAATGATGTTAAGTTTTTCTTTTCTTTACTCACTGAGTTCATATTTTCATTCATTTTTTTCAAGTTGACCTGAATCATTCCTGTCTAAATTTGATTCCCATATAAATGTCATCAGTGCTGGCTGCATCTCAGTCATCTTCATCTTTCATCTTCCTTCCTCTCTTTTATCTGGTGATGCACTCTCCTCTCTCTCAGTAGGTGTCCTCTCTCTGCGAATGTGTTTTTAAATTGGCACTCCAGGCACCTCAGTGCATTCTGGTCAAATTGGCACTCAAGGTGCCTGAGCTGAAATTGGACTAGATGCAGGAGAGTACGGTAAATACATTGTACTTCATGCGGAAGCATAACTAAACTTGAATCATTTGGCTTTGACAACTCTGTATCTGTTGTGAAAATAGCACAACCTTTTTTAGTGACCTTTAAGACCTTGCCGAGCACTTTTTAGGCAAATGTATAGTTTTAATGTATTTTTCTGTGTCTGTGAGTGAAGGCTCAACTGACTGTCAAACTACAGTTTGTATAACCAATTAAATCATTTTTATTTTGTTTTCTACTCTGTAGGAGACAATTAAAATCATAAAATGTATGTGGCCATTTATAGCAATAACAGCAGAAAAATATGAACTTAATGAGGAAAAGTTTATAGTTTTCTCAATTTCGAGCAAAGTTCAAATTTCCGCAACTCTCAGCAATTGTTTTGAGAGGACTACTGAAGTAATAAAGAACATCTTAAAGCCTCAAATAAATCCGAATAATGTGATGATTAAATTACCATTCTGAATGCAGTCACCATGCGGCAGAGAGTATTTTGTTTTTCCTCTGATTGGATTTGCATCAATGTAGGAGGGACTATAAGAAAAGCCCTTTAGAAAGTTCCACGCAAGCAATTACATTTGGATCGATCAGGACAATAAAACTGAACGCTTTCTAAAGCTCTGACTCCCTGCGGCTTATTGCTTCACCGGTGTATATTCATATTGTATTTTTTAAATTGTCCTTGTTTTTCCTCATTTTGCAGTTGTGTATTTCTCTTGCAAGGCTTTTGGTTAAAAAGTTATACTTAAACTTACTTAAAGAGAGTTGTTGGTGCCCCACACATGAAAGTTGTAACATCCTGAGTAGCCTTGTGTACCGTTTCCTGTTTTATTTTGAAATAATTACGATTGCCTCTCGTTTCAGAGTCTGCTTCCTGTAAAGGTTCCCTCCTCTGTGATTACCTGATGTGTTTCACCTGTTGATCGTTATCCCTCCACCGGTGTACTTAGCCTGCATGTTTCCTGTGTCTGCTGCCAGGTCATCTTGTCTGCCGATCAGTGAGCGTCCTTGTCATTGTCAGAAGCTTAGTTACTATAGTAGCCTTTTGACCTCTTTTCTATTTTGTATGTTTTGTTGCCTTGTGCTTTTGGAAACCTGTTTGTGTTTGAGACCAGTAAGAAGTCCACTTTCTTCACACTGAGACTGTTGTTGAGTTGTGCTTTTGAGTCAACATCCAGTGTTTGTTCAGCCTGATAATAGGCATGTGTACTTAATATTATTACTATAACAATCATTCATGTTATCACTGTTAGAAGTGGTCATTCATTCATACCCAGTAATAATAGGCAAAAAACAGACTGCGTGCTTGGTACAGGTACTTTCAGCCCATACTGAACAAAGCCAAACAGTGTGTTCTCATTATCCTGCATGTGCTGTGAACAGGCCATTGAAAGTCGCAACTCTGATCATTGTCATGTTCTCCACTTTCATTGGATTTCAGCAGACTCCGTGTGTCTGGTTAATGTTGGCTGAGGTAAATTCTCAACGCTTTTACAGTTTTTTTCTGTCATCAATGTTTAGTAATATGCACAATGATAACATTCATTTCATAATTCATACATCATGACCTTCTACATCCAAGTTAACAGCAGGTATTTGTCAGTGCATTCCACATTAACCCAAATAACTCTACTCAGACCCTTCATTAGTAATGACTGAAGCCCGGTAAAAGCAAGACTTATTTAAGCAGTATGTGGAAATGTAACTGTTTTTAATACAGTGGGTATCTCTGCTTACAAAGTGTGTGGGGACAGATTATTTCAAAGTTACTTGAGTTTAGATATTAATACGATTTTTACATCTTACAAATAGTCACTGCATCGTCAATACTTTTAACACTTAAAATGTTTTTTCCCCACACATGTTAATGTGCCTTTGCTTCATACTCACACACAAACACGTTGGACAAAAGTGACAAGGGGAAAGGTTTTTGGGTTTTTTGTAAGATGGACATAGGCTTTTTACTCACTAACAGGGCTGTGTCAGAAAAACACTCACCACTTTCCTTTATTCTTCTTCAAAAGTTCACCATGACCCTTCTTTCGTTTGTGTCTCTGCCATTCAGCAGCAAAGCCTGTTATAACATAAAGGACGAGTAAGATAACTCCTTTTTTTTTGGGCATGTATACCGACTTGTTTAAAAAAAAAAAATCACATTTCATACCAATTTCATGTGTTAATGATTAATAAGAGGCTTCGTTTGCAACGTATCACTTATTAATTAGATCTGTGTAGGTCTAATCTGTGCAGTGACATGGAAGAAAGAGGAAAAACAAATCCTATGTCAGTTATAGAATTGGATTGTTGATTAATGGGAAACTGCATGTTGGATGTTTTCTTCTCCTTTGTTATTATGCTCAGTAAAAGCAGTCGGTCTGACTGTAGCGCCAACTTGTACTTTGGAGCTCATTCACAGAGAATCTCTGCATGTGAGAGTGAAATATGGACATTTCTGTATCTTCTTTTTAAATTTACCCTGCTCTCTATTCTCAATAGGGTGATGAAAAAGCTAGGAGGCCATATTATTTTTGTTATGGACAATGTCATTTATATAATATAATATATTTATTGAACTAAAGCTCTTTACTCAGGGTATGATGAGGTAACGACTGAGGGGAGATACAAGGTCTGTTCAAACAGATAAACAGGATTAATGGGGGAATGATACAAAGAGTCGCAGGCAAGGATTTTATCTTGTGTCATTTCAGACTGAATACTGAATATGACATCACTGGTCCTGATGGTTACAGTATTAAGACTCCATGCCCTGAGTAAAGATCTTAGATCTCCAAAATACCAAATATCGAATATAGGTTGATTTGTAATACTAAGTTACAAAGTTCATTAGTACATCTATACATAGTTAGTTTAACTGTTTTATTATATTATATTTATTATATTACATATTTATATATTAAAGACTGTTAAGTCACATGGGGGTTATTGGAGACTTGCTGTCCTTTTATATTGTCTCATGGACATCATGTCATGACATTATTTCCTCTGGTTTTTAGTGTGCAAATAATAATAAAGACATCATACACTTTCAGTTTTTTTCTTTAACTCTGTCACATCTCTTTCTGTGTGTGTGTGTGTGTGTGTGTGTGTGTCTGTATGTTAAGCAGATGGCTTTAATGTCTTTAGTCAGAGCTGTGTCATGAAGGAGTATTATTGCGGAGACAACAAGCCGAGGATGCTTCTCTTTATTTGTTGGTTGTTCATTGTGCTCAAGTACAGACCAAATTACTGTCATTGTTTGAAATAAAATGGAGTCTGGCAATGAATCAGCATCTGGCTTTCTTTTCAGTGGCCCCTTTCATGTTTGTGAATATAATATTATGATGTGCTTGGCTGCCCAGAAATGTTTGTCTAAAGTGGCTTTTTAAGTGTTCTGGGTCAGTGCCAAAAGGTTTACCTAAATGCCCTCATTTGAATGAGCTACATAGGAAATGATATGACTTACTTAAAGTTTGGAGTTGGCCTTACTGTAATGAATGTCCTTGTGTTTGTTGTACACGCATGTTATGTCAAGTATATGACAAGAAAGGATAGTGAATCTTGAAAAATATGAATGCCTCCGTTTATGTGTGTATAGGGAAAAAGCCTCCAAACGGTTAAAAGCTAAGAAGCCGCTCGTTCATTTGGCACCAGCTGCTTCATTTGGCATCGATTTGTTTACACATTTAAGTAAACATTGTTTTAATTGGAAACATATCACTAACCACATAATGCATGCTCAAAATATGCAGTGGGAAGAAATTCAATATACAGTGTCTATATAATAGGAAAAATATTCCCATTGGTAAACAGTTGTAAAGTTGCATTCTGCTTTTTGCAGACGGGAGCCATTTCCCAGTCTTGTTATCAGGTTAAACACAGCTGGAGCTGATAAAAATTAATAATGGCTACCTTAATGTTGGTTTGGTTTTTATCACAAAGTAGTCACACTCTGTAATACTGGTGATTGCTTCTTGAATGCAAGTCAAA
Organism: Solea solea; assembly: GCF_958295425.1. Classification (NCBI taxonomy): domain Eukaryota; kingdom Metazoa; phylum Chordata; class Actinopteri; order Pleuronectiformes; family Soleidae; genus Solea; species Solea solea. Next base: position 10,609,849 of record NC_081144.1, read on the forward strand.
GCAATAAACTTTATCAGCCACAGCTGTATTTACCAAGTGGTGATACAATTGTCCAAATGGCTAAAAGGGCATGGAACCACACTCTCTGATGGTGGTGGTTGTATTATGTATTATTATTCTTACTGTGTTTCTATCCACAATTTGTGCTGAGGAACATGGTGTGTGAGTCAGAGAGCGTAAGAGGAAGTTGAACGTGAACGTTTGGCTTGTAATGGAAAAGATTGGAAATCACTCTTTAACCAACCAATATGCAGGTATAAACCCATTTCCTGTGTTTTGATTTGCAGGCCTGATTTAGTCCGTTATAATGGGGGGCAATCTCATTACGTTAGAAGTGTCATGATTTCAGAGAAATGGTGTCATTTTATCAGTGAAATGACACGATGCCTGAGCCTGCACAGCACAATGAAGTCCTGGCTCCCATGACAACCTTATTTAATTTTCCCCAACGATGGTGGAAGAGCTCTCCTCATTGCCCAATGACCCTGTCACACAGAACCTTCTTTCAGCTGGAAGCACAATCTCCCAAAATCAGAGCCTTGTGAGTAATTTGCAACTGGTTACAAGTGCAGAGTAGACCTAAGCCTTGCAAGATTGATTCTCTATGCAGGAAGAAAAAAAATGTGCTGGTTTAATAAAATGTGTGTATAACATATATATATATATATATATATATATATATATATATATATATATATATATATATATATATATATATATATATATAAATATGTATATATATATATATATATATATATATATATATATCACCTGTTTCCATTATCCCCAGTGTCTGGAAGATGGGGAATTTCCCTCATGAACAGATGTCTGCATGAGCTTTGTACCCCAATCATGTCCAAGTGCCAAAGAAGCTTCAAAGACTATCAGCACATTATGCTGTCCAATCTGCGATTGATGTATTGTTGGAATACAAGGAAGTGAAAAACGGGGGAATGCAGTGCTGACATATACATGTTCGGAATTTTAAATGAATGCACTGTAGTCACAGGATTAAAGTCTCAGTGTGGAACTTTCAGGGTTTAGCAGCAGAAATTCAATTTATTATGATGTCCATTGTATTAGTGTGTCCCTATAGGTGTATAATCGCTTTGTAATAAAAAGCGTTTGGTTTACATAGACTTAGCACAAGCCTTTTATACGTATGCTTCAGGCAAGGGTTTACAGCCATTTTACACAGCCTTTTTTCCATAGCAGCTGCAATGGACACAAATGCCAGATTTGACAAAAGAAGATTACAACAAAAATGAGGAAAAACAATATTAGCTTAAATACAGAGTATACAAAGCCCAACTATATAGGCCAGTGTTGCTCTCACATTAGTTATTTATGGAAGATCCCTCAAAGCCAAAACCCCTGCACCGGTCTTACGCCTTCTAACCAGAGAAAACTACTAATTAATTATTTACTACTGATAAAGAAGCAAACCCTTACAATTAAGTACACAAACATAAAGTATAACTTTTTTTTTCCAACATTATTAACTCTTAGTACTCATGCAGCACAGATCTATGCCGCAGGTGCACCCATGGTAAATTGCCGTGGGAATAATGCACAACTCCTTATATGGACATCCGGAGGGTTTGTGTTTATAGGTCACATAATTCAAGCTTTGAAAAATTTGTTTTTTTGTTCATCATATGTTCTTATGTGTTGTTGAGTCAAAGTTATGATTCATTTGATATCGCATTTTTATAAGTGATATAAAAAAGCAATAATTGTGAGGTCACAAAATAGACTGTTTTTATTTTATTTTTGTTCTTAAAAAACGATCCAAGTGAACTTTGAACTGTGACATATTACCACATTTCACAAATTAAATCCGATTTTAAACATATTGAGTACTTTTTGCTCACATGTGTTTATGTATATATATATATATATATATATATTTTTTTTTTTTTCATCAGATTGCCTAGGTTGTGCTGAAAAAAAGGATATAAGACACTCTATGTTGCACATTCTTATACTCTCTGTACATACTGTATGTTTAAACAGCAATAGAAAAAAGCAGCCAAAATGCTCTCTGTTCTAAGTTTTAAACTCACATTACCCCTTCACGTACATCTATACAACTACAATCCATAATGTTCCAAAAACAACACATATTTTGCTTTACTTAGGCTCCGTAGTTTGTGTGTGTGTGTGTGTGTGTGTGTGTGTGTGTGTGCACTGGCACCATTTCCTCAGTTTGTTAGCTGTCAGACTGGTTGTGGTGTTGCTGTGCAAACATCCTTTGATTATCATACTCTGCGCACACATCGTTTTTCACAGAGAAGGTCAACTATCCAGTTAAGTGACATTACGCAAAATACAGAAGTGGGTGGAGAGGAAATATACAGTCGTTATTGAAGTGAAAATAAAACATCCTCTTAGCTAAAGGGTTTTGTTGAACAGCAAGCGAGCAATAAAACTGAAATGCTATGTGTTCTGTTCAGTTTGGACTTTTGATAACTTTCAGTTCAGTTTCTAGATTTTATTTCTGTTTCTGTTTCTTGTATCTTCTCTGGTGTGACTTCTCCTTTTACTTGTTTTTTCCCCTTGTCTTGTTTTATTTCCTTCCACCTTTATGATTGTCTGCCCTGCTCTGGTGTGATTCTCCTGAATCTTGTGAGTTTCACATGTGTTACCTTGTGTATTTAATCTTCCTGTTCCCATGGTTTCGTTGTCAGTTTGTCTATAATGTTGCTTGTTTCCCTGCAGAGCCCTTGTTTGTCTCAGCCTCAGTTGGCACAGATTTTGATGTTTTGTTGCTTTTGTTAAAATGTTTTTCACCACAGTGTCTTTCCTACGTTGTCTTGTCTCTGGTCGGTCTTCTCATTATAGCTCTGCATTTGGGTCTTCAAATGACAGGTTTGTCAGAGCTAAATAAAGCTGTTGGCGTGATGTAAATCCCAAACAGCAAGATATTGAACGCTTACCAGATTTCCTCTTTTGCGTCTGATTTTGGATGTTGATTTTGAGATTTTGGAGGATTATGTTCTACCAGACATTGCTGATGCTAAAATAAATAAATGGAACAAGCTAATAACGGTAATCACAGTCATTTCACGTGAACTGGGGGCAGCCAGATATATTTCATCTGTCAACTCTAATCATATTCATGTTTCCACTATAATTGGATTGAGAACTGATCCTCTTAAATGTTGCCGTTTTATGTCAATATTAAAACAAAGAAACAACACATACAGTTTAATCCCACAGCATTAATCTCCATAAGGTGGCATTGATTGGCTCACGTAATGCAGCCCGAGTGTACTTGTGTACTGGTATTTTGCACTGTTACTGAAGCTAATATTAGATTTTTGTGGATTGTGTGTCACTTTTGTTTGGTTTCTACAGTGAGCCTCAGTTTTGACAGTTGGCTGCTTTCCTCGTGACAGACTCCCAGGTGCCAGCAGACACATACTGTTTACATACTGGAACCGATAAGCAGGATGTAAATAACCACGGAGCAACAGTGACAATCAATGTGTACAAAGGCTGACATTTATTGGAGGAACTAATGACCAAGCAGCTGTGCAGGGCAATGGCCTACAGGCAGAAAGCGGCGACTGACACCTCAACACAAGCAGAAACATGTGTATGTTTTGTTGCTATAATAATGATATCATTATTATTATTATTACAGTCAACAAAAATACTTTGTAATATTACATGTAATTGATATGCAAATAACTGGGCCTGAAATGAGCTTCCCCTGTTTCAAAGATCAGCAACTACCACTGATTAACTATTATAGCAACAGATAATGTTGTGAAATGGTCACAGCTGCTAAAGCAGTGAGGTACCTACGTTTCTATGTTATACACAACTGTACTGTATACACACAAGGAAAGCACAAGGATATCAGCATCGTTTTTTGACAGAACTTGCAATCCAGCAATTTCATTTCTGTTTTGCAAATAATATAACATGACTAAGGAGAAGGTATAGCTAAGATAGCAAGCAAACGCTATGCAGAGCATTGCATCCAGACACTCAATATTACTTTTTTATGACATTAGTAATATTATTTTACAAGTATTTGATCAATTTGATCAAGTATTAGCTTGCTAGAAACCTAGGCATTACACAGCACTACACAGGGGTGGGAGTAGACCATGATCTACAGTAGACCATGTAATTATTAACCTTATTAACATCCTCAAGGCAGCAGATAACACTGTAAGTATGCATGGCATGTAAACAGGTGTGTGTGTCAGCCTCTCCTGAGGTTTGGACATGCACTTTGACCATCATAGAAACAGGCCAACAAAGAGACAATGAAAAAAAGATGATCTTGAGGTACAACCTCTCTAGATGAAGTGATAAGACCAAAAGAAAAAGACACAAGACATGCATTAAGAAAGAGGAAGCAGAAAAGTGGAGATACAAACAGAGAAGGGGGAGAATGAAGACAGATCCTCAGAAATGTCAACATTGGGAAAAAATGGATGGTGATGAAAGAAGAACACTGAGTGAAAGAGAAGCAAAGAAAAAGAAGAGAGAATTTATGATCTAATATGCCTAGGGAGGAAAAAGCAGCCAGGTGTCTAGTGATAACATCTGACAGCAAAACTGCAATAAGCCTGAGGGACAGAGAGAGATACAAAGAGAGGCAACACATCAAACAGGTGAGCAAAAATAAACCCGTGAAGACAGAAGAGTTAGGGTCTGGAAGTTTTAGGGGGCTATTAATCAACGTGTGGTCTGACCGGCATTGGATTCTCTCACCTATTACTTGGTGCATTGATTGATTGATCTTCAAATGATGATTAGCATGAATTGATGCTGTGGATGCAAAAACGAGAGAATGTAAAATTGTTGATATCACTGTAAATTGATGGGACTATAAAAATACACTTGTGGTACTGGTTTATACAGAGACTTATTTTTACTACAAGAAATGAGTATATGTTGAATAAAGAGATGATATGGTTATAGATGATGGTTGACTAATTTTAGTTTAACTGTACCATTACAGACATGATAATATTGCCACAGCTTGAACATGATGACATGTTGCTACAACACAATATCTACTCTCTTAATTTAAACAGCATTCGCTGTGCGGCTAATAAGAAATTAAACTGCAATAGTTCAAGCCATGTGGTGTGTCATAGAGGATAGTTCCCTCTGCAAAGGAGGTTATGTTTCATCTGTGTTTGTCTGTTTGTGAGCAGCATAACGTAACATTTAGATTTTCAGGGAATGTAAGTAATGGCCCAAGGATGTTTTATTTCATTTACTTTTATTACCTTCGTGAAAATGACCTTTTTTTAATCTTTTGCTCAGGATCACCCCTCAGCCACTTCTGTTATGCTTTCATGCTGGATCACCTGCACGTTTGTCCCTCTATAAAAAGGAAGTACTTGAACTGGATTTGAGTAGAATCCAGCTACAATGAAAAATCATAACATGTACTGCACAGTCCCTGTGGGGCTTTGTCAAGGATTTGGTTAAGAGACATATTCAGACACTCTTACCTACAGTGGAAGCAAAACATCTTACAACAATGTGGGCTCAGACTGTTGAACCACTATATAACAAATGAGAGACAAAGGGAGGCCATCGGAAGCATGTGCTGTAAACTGGGGACACATATTAATGTTCAATTCAGTTTTGCATAGAGTAACTCATTTATACTGCATGATTAATCAAAAACGCTCTATGTGCTTTTGCGCATGCATGCGCATGTGTGAATATTTTCGCACTTGTTTGTCTTTGGGAGGACCAGGTTCAGTTGTATACCTACCGTGCACACCCCAATCCACACTTCAAAGGGTTGTTTGAGATTAATTTCAAGTAAACGTTTGAAGACATGCATGGGAAGGCTATATGTTAAGACTCCTTTGATGAATTCAAGTGTAATTGTGTGTGCACATTGTCTACATAAATGATATTTACATCATGCAGCAGCAAAGCTTTCCATGTATGCCTGCAGGTCTGAATTAATAAAACAAAGCAACATGTCGCTACCCACTGAAAAGTCTACAAAAACTTTTCATTAAGAGCTCCATTAAAGAAATAGTAGAAACATCGTGTCTGTCTTAAATGAAGCATGAAAACACTTTTGTTCCTTCTATGTGAAAGGGGCTCTGTTGAAAGTTTGCCTGAGGCACTGATTTCATTCATCTGCTGCTCTGATGATGGGCAGCCTCCATGGTTCGACTGCCTTAAAAGACAATTTTGTAAAATCTTAGAGGCTCATGTACGCATTAGCATTCACACAAATATGCACAAGAAAAAATCTCTTGTCACCGAAGCCTTGGTTAACAACATGATTTACTTTGCTGTAAAGTTGTTAATCATCTCATGTCACAGTCTCCAATAGAAGGGGGCAAATTGATTTTCAGGGTCATACTGACAGAGACACACACACACATAATAGATTTTGGTTTATTCTAACATGGGTTTTTACACACATCCTCCATGGAATTAGTCATTTGTTTTTGAAGAAATGTTCATATGTAAAATACATTGGAATGTGTTGCAAGCATCAAATTCAAAATGAGTGAATATTTAGGGGAGGGGGGGGAACTATATGGTTTATTTATTTAAAATCTTGTCTTTGTTGTGTATTTAATTGAATATAGATTGAAAAAGGATTTGCAAATCATCGTATTCTGTTTATATTCACCTTTTACACAACGTTATATGATAACCCTGGGTAGAGTCGCATGGTTTCTTGTGTACCTGTAACAAAATTGAAGTATAATACATAAAAATTTTTCTCTTCAAGTAACAAAGGAGTGTTTATTGAAGAACACAAACAAAACAGTCCCAACTTCATTGGAATTGAGATTTGTAGATATGAGCGTGAGATATCCAGCATTAGATGTTCAACTGTCCACCTGTTCAGTGTGTGCATTTGAGTGTTTGTGACAACCTGCCCTGAGAGGAAGAGTGGAGAACCTGAGAGTGCTACTACTGCCCTTTAAAAAAATGCCCTTTTCAAAAAGTATTCTCTTCACTGACTTGTGAGATCACACAGTCACAGCCGTCGCTGACATTTTGTTGCCACCAGCCTGCACAGCCCGTTCTCATTCCGAGTGTCATATACTGATGCTCGCCGCTCGCTGCCTTACAGACACACACACACAGTACCTTTCTGTGTCTGCACTGGGTCGGCACATTAAGAGCAGCTGCCCTGAGTGCCCATCCACACATGGACGCCACTGTGACCATCAAGCTAGTACTAAGCAGGCACTGACAAAGAAAATATATACTCTTTAATTTATAATTATTTCTGATTTATTATTCATCACAGATGCAGATGAATGCAGATGATATTAATAAAATAAAAGTCTGTTGGTGTTTGAGCCGACAATGAACATCCACTAAGCCTAACCTGTATATTTTTCCTAACCTAACCTCAGTCCTATCCTGATCCCTAACCCTAACCTCAGTCCTATCCTGATCCCTAACCCTAACCTCAAACTCTGTCTTCCATGTTCTACACCGCAGCCTACGAAAAGACACATTTTCTGGCAAAATGCCTGATTTATGTGTTCTCTTCGTCTATAAAGGTGAACAGCGTTGTTTCTATACTGTGAGCTGGATTTGGCATCATAACAAATGTATTTTCTCTTTATCCTTTTCCAAATAAACATTCATTGCATTTAATTTATGACAACTAATTACACACTGATAATGATGACGAAAAACATTTTAAATGAGTCTATGTTGAGTAATGAAACTAATCCTTTTACAGCAGTAGTTACATAACTGTGATACACAGATTTAATGAGCCACTGGCCTCTTAATAGATGCCCACTTGTCAATATTGCTTCAATTTAATAAGACTGAGTCTTGGAGCAGCTTTAATGTTTTGTGCTATATTTTAATAAGATTGCGTCCAAGTGTAATAAGCAAGAATGTGACTTTTTTTTTTATTCCACTCTGTGCTAATAACTTGATACTGTCTCAAATTTAAGAGAGCTTCTCCCACGTGATGGCCTCCCTCTTGTTGTTCCTCCAGGTTTTTTCTGGTGTGTTGTTTCAGTGTTTCATTAACCCAGGGTACAACCTTGCACATCTGTGTGGGACTAGCCAGCTGGGAAAGAACTATTGTTTGAATGTTAAGGAGCCATGCAGTGTTGCCATGGCTCGGTGATAATGCACTAAATGCAATGAAGTGTCCTGTTATGCTCATTTTCTTTGTCTCTGTATGTTGACCCTGCAACTGACTGGCAACCTATCCAGGGGGGGGTGTTTTTCACATTTCACCCTGTGTCAGCTGCAATTGGCTCCAGAGACCCGCAACCCTCACGTGGAGGATGAAGCTCTCACGGTGGCAGTCGTGACTCTGTTCCCCTGTGTTCTCCCTTGTTTCCCCACCCTTGTGTTTCTTGTGTTTACCTGTCAGTCTCTCCTTGTTACTCTCTGTGTTTGTGTTTGTGGGCGTGGCACAGCTTCCTACTCCCTGCTGGACGATTACCAGATCAAGCACACCGGCCTTTCATCAGCTCATCAAGGCAGCAGTATATAAACCCCGGCCTTTCACCCGTGCATCGCCAGATTTTGTCCTACTCAAGTGGTAGTCACGTTTAGGCCTCCTAGAAGAGTTTTTTTTGTGATTCTTGTTGTTTGCTTCTCGTGCTTTCCCTGTGCTTCAGCTTCTCCACAACCTGCCGGTCGCCAGCTTGCGCACTCTCGTGTCACACCCAGTCAGTCCACAACTCAGGCTTCCACCATTCCCTCCACCACCTGCCCCTCTGCCTCTGCTCAGCCATCGGACCATCTCCTTCCCCTTCTTCCTCCATTACAATAAATTCCCTTTATTCACCAACCTGTCTGAGCCTGCATTGTGGGTCATTCTGGTGGAAACCACGACAAAAGCGCTAGACATTAAATGAATAATAGATCTAATTTAGAGGAAAGTTTGACACATATCAGTGGACACTAGGATGACTGACAGCTGGTATTGTCCAATAAGTGTCTGGTTGCAGGTGACTGAAATTACATTTGCAAAACATCCACATGGCACAGTCAAAACAGGAGTTCAAATTCAGATGAGTGATTTGAATGACAAATGGCCACTTGATTTCTCCCTCAGAGCCTCCCACCTGCTAGGTGTGACCAATAGTTCTAGTAGATTGTACCAGGAGGCATCTGGATCAGTCTTTGTGATGAATTCAAAATGCCATATTTTCTTATCAGGTACCATTGTCATTGCGAGGTGACTTGTGCATAGTAGATTAGGGGAGGAGAGAGGAAAATGTTTGAATATAACCTTACCATTTTGAACATTTATGATATACCATTTTGTTGTGGTGAAGTGTATTAACTTAGATGAACACATTAACACAGCTAAGTGTAGTCATGAATGTGTTAAAGATGTGCATTTGATTGTATTGAGAAGCAAACAGGAGATCTGCAGGAGAGGGTTATTATGGGGTTTAGATGCATCACCTATGACAGTTTACAACAGGTTCACAACAGAGGTCTATAGGTCAGGCCTTCTGTGGTCAGTGTCTGCCTTGAGACCCAGTTGGACGTGTCATTATGAAGCTACATCTCCACATTCACATTCTGAGTCATGGTCTCAGCATGAAGGTTAAGGTAGATTTTGTCGTGACCATTACAAAACATCTAACACCCCTCAGCCAACAGTTTTTGTGCACCAAATCATTATTGCCCTGATCTTGCCTCTTACAAACATCTGATGTCGATCTCACTTCATTCAATGTACTAAAGCCAAACCTTCAGTAACTCGTACCAAATGTTGTTGTTGGTCATTATGTGAAACACTTTACTCACAGAACTGAGATCAGATCAAAGTCACTTTCGTTTGTTGTTTTGGTTTTTGAGAGTAAACATATAAATTGTTTGTGTTGCAGTGTTTCATTAGCTCATTAGAAATTGAATATTTCAAATAGCAAATCTCATGACATTCATCATTGGTAGCTTTTTGAAAGAATAACATGTTTATATACTGTTAGAAAATAATCAGTTACATGCATCATTATTAAACTTCTATGTGGATCAGGAACATTAATAGAAAACAAAGTGACTGTTAATTATATGATCTCTCTTGTTATTTTGCTATTGATGTAAATCAGGATGATGAAGGATAAAAGGTAAAGCCAAGCTCAGGTTTTACAGTTCATGTACTGATGTGAGCACTTAGCACCTGTAAAGCTAAATATACTATGACACATTATGGTGAGTGGAAATGTCTTATGCTTAGTCACTTGAGCTATACTTAAGACATAGACATCTGAAATCTGAGCAGGTTGTGTCTGAGCAATCAGCTGACGCTAAGCATGATTTCAAATGTGATATTGTGATGCATTAAAGCTAGAAATAATGACTAAAATGACTCAAACAAGGCAGTGGATCATCCATTATTTATGCCTTGAGTGGAAAGCAAATTACACTTTAGACTGAGGTAATTATAATGTGATGCATTTAGCAGCAACTGATGAACACTTGGACACAAACACTTAAATGTGAAGTGTCAGGACAAGAAACCTCATGGCAGCTGATTATTCCTGGTAAGCTGCAGCTCTAAGTCGTATTGGGTAATCTGAATTCTCCACTACCTTCCCCTTTAAGTGTGTTAATTATGCACGTCTGATGTCAAGCTTCCTTATGTATTTGTACAGTAGCAGTAAATGTGCACTTAAATGACGTATTGCATGAATCTCATGATAAATGGTAAATGCTCTGTTTTCATGCAGCACTATTCTGATCCTGAATACCACAAAACTACATTCATACAGTGTATCTCAAAAAAGAAATCTCTCAACCTCCAAATTGCTTAAATGATCCTTCCTTTGAAGGAGAATTCAAGTTTTTATTTCTTGATACCTCAAAGTACTTCATTGGTACACTTTTTATTCAAGATGTTGTAGCATGGCTCTCAAGAACCAATTTGGTCAATAGCGCAAGAGCTTTAGGAAAGTCAGAAAATGAAGCATCCTTAAGTAATATCCTCAGTTTTTCCCAGCCACACTAATGAATCACATATACAGATATCCAACCTTCCACATTTGTAGATAGTAATTAACTATCTTTACATATTTCCAATTGATTCCGATGATACTTGGTGATATTAACTGAATATCAGTAACGTCTATCTGTGCATGTATAGTACCATGGTTACAGGTGTTGTCTTATGTAAATAATGACAAAAAAATGACTTACTTTCCAAGTGCTGCATATTTTGGAGAAGGGGGCATAACAGCTGTGAATGTTATTTTGCTAATGTCTTCACAATTCATTCCTGGTAACACCTTGCACATTACAATGATTATTCAACCAGGTAATTAAAACCACCATAAACCCCCGAGGAAATCAATGTACAGAGCTCGCAGAGCTAGAGCTTAATGGTGTTTCATGTTTATTAAAGAAGAGACTCAGAGACGGAAATGTTCATTAGTGCAGTTTCATAGACGAGTTGCTCTTAGAGCACATCACCGGAGAGGTGTGTGTGCTGGAGAACTGCATATTACAACAACATGAGTGCAGGACTCTTATTAATCAACATGCTTGTGTCTTTCTTTAGTTCACTGCAAAATGAGACGTGGTAAATTAAGGCTGTTTAAACCTATAGAACTGTCATCAAGACTTTTTTTTTTACTTAAAGGTTCTGTTATGTTAGTGTAAGTTGCACACAAGCAATTAGAGGCCTGTGACTCAGTAACCTGAATTCATTAACAAAAGCACAACAAAGAATACTACCATTTTATGAATCAACTTATGGATACACAATAACATAATGAATAACATAAACAATTTAAACTCCCCCAAAGTGGTTGAGATTTGAATATGTTCGGTTGTGATGATCTGCTTTTTGGTTGTGTTTTTGGGCCACTGTTTTTGTTTGTTTGTTTACCTTGTGTTTATCCTGCAGATCGGGAGAGTGGCAGAGGCGGGGCTGACCTACTTTCTCTGGAGTGCAATGAGGCTCACCTGGCTGCAATCGACACACCTGGCTCCAGTCTACTCCTCACCCTCCCTATAAAAGCCAGCTCAGACTCAGCACTCCAGTGCTGTCTGAGCACAATTTTCATCCAGTGTGGTAGAACCAGTTGTCAATCCCTTTGGGGTTTTTCATCAGTGCCTTTTTGTGACTCAGTTGTGACCTAGTGTCCAACTCCACTGGCTCCACTCAGTCTATCCAGGCCGTAACAGTTTTGCTCTATCATTCTTGTTCAAACAGTCATCAGTAAAACAGATATTTTATTGAACGCATGGAAACACATGCATAAAATTCCCTAATTCATCCCAATTCTTTCCCCTCAGTGGTCATTAAGTCGAGCTTGTTTTAACTAAGGCCCTTTTTTTACAGGAAAAAGGAAAAGAGACCATAATGCACCTGTGTTTTCTGTAGCTGCCCCCAAACTTTGGAAAGATTTACCCATCAAAATTAAATCTGCCCCCACCATTGAACATTTTAAATGACTTTCAAAGACCCACATCTTCTTAGCTTTTACTTCAGGATAAGAATAGTCCATTTCTACCTAAATTTGACCATTTTATTTTACTGTTTTACTTGGATCCACTGTTAACTGCTAATAGCAAACGAAAGCATGTTTTCTTGGTGAACCAAGATCATAATATAATCAGCATTTTAAAGTGCGCCCTTGAGGGGCTACTTCTCATTCTGCAATAATTTATTTAAAACAAAGTCCCTCTACAATCATGATAGTCTACGTGCCAGGTTTTTAAAGGCTAGTTGAAATTGTGTCATCAGGCCTGCAACCTCCACCTCTTCAACACCACCAAGACTCACAGTCTCATCTATTAGAATAACTCATTAAATTAACAAAATGAGGTACCTTCTTGTTTTAGAAAGCACATAAATAGTACAAGTACTGAATAAGAGGTTGGAGATCCTTCATGTTCAATGATGAGCAACACAGGAATGCTGATGAAAAAAATGCATTGTTGTAGATGGATTTCTGGCTTTGTGTAATTAATCACATGGCACAAGCATTCAACCTTGTCCCGGCATAATCTGTCAGCAATGACATACAATTCAAGTCAAAATCATTCTACCTGACCAGCAAAACCTGTTTGTCCTGAAATGTTTAACAAATTGATTGAATTATGTCAGGGTGAGTTCAGTTCACCGCGCCTTGAACTGGGAATGAAGCTATAAATCTCATGTAAGTGGCAGGAGATTGCAGAATGACGTATTGAGTGGATGCACATATAAAGTGTAGGACACCGGAGAGCATGTCATTTGTTGTGCTTTTTGAATTCAGTCCACAAAAACCCTTTGGATTTGTGTCAATGGAAACGTACCGCCTTAGCAACTGGGTTGTAAATACTCAAAGTCAAGATACCATCAATGATGAGCTGCTGCTTAAGATTTTGCCTTGACTCTGTGATGAGTAAACAAATCTGATTCTGAGTTTGAATGTTGTCTTCATAGAGGAGAAAATCTGAATCACAGAATGTACTAGCATTAATCACATGTTTAAAACACAGTGGCTGTATTTTAATCCATTATTTAATGAATGAATGAATGAATACAGTTGCACTGTCCAAACCAGGATGGACAGGATTAGAAATGACCATATTTTGGCGGACAGCTCAGGTTGAACAGTTTGGATATTAAGTAAGAAAGGCAAGGGTGAGATGGTTTGGAGGCATAGTGATTATATTGGACAACAGATGTTGAAGATGGAGCTGCCAACCAGGGGAAAAGAGGAACACCACTTGGAAGGTTCATGAATGTTATGAAGAGGACATGAGGACACTTGATGTAACAAAGAGGACACAAGGGATAGAGCAACATGGAGGCAAATTTTATTTCAGCTTTTATTTGTAACACATTACAGGCACATGCAATAGAGTACTTACTACATCATTAGTTAACAATCAGTTATTGAGTAACTACTAAACACATGCCAAGCGCTCAATCAATATTTAATGATAACTAAACATTAATGGATTAACAATTAGCTTTTCAATGAATAAATACACTGTTTTCAAATATATTATTCTTATCATTCATAAGAATCACTTTCAGCCATAGAAGCTCTTCTGTTCTCACAATGACTTGAATCTATGTGTTCTGCGAGTTTCCAAACTCTCAATGGGAGGTTACAACAGGTGATATTAATCTTGTTAAACACATCTCTGGCTTTAGTGTCAAGGCTATCCGGCCTTCTGTTGGTCCCTGACAGCTTAGATATTTGCTATCCATGGTTACCTGTTTTCTCAGGTGAGAGGGGAGGTGCTGCCTGAGGTAAATAAATCGAGAGGCAACGGCCTGAAAAGGAGCAATGGAACAGATGACCAAAAGTAGAGGAGATCTAAAGTATTTCTGTCATACTTTACCTTGAAGGGAACAGAGGGGAGAGGAGCATCTGTTGCCTATGCTGCAGCTTGGACATGATACAGAGTGATGCTTGAAGGACACATTCAGGTTCTTGGCAAAGTTTCAAAGATGTGGTGTTGAAAGCTAGATGAGCCACTTAACGCTGTCATTTTATTTCTCAGAGGCCTTGGGGCCAAATGTGAGAAGAATATAAAATGCACCACAATGTAGACACATCTAAAATCCCAGTCTGGTGAAGGAATAATAACAAATGTAGTAGGTTTCTTATACCTTTTCAGCTTTGCCACTTTTTGTGTAGCCAACACACACATTAAAATGCATGTGAGACATTATCCAGAAGAAGAAAAACAAAATGTGTTCTCATATGGATGTAAAGGGAACTCTTAGACTCCTTGGAATATAAATAGGATGAGCAGGTTTACCGGTTGCATCATCTCAAAGAAAGATTATATTTTCTCTGTCATTTGAATAAAAGTATGAGAATATTTCTGACTGAGGCAGAATCCACAAACTGAACTCGTTTTAAAACCAAGGGGGGAGCATCAAAGTAACCTTTGCTGGTGGAAATAAATACATGAATAAACAAATAAATGAATAAAAATGAAATGATTATGTTCAGTTTGATAGTCTACTCCAGCATCAGTTCTGCACAAACTCAGACTCATGGTGCAGGATCCACTAAAGTGCTGTCAAAAACTGCACCAGAGATAAAACTTTAGGTTTTGACAGAGAGTTCAGGTTATATGAAGTGGATATTTGAAGTACTGACCAGTGTGAGTCACACAGAGTAAACCCTTGTTCTCCTATAGCAGCTTGGGCTTATACTGTGTGTACAGTACCACTATATAGGCTGGTACTTCAAATAACCAGAACTATCCCTTTTATATCAGATTTCAGGGAACTTCAGGCAAAGTATTACTACTGACACACATCAGGTGGGCTTCTGATCAGTGATCAGGATTAACAGATTTGATTTAAACTTTTTACATCCTACATTTCATAATCATATTTGACTGAAAAATGAACCAGGTCAGAGAATGAAAATAATTGTCTGTAAAGCGAAAGCCCAAATGTTACAAATCAACTTTGATTAACAGAGTGAAATAAAAAATAAAAAAATCACGCTCCCTTCTTTATCCGTTGTGTGCATCTATTTGGTTTGCCACACTGTCAGTCGTTTCTCTTCTTGGAACAGTTTGTTATGATATGCCGCGTTTACCAGATGTCTCTTCAGGCTTGACATCAAACGACCACAATCCTTTTAATGCTCCTCACTTGTGGAGAAGCTGTTAAGTGCTTCAGAGGCCTCCTGATGTGAAGGGTAAGTACTGTTTTTAGCAGGAGGGCAAAGCAGAAGCAGCAACACAGAAAAAGCTAAGCAGATTTGAATTGTTCTCTGCGGAAATAGCCTGCACATAAAACACGACACTGTGTCATCAACATGTCACTTTTAATATGACACTTCATTTTCAAATAGCTGTGTCTGTGTTGCTTGTGAGTCCTGACTGAAACAAGACATTGCTAGATTAAGCATTCACTTATCATATTCAAAGCTATTTGTCCAATATTAAAAAAGGAAATGGCATGTCCCCCACAACACATTATTCAAATAATCTCACCATCTATGGCAGGAGTTGTGTCAGGTCCTTGTGCAATCCCACTTCATAAAACCACTGAACTATCACTTTAACCCACTCTAAATGTAATTGATATACACTACAGGCCAAAAGAATGGACGTTTAAAAACCACTATGAATTCTATGGATTTTGGGATGTATTTTCTGCATGATGAGACTTTGCTTCCATTGATGTGCACCATTTTCCTCAATTTACCTTTAGGTATACATTGATGTTGCCAGACTATTGTAGAAAAGATGTTAACAAAAGAAAGAGAAGCACTTAGTTTTAGGGTTGAAAGGTTTCCAAGAGTCACAACTTTGGTGCTAAAGTAAAAAAAATAATAATAATCACAGTTTGCATTATTCACTTTAGCTCTTTGTTTCTTTTTTACTTTCTTTCTAAACAAAGTTTTACATGTGGCCCTAATACTCTTCCGTACTATTGCTTTTGAGAGTTTGCATACAAAATTCCCAATAAATCTCAATGGTGTACATGAGTACCGCTTTGTACATTGATGACAGAAGGATACACTGGAAAATAAACTGCAAAATGCCTAACGGTGTCCAACAAAGATTCTTGCATTTCGACTTGGATTCTCCTTTTCATTCAGCATTTGGATTTGCAAACCTTTCATAGTGCCACATATCTACACACCCATGCTCCACAGATTCACCAACAAGCTGGACTGCATTAAACAACCCAAACATATTTGTTTCTGTTTCTTCTGACCAAAGAAGGTGCTGCCAGCATTTATCAGGCTTCTTTTCATTTCTCTGGCAAGTTTCATTTTGCAGTTTTTTTCTGCCATTTTTGAGCAATGGTCTGTGGCGATAAACTATGTGTACCAACGCCAGAAGCCCCAGTTTCCACTCATTATCCTTATGCCAAGTCAGAAACACTGACCATCTGACTTTCAATTCAATATTCAAAGACCCAGTGCACCTCCTGCCTATCCACCGCCAAAGCTGTTTGTGTATAATGTACATGTCTGTTCACTCTAATAAAAGGAGAGATCCGTGCATAACATGGTCAATTATGCATTTATTGTAATGTATTATAGTGCTTGAACATCATGACATGCATTGATATGAAACTATAAAAGGTAATATATATGCAGAAAAACGTGTCAGAACCCCTGACACCTCTGTGGGTTGGGGTTGAGCTTTGTAAACACCTTGTAACCATTCCCACACTCTCGTCACGCCACAGTGTGATTTCCTTTGTGAATGTCCGCTGTTGCCTGTCGTTGCTCAGAGGCCCAGGTAATCACCACGTATTATTGGAGAGAAGTTCAAATGTGGTGCGACTCGGAAGACAAATGTGTTTATCTGTTCTTCAGGGGGATGTGAGAGGTTGGTCTGTTTGAGTTCCATGTATATTTCATTTAGGTTAAATTGGTTTGAAACTTACTACAGCAGCATCATCTAAATGCCATTTTTGTCACATTCTTGGTATTAAAATGCTTTTCTACTATAATAATGATTTATTATTATTCCTCTCATCTGTTACTTCTGCCTCTTTTTTCTATCCCCAATCGGCTCCTGGTCTCCTTTTATCTTGTTCCTGGTGTCGAGCTGAGGCTCTTTTCCCAAAATGTACATTGTGTAGGAAAAAGATATCTGCACACTGTACTCACCTTCTGCCACAGGTGCCTTTCTTTGATTCTTTGACTCCACACGTGGTAAAAGTAAACTATAACTGAGGACCAGTGTTGTAATGTAACAAAGTACAAATAGTGTTACTGTAATTATTAAATTACAAATCAGTGCTTTACTTTATTTATATTTCTAACTTTTACCTTTACTCCACTGCATTTCCCGAATAAATTGTGTATTTTTACTCCACTGTATTTCCTCTAACTACATTTGTTACTCGTTACTACCAAATATATACAAAACTGCCAAGGTCACTCTGATCAGGCTTTTTAGTAATAAACTAATACATGTAAACATCCTTTATCGATTAACTCAACCTTGCATTGTAATTGCCTGCATATGAATATTTTCAGATGAGGGAACATAACAACGCTCTTATCTTAATCATACATTCTAATATTCACATTATTTTAAAAGAATTTACCTGGAAATAAATTATTTCACAAGAATGCACTGAATTTCATATCTCAGTTTGTAAATACACTTTTGGCTGGTAAACTTCAGCAAACTATTTAACAATGATTATGCTTTAACGGTTCGTCCTCATTGTAGATTAAGACTGATGAGTGGCTTGCTCATCAAGAAAGAGATATTCATTTTAGTTGGGCCTTTTCTCAACTGACTCTGTGCTGTTTTTGTTAATTGAAACAAGGCAAAATCTCTCATAATAATGTCAGCCAATTATTCAGTCCACTGAGCAATGTAATTAGTTACATAGGATGACTTTGATGATGTTCTTTTTTTAAATACAATATCAGTAATAATATCACAAGAAATAAATATCAGGACCATGGACAGCACCATTCAGTTGTGTCCTCTGAAAACGTGTTCCTTCATTAAACGGACCAATTTAGACAACCATTGCTTGACGGTAACGCTTTACAGTAAAGGTACATGAATTATCATGAATTCAAAATTTTGAATTCATTCATGAATTACCTGATGAACAAACTACTGTTAAATCAAGTTCATGTTCACTTTATCTGCAAATCTGTAGTCATGTAGGCATGAGAGAAAATAGCTGATCTGCTGAATCCCAGGTCTTCTTTAACACTTATAAAGAACATATGATATTTGGTGGTACGACTGAGCAACCTCATGTAGTGCTGCAGGTTAAACTGTATTGTTATAAATGTTTATCTGTCATTTTTGCTGAACCTTATGCAAGGATTTGTGGATCAGAATACCGTTATTGGTGCCGTATCAGGCACCTATTGCTGAACTTGTCATGAAGTCTCTAGTCCTTCAAACCAGTGTTTTAGTGTTTGCATGCTTTGCTTTAGACATCATGGACATCATTAATCACCCATAAATCATGATGATTCTAATTCATGCATTAATACATGTCACGTACCACCATGAAGTCAGGCATGAAATATCATTAGTACAAGTGCTGATAGTTGTAATTCATGAATAAATTCATGATTTTTCATTGCATGAATTAATAAAAAGTCATGTACCCTTTACTTTAAAGTGTTACCGACAAGGGAAGTCAAAATCGTCTACTGAGAATTAGGGTCAAACACAAATTAATGACACAGTTTGCATTAGACAGTTTCTTTAAACTGAGACAGTGGCCATCCCATATCATTCTGTGACTGATATTTCACACCTAAATGAACTTCCAGTTGTCATAAATTGCTGAAGGCCCTTCCAGCTGAATGTCTAAGGATAATCTAACTCATGTATCATTGTCAGAAATGACAGTTTAATCTAAATTAGGTGCTAGAACTTTTGTTTATATAATCCTGTGATCACTGCTGCTGTGGAAACTTCCTAGCGCAAGGTGACCTTTGAAACAAATTATAATATGCCCAGTGTAATTTGTTAAAAATATGAAATGTAGTGTAAAAATGTAAACCCGTTCATATGTATTTAGACATTTCTGGTCCATAAGTACATTTCTTCTCTTACCTATGTATGTACTGTGTGTGTGTGTGTGTGTGTGTGTGCGTGCGTGCGTGCGTGCGTGTGTGTGTGTGTGTGTGTGTGTATGTGTGCATATTCTTTTGCAGCACCATGATGATGATACCAAATGTGAGCAGTGAATTTCCATATCAAACATTCAAATGCAATTTTGATTGCACAGCTTGTTTGAGTGCCTTTTGTAAAATCACAGTAATGGATGCATGTCATTGAAAAGTGAATGACACCATATTTGAAATGCTCTCACCAATAAGAGCTTCATATGGGAGAAAAATAAGCTTCAATATCATTTGAGAATATATTCCATAACCAAAGTGACAAAGAGGTGTCTTTATAGAAGAATAATGGAAGAAAAAAAGACAAAGATCTGGATCCCTACGTTTAAATGTATGATTATTCTTGTTACACTAACAGACAAGCTTGCAATTTTGGTACATACTTTCTATGTTGTTACAATAACTGCTGCCTAAATCTCTCATTACATTTAATATCGGCTCATGACAACTGAGCAAACTGCAAGTAAAATTACAAACTGAAAAAAAGGAGAAGAAAGAAAGATTATGTCTGTGTCAGTCTGGAGTATTCATTGACAAACACCACATGGTTTGATTGAATGTTGGTTTTGTAATTCATTTGTGTCTTTTGACTTGTGTGAAAAGTCCAATGAGAGCAGACTGAAGACAAATTGATACACTATGTGTCTATGATGTTGATATTGCTACATTGTACCATACAGTCAGACAACAAATACCTCACATGATATAGACAAAATGAATGAGGTAACAAATGAAGTAAATAGTTTTATTTTTCAAACCCATCAGTGTGAAGACAAAACAGATCCAAGATCAGTACCAACAGACTCAATCTTCAAAGTGGAAATAACTTCTCCCTACTTGTCGCTAACTGTAACATTTCTTATTCAACTCTTACTTTCCAAAAACAATCCCATAAAATGGCCAAATGTTACATTGTGATTATTATCCATAACACATTTTCGCTACTCAAAAACCTGCACAGAGACAGGAGAAAACATGAGAAAAACATGGATGACAGAAAGGGCAGCTTTGCTCACACGCGTGTAATTGTGTGAAATAAATGAAATGCAGCCAAAAGCCTCCCTGAGAGCTTCAGAGCACTTCCATCCTCTGATAGAAATTAGTCCCGCTTTTAGCAGCAGCTGAGAAGTGCAGTGGTGTGCATGCCTGAAAAATAAATGCGAGGGAAGGGAGGATAGAGAATTTGTCTTGTCCAAGAATGTGTCATTGCAGAATGCTAGAACTAAAATCATTCATGTACAAACTGATAAAGTGCAGCCACCATATCATGAGTTTGGCCATAGGTGTGGCGAGCATGAGCAATCATTTTCTGTTTTCCCGTCTCCGTGTATTTCCATGCTATATATCACCGCAGAGTTGAGCTTGAGCCTTTCGCACGGACCTGCTTTTATGTGAATGCGAACAAAGTTGTACATGCAATTGGAGTCATATTATTAAGTAAAACAAGAAGGACCACTTGTGTTTTTAGACGACAGCCTACTCTAACGACCGACACACAGCTGGCCCTCTGTGGGTAGCTTAAGAGATAAAGCCTGGGATAATAACATAAAACACTGTGTTCCGGCTCAGAGTGGCTTGATATTGAAGGCTCACAAAGCGGACACACAGTCATGAGAATGTTTGTGTAGAGGTTCAAAAGCAGAAAAAACAGTACAGTCAGAATCAGCACAGATTGAAAAAGAACACAGTTTAAAAAGAGTCTGGGACAGAAGTATGTTCAGTCCTGTTTCAGTAATAACAAATAGTCTGTTAAAAAATGATACTGAATTGAAATTAAATCAGTTTCCATTAAACAAACTGTAAAAATATAACCTGAAGGCAAAAATGGAAAATGTTTTAAGCGTTACAACGACTGTTTACTGTATCTATAAAGAGAACATCAATAAAGGCTTGCATAGCCGATGCTGTGGACACAACACAAAAGAAAGAAACAGAAGATGCTTTAAACAGAGCATAAAACTCACAAACATTAGATGAAAGTAGAACACTAGAAAACCAGAGGATGGCTTAAAAGCCTTTACAGGATCAACAGATTCAGTCTAATGGGTCAGTGCTTCAGAATTGGCACAATCTGTGGAAAGTGGTATTTCAGTGACGGGTCAGGCTGTGTGAAGGACAGTACATGAAGTCAGTCTCTACAGACAATGTCCAAGGAAAAGCAATTCCTCGCAAAACACAATAAAAAATATTTTCTTTTGCCAGAGGGCAATTTCATAAGTGACTCTCGGAAACCTTGTCTCCTATAACCATGTTATTTATGGCTAAACTGCAACTGTCCTATAACATCTGTGCATTGTAAGACTACAGTGGTCATTTTCTTTTCCACAAACTTGTATTGACTCCATTATTGCAAGAGGGGAGGGGCCACAGAGTGGAAGATGTCTTGAGAAATTAAAAATATACTTAATAACCACCAGGGAGCAACTTTGCTGGTTGCAGAAAGGAATTATTTTTGAATAAAATAAAATAACTCTATCTCTTACTTGAAGTATGAGATCACCGGGAAACGGACAATAAGGCACAGCACTTATGGGTGGACACCAGTGTGATTGACAGCTGCTATCGTCCAATAGGGGCCTGCAGGCCATCATCAACATGGCTCTGGCCAAACTGCAATTGTGGAAGCCTCAGAACAAGGGTTTGAGATTCTTCAGGGTAATATCATGACCGGTTGAGAAGATCAAAGTTTCTCTTCAGCTACGTACCAAAACTGAGCCTTGTGGGACTCCCTGTGGAATCTCCTGATTTAAAAAATCGTTTCTCATCATCCAGAGATTTATTTCTGTTTTTCACAAACCCCAACCGGGTCATATGCAGAGGAGACATTGATTATATTGGACAATGGATGTTGGAGATGGAGCTGCCAGGGCAGGAGGAAAAGAGGAAGGCTACAGAGAAGGTTCATGGATTTTGTGAAGGAGGACATGAGGCGTGAATAGGGCATGGCAACGCCTAAAGGTTGTAGCCAAAAGAAGATCTCATCTACTCCGTCAAATCAAATCCTGTTTATTCTTCCTCCCTATAATCATTTGTTCTTCCTTTCTTCTCATTTTGCCACGTCTTCTCACTTCAGTCTTCCACTCCACTCTCCTTGATTTGTTGTAAATTATGTTCTCATTGTCTGACGTCGTGCTTTCATTTTCTCCCTTATCCTTGCATGTGCGTTTTTTCTCGCTCTCTTTTCCAAAATTAAATAGACACTGCTACAGCTACGTGGTATTTTTCCTGAATGTGTTATCTTTATAACAAGCAACTTTAATTGCCTTGGGAAAAAAACCTAACATTTATATAACTCCAGATTTTTTAAAACCTCCATGAAAAACAACAGATAAAGGAGTATGCTATTAAATCTCCCCGTGGCCACAACATCCCTGCATTCTTTACTAATTTAGTTGAACAGAGGCAGTTTGGCTTCTTTACTGCAGCCAATTATGGCTCCAGACAACTTGCACTCTGTACCAAAGGAGTACATTTCTGTTTGGTGTTATTTGGGAGACAGAGCCGGAGAGAGAATTAATGAGTATCTCTGCACGTGTATGTGCGAGTGAAAAGCCCAAACCTTGAGAGTAATTACTGTGAGGCCAAATGATCCCATCAGTCTTTCCTCTCCTCCTCTGCTGTGAAGATGTGACACCCACCGAGGCACAGTTCACTCAACTTAGGAAGCAATTTCTTTTCATAATTCAATCTGCAACAAGTTTTTAAAGCAGCGAACACTGTCGTATATAATTAATTTCAAATGCACAATCACTTGTTATGGTTTTGGATGAGATGTGCAGTTGCAAGAAACATTTTAAAATGTATAGTGTGAGAACCAAACATTCAAAGACTAATGTTTTTATTACCTCTTCATATACAATCTTAGAACTTATATCTTAAGTCTTATACACCTTTATCACAAACATTAAATAATTTAATGTTTGGTTTTGAGTCTCCTTTCTTGATCATCATGAAGTTTTTTTAAGTTTAATTATTTTTGCAGCGACAAAAGAAGCGTTTTCCTATTTTTAGTCATTTCCATGTAAAACAATAAGTGTGTGATGTTTAGTTCTGGTCATTGTGTAAATTAAGCTGTGATTAAAGGTGATGGCGTACTTTCCCGATGCAATTTCTGTTCCATAGCTACTGAACATCAGCTTCTATAAGAAGGGTGTTGTTGCCATGGAGACAGTGACCAGACGACGGCTCTGCACCACGTTGCTACACGGTAACATGAAAGTGAAGGCCACACTCTTACTTTGTTCTAGAGTTATCAATAATACAGTAGCCAAATCAGCCCATAGCTTTCACATCAAAACAATGGGAGCCATACACCAGAAACACAGATGTGTATGACAGCACAACCCCTCTGCACTGTCTTATAAAATATCCCAAATTCCCTTTTGCACAGAGACCACAAATATGTTAAGCTGTGTTAAGCAATTTTTGCTGGATAGATAAATGTGCAAGTTATTGTGACAACCACAGCTAAAATGGCAGAGTGGGATAGAAAACTTAATTGAGAATCATAAAAATGTGAAATGAAATTACTGAGTCAAATGTCATTCTTTCACTTAATGTGTGTTTAACTTTGTGGGGTTATGGTTCTATATTTTTGCATTTTAGAGTGATATTGACACTGCACTGCTGTATTCTCCTCATAGTACCTGAGGCAGAATGAAGCGATGTGCTCAATGATTATTGATTTTTTTTTTTTTTTTTTTTCTGTAGTTTCCCTTCCTTGGTTTCGAAGAGTTAATAGTTTAGTGTAAGTGATGCACTTTGTCTGTCAGCGTCTGTCTGAGGCTGAAGACAATGATGCGGGTGACTGGAACTCTACGTGACCAGGTCTGAATCAGCAGCAGCTTATTTCATTGTTGTTCAGTGGAGGATTCAAGACCACAATACATGAATGCATGAGTGGGCGTCCACTCTTTGTTTTAAAGGCCAGTGGTACATCATAAATCATCACCTTTTTCATGCTCCAAACATGTTTAGTGACTATAGGCTCTCTGTAAAAAAGCCCTCTCATCTGGATTTATTGTACAGCCAATGCTGAAAAATACCATTACACACCATGGTGCCACAAATCTTTTTGACACACACTTGTCCTTGCTTTTTTGAGAAAAAGGGGGTCAGCTTCGGCATTTATTATTTTGAGGGAGAAGTAGGCTCCGCATGAATAAAAACATTAGTTTTGAATGAGTATGTGGCAAAATGATATACAGTACATTGTGAGAATGACTCAGTCCCTGAAGGATCGAATGGGACAGGCTGCTTCAAAAGCTGTTGTAAGCAGTAACCTATTTCAAAAAGGCTCTATAGTTTAGGATTTGGTACATGGCTCGTTCCAAAATGTCTTATCTTTGGCCAATGTAGGGATACAGCACAGGGACATAAAAACACAGCTATCCAAAACATCATTTAAATTAGCTTAAGATTTCCCAAACAAGTGTGTTTCAGTGTCTGCAACGAATCTTAGAATCACAAACCACCCAGCCTTATTACCCAGTTGTGGGCAATATCAAAAAAGTATTTTTTTTGTATATTATTATTATTATTTAATTTTTTTTTAATAATCAAATTAATGTGTGTCTGAACGTGTCTGAATTCAATTACTTTTTCAGTATGTTACGATTATATTTCCAGAAAGAATATGTTTTTTTTTTCTGAAGCTGTTATTACCTCTATGAAGCAGGTTATAATTTTGCTGGATTTTGTCAAAGTGTCTGTCTGCTTGTGAGGAGCATAACTCAAAAAAGGTTTATGTTCAAAAGAGGTTTAGAGGTTAAAATCATAATTTTGATCCAGATTGCCTTGGTGAATGTTTGTGTCCTTTAAGAGCTTTCTCGTGTTAAACAATGAATTCAGTGGTATGAAGTTAAGTGCCACTTAACTTCATGCAAGTGTATGAAGTTAAGTGCCACTTAACTTCATGCAAGTGTATGAAGTTAAGTGTCACTTAACTTCATGCACTTACATAGACTTATATACACTTGCATTTACACATCAACTCTAATGATCTAGTGCCTGGGGTCCTGTACCCATACTGTGCATGTTAGATCTTTTCAGCGGGAAGTGGATTTATTTGCTAAGCTCTTCACATATAGGAGTCCCTGCAGTGCTAAGAGTGAATTTACTGGTGGGCAGGAGTTCATCTTCCGGCTCCATCTCATTGGCTCCATGCTGCTGCTTAACAACACTACAGTTTCTCCATTGCGGCTCAAGCTGACCTCGGGTCGGTTGATCGGGTTTCAGAACATTTTAGCTTTCCCCTTTCCCACCGATCAAAAAAACAATTCCAAACAGCTCCATTTCTGGCACAGTGCTACAATGCACATCCATCTTCCATCTGCTAGTTATTTTTTTTTTTTAGTGTGTTGACTTTGATGACCAGGATGCATTATCTTCAACCCATTAAACAACATGCAGATGTTAGCGTCATGAATGCATTTACATACATTTACATGACCTAGTCACAGTCACATGTTTTCAGCAAGCTGATTTTTTTTTTCCTTTTTTTCGTGTGCTCGGATGTTCCGTGAGTTCCGTGACCTATTTCTTAAATGTCATGGAAATGACATTTAAGAAATTAGAACAGTTCAGGTCTCGCTAATCAGGGAATTAGAAAGCCCTGATTACCTAGGACAAAAATCGGTCTGGAGAATCACAGATCTATACACCATGGTAACCCCTTCTACTTTGCAAACAGGGAACAGTTGCATAACAACAGACTGCCGATGGAAGAGTTTAGGAGAAAGAGAACAAACAGAATTATGTAAATGAGTTAAATAAAACATACATTTGAGGTTTTTGGAAGAAGACAAACTCCACCTGTTTGCCTATGTTTTAATCTGCTCTCACATAGAGACACAAACAATAATGTTTAAGTATTATGTGACTATGGTGCATGAAATCACACCCTGTTTCTGCACTGATCCTCTCTGCCATGATCACAGGCTCCCTCATCAGAGGAGAAAACTTTTTTGGTGCCTTGAGCATTGTATTATTCATGTACCCTTTCATCCACTTATCTGCTGAAGGAGCTGGGTCCAATCCCAGGTGTGACTGGATATGAGACAGGATACACGCCGGACGGGGACCCTTGATAACACGAGCTCAGCAAACAAAGACCTTTCACCCTCATGTTCACACAGTCGCCAACGAAACAGGTTAACTCCGTGATATCCCTAGTCTGATATTTTCACCTGTTTTCCCATTGTATTCAATGCACGAACTGGAGGAAGTGCCAAAAGAGAGCGACATAATACAATGTCATCTAACTTTCTAAGCAGATATAGCGCTATAAAACCAAATGAACCACTGACATAGCTGACATTTATTATTATTGTTATTATTGTCATCATCATTATTATGTTATGTTTATTTGGCCAAGGAGAACAGCAATATCAAGACGAGCACAGCATGACGCTGCCTTCAATTCCGAAGATCAGTCCTCAAGATATAATCAGCTGTATAATGACCTTAAAGATATTTTGTTTGAATCAGGAAGACTCTCTCTCTGGAATAATCTGCTCTCAGCTTCATTATTATCTATGTGTTTTGGGTTGCACCCGCCTTCTGATTACCCTCTTACTGACAAGGAATGAACACAATCGCTTTCTTTTTCAGCCAACCTTGAAACAATAACCTGGACTTTCAACTTACAATGGCTCTATGTTTGTAATAAACGTAATATTTAATAATGCTATGGACTGTTTAAAGGATATGAATTTAATTTGGTAATTTAGCTGCAAACTGATAACAGTGTCATAGTAAACAACCCGAGAAATACAATGCTTGTTGCATTTCCCTTTTAAAATATTTAATTTGTTGCATAGGGTTAAGAAATCTTCAGATAAAGACAATTCTTAATGTCCGAAACATGTTTTTCTCTTACACCGAGGTCATTTTACCTTTTTCCTGCAAATAATACTGAGCTCTGGTCCATTAAACTTCAATTCTCTTTGGCAGCATCTAAGTTTATTGCATCATCTCTATGCTGAAGTCTGCACCACACACAGGAATAGGATCTGTTTTGATTTGACATGTCACATTTTGTCAAAGCAAAGGTATAATAAAATTCCATTTAACAGCTTTACCTTCAGAGAAACAATGTTGTGACTCACTGAGAACAGAGACCTTGTTTATAAGTGATGCCTTGGCTTCTCCTGTTGTTTCAAACGTTTGGTGAAAAATGATTTAAAATTATATCACAAACGCCATTAGAGATGATCCACACCTCTCATGCTGCCCATAAAATAGTCTATATAATAATAGTAATAATAATAAATGTTAGTTCATTGATAGCAGGATTGCCATCCCGTTGAACGGCTCAGCTGGTACAGTTTCATTCCTGTAGTGACTGAGAGCAGTACAAATCCCTAAATTGATTAGACAAAGAGATTAATTGCTATATATCAGCTTTATTTACAAAATAAATATATTTCTGCCAGTGATGGGGCAGAGGTTATTTTGGAGATTATCGTGTTTGCCCAAACTTCATGAGCTAATCTTCCCACTTGCTCCTTCAATTCATCATCAAAAAAACAACTCACATTCAAATGAAAACAATTATTCACTTGATACGCTGCATCACCGCTGTTGCTTTTCGTGTGTTAAATAAAATTTGGTAAAAGCTCATCATTCATCCTTCCCGAACAGTGACAGAAATTGGTTCAGCCTTTGGTTCTTCCTTTCACTGACTGTGTCAAAGTGAGTCATCGCTTCACTCTGAATCATTCATGAGTTTTTGGGGGTTGTTTTTTTTAAATGAGCTTGTTTGTGAGAACTGAACATGATAAGTAAAGCTATGTACACTCACCACTAATCTGATGTCACCCACATAAAATTATCTG
This sequence comes from Solea solea, assembly GCF_958295425.1. Classification (NCBI taxonomy): domain Eukaryota; kingdom Metazoa; phylum Chordata; class Actinopteri; order Pleuronectiformes; family Soleidae; genus Solea; species Solea solea. The sequence goes on from NC_081144.1 coordinate 10,638,242, forward strand.
GCAATCAAAAGTGTACCTAACTTTAATGGCAGCTATAACTTAACCCTTTAAGCCTTAGTGCTCACGCGGCACACCCCTGGTAAATTGTTGTAGGAATAATACAGAGCTCCTTATATGGACATCCTGGCCGTGTGTGTTTATAGGTCACATATTCAGGCTTTAAAAAATGTGGGTTTTTCTCATCTATTTATGTGTTGTTGAGTCATTATTCATTTTATGTTGCAATTTTAGTAGTGATATAAAGTAGCAATAATTGTGCAGAAGTCACAAAATAGACCAATTTTCTTTTCTTTTTATTCATAAAAATGAGTGAAATTTGAACTGACATATTTCCAAATTTCACAAATTCAATCAAATTTAAACACTTTTGAGTACTTTTTCCATCAGATTGCCTAGGTTGTGCTGAAAAAAAGATATAAGAAACCCTACATTACACATTCTCATACCTGTGTACAGTATTTACCGTATGTTTAAACATAGTACTGGAAAGCAGCCAAAACGCTCTGTAGACTGAACTATTAAACTGGTACAGCATGTTTTAAGCACTGCTTATTGCTATTTTTTTCTAATTTTATTATTCTGCCGTCATTCATGCAGTTTGTTGAAATCTTTGGATTGTTTTCCAATGCAACACTGGGCCAATTAGAATTATCAAAACAATCAGGGATGTGCTTGGAAAGTCCACACAGTTAGTGATTAACATAAAAAAAATACCCAAACCATTCAAGAGGAGCAATCCAAACAAACAGACAAGCCAAATAATGAGATTGACAATGCTGGAGGAAAAATACAATTTTATTAAAATGCAGTCTGCCCTGGTCAGGTGATATTTCATGCTGTGGTGATTTCTAATGACTAATATCAGCACATCAGTGTGTACTTCAGTGCCTCTGATATTAGTGGGGTTTTTAGAGCTCACAGGAAATGCATGGTTATAGTCATCATGTAAGCAGTATAGCTGCAAATCAAGTGAACAAAATTAAACAGATATGTATTAGCTGGAAAAGCGGTGTGCAGTAATAGTCGACGCCGTGTTTCTGAGGAATTACTATAAATTGTAAGCTATGGATTTATTTTCCATGACATACAAGCACAACAGAGCATTTTATTTTGATTGTATGATGCATGGAAATCTAGCTCACCCGCTGCCATACATAAATGATCCCTTTTTATGAAGATATGTACAGAAATATGCAATATATGTCTACTGTACCTAATAAATGGGTTATCGCTGAGCTAATTTCCTGTGCAGCTCTGGATCAGCACAAAGATTATTACATTTTGAATTCATGCAAAAGGCCAATATGGTTGTGTGCTTTTAGACCAAAAAAACTGATGAAAACCAATTTCCAATTTCCGCTAAGAATCACCACCGTGATTCTAAAGTGTTTGCAGTCCCCGTAAATTGAGGTTGATGGGCTCAGTAATCCTTTAATTCGCCTACATTTGTCAAATCAAGCAGTAATGGGAAAGCTAATTAATAAGGTTATTTAGATGCATTTTCCCACTAGCTTCTTCGATTCATCATCAAAGGAAATTCCACACATTTAAATGAAAGCCATCTCTGGTGTTTTTAATGTATTCAGTATTTTTTTTTTTTTTTTTCATCCTTCACGAACAATAACAGAAATTGGTTCAACCTTTGATTCTTCCTGCCGTTGACTGTGTCAAAGTGAGTCATCGCTTCACTCTGATTCATCCAGTTTGTTTTGTTCTCAGTTTGTAAGAACTGAACATGATAGGAAAAGCTGCGTACACTAATTTGATGTCACCCACTTAAAAGTATCTGTGAATCAAAATAGGCCATAACAAAAATGTCATGAAGGTTTGTTTGCTTAATGTTATATGTAAATAATGTTCTATAGCCATTTGGGCAGGGCATATTGTTTATATGACACTACTTAAGAAAAATCTTAACTTAAAACAACGAGAAAGCTAAAAAGAAGGTAAAATAGAGAAGGTGGTGGGGGGGTCAGAGGGAGAAGTGTGTGTCTTGAGTCTGGATTTAAAGAAAAATGGATAAATAAATAAATATTACAATGTCACCTGTGCCTCAGGGTATGTGACGCTGGACACTGGAGGGCTGGGTCTATCTCCTCCTCATGTTGTGTGATTGCATCCACACAGGTGTGCAGACCCATCAGCTGCATCGCATCCACTAATCAAGTCTTCTGACGTCGCCTGCTCTGCCACATTCACTCTGCCAGGTCACCCGCTCATCCCATTTGCTCTGCCATGAGCGCTTTTTGCCACCTCTCTGACCTGCTTGACCTTTCTGACCAGTCCCTGTCCTCTCCTCTGTCCTGCTAGTTCCTGCCTCAAATCCCATTCCTCACAATAAATATTCAGCTCCATTCTCATTTCCTCCCTCCCTTAAACCACCAGGATTAAACATGTATGGCTTTATATTACCTTCTCCTTGGCATGCCAGCCTTGATTTTTTTTTTTTGGGAGATTTGTCAAAGTAGCTGCAGCTGGTTGACTGAATAATTCATTGCTAATTATTGCCGATCTGCTTAAGCTACTCATTTATCTCCTTCAGGGATGACGAAAGAATACAAGACACGGCTTTTACTGTAAATGGCTTTGATTAAAGATTGATTCCAAAAAACATTTCTAGTGCAGGTGTGGGCAGATGGTGAGGTGGGTGAAACTGGTTTATACATCTGTTGCCAGTATTCTCTCTCAGAGTGCTTTGCATTTTACACGCTTTGCTCCAACCGCAGCTGAGCAGATAGAGGAGAATAGACGCACAAGTAATCATGATGGCAGGGACGCAGCTAATCATGTTTTTCATTTTCTAATCATTTTCAAGTTTGTTTCCTGGTGTCTCCGCCTGATTTCCTAATGGTGCTTTCAGTAATTATGAAAGGCTTCTTATTTAGAGCAGCTTTGAATCTCACCATGATGATAAGCAAGTGTCAGTATTATTTGCCAAATGAGATCCATATTAATGAGGCAAGGTGTAATAACATTTCCTGCTCAATGGCAACCTGGTTTTCATTCATAGCAGGGCTTCGTGCAAGGGTCTACAGTCCCCTCCTCCGTCTCCTCTCTCTCTCACGCATACACACTAATACTATTACCACATACTGGTGTGTGCACATCTAAGATGCATTGAGGAAGAAATTAATCTTCGATGCACATTATTGCATTATTTTGTCAGTATGAACACAAAGCATCCTGGGTCACATTGAACGACTGCCTCTTCAGGCAACATCCCCTGTGGCTCACTGCAGTTCATCTACAGTGTTTTCATGTCTCAGGGTCACACATTGATGTTATTTATGGTCACAATATTAACATTGATAACCGCATACTGATTGTTATCTTGTTTTAATTGCTTGTGTTGATTTGCATGAAAAGTGAATTACAAGTGCTCCAAGTGTCTCATTGTGGTTTGATCACCTGAGATGCATGTTAATAAATGGGGGCCTGAGAGCAATAATTTAAAAAACAGACAAGCAGAAAATATTTTTTTTTTTTTGTAAAATAATCTCAAAGAACTATAGTCTGCAATAAAACTGAACTGCACTTTGTAAAAATGAGATAACTGGCAGAAAATAGCAAGCATTGGAGGTTGTAAATAACATCCTTAGTGTCGGATGATCAAATAAAACCGTTATTATAAAGCAGTTGTCACATGCACTTTCATGCTAATTAAAGTAAATTAAGTAAATTGGCAGATTGTGCCTTGGCAGTTGGTACATGCTGAGTGCTTTCATGTCTCTGTGTGTATGTGTGTGTGTGTGTGTGTTATCTCCTGTTCAGGTTCATGTAATTAATAGAGCTGTTAATTTAAACATTGCTGCTGCTGCTGCGTGTGTTGCATAAATAGTGATGCTAGATTTACCATGCAGTAGGATACTCATGGTTGACAAACTCTTGATGAAACCTCAGAGTGAGGAAGGAAATATTTGTGTGTCGATAGTCCCTAATGGATGATGACTCCTCTTTGCCATTTGCTGCACGTTCTGCCACTGAAGCTCTCCCTAGACAACAATTCCCATGATTCCAAGCCAGTCAAACTAGATCTTCTGTTATTTCCTCTAAAACATTGTGAGTTTAAGAGGAACTCAATCCCAAATTGGCAGTACCAAATCCAGACGCTTAATGAAGAGACAATGCCAAGAAGAATTCACATTTGCATATTGTCTGAAAACCTTGAGGGAGCTGAGAGGCCATATGTCGGAGCTCAGTTTCATCACAATGGCTCCCTTGGGAGACGCAGAGGGAACATCTGTCGTTTCCCAAGCTACAGGCAACAGATGTCCAGTAAACAATTCTGGAAAAGGATGGCTGCTACTGTAGATCAATACTCAGTGCAGATGTAGCCTGGAGTGTAGTCCATTAAGTGCATCCGTATCCGTGTTTGCCTGAGCGTGAGGCCAAAAACAATTGTTTAATATTATAACTCATATTTATTGTGAGGGGTTGTTATTGCCCGTCAGCACTATCCTCTCTGCCAAACAGCACTCAGTTGAATAATAAAATCACAAATTCATTTGTTTGTTAATATGCGTACATATTTAAAATGACTTTTCATTATAATGACAACCAATTAGCTAACAGAGAAATAAATCCTTTGCTTATTTTAAACTAATCCACCTTACAATTAGATGAGGGCCATTGCAGGTAATGCAATAAAAAAAAAAAGACCATGGGAAATTTGTTACAGAAATTCATGACAGACCACAATAATGTGCAAACTTGTACCTTTACCTGCACTCTGAAGTGCCCATAAACCCACAGGTGGGCAGGGTTGTTGTTTTTTTTCCCATTGAAAATTGAAGTTCGCTCAAGGCACAGCCTCTGTCTCACCAGTGAGCCAGTCTGTCTAATGAGTGAGGCTTATTAGGCAGACTGGCTCACTCTGAGAGTACAAGATCTTGGATACTCTGTGTGCATTCTGGTACTGATGAGGATTAATGAGCCTTTAAACTGAGGGTAAGAACAAATACTGTCAGGAATTCCCTATCATCTCATATTCCAGTTTCTCAGACCTCTACTTTATTATCTCTCCACTTTTTGAACATTCATTCCCCTCATGTGTCCTCTTTTCCCTCCTGCTCCTCTCTACTTCATTTTTTTATCCTTACGTGTCCTGACTCTTTCTCTCCACTGATCAAATTGAGTTAATGTGCTCAGTTGCACAAAACTTGTCAGTGCAGCAAAGCAGTTTCTATATAGATATGATCAATATGAATCATATCCAATAGTCTGTTCGTTTTCTGTACAGCTTCATTTGAGGGTCACTTGGGAGCTGAAATCCATATGAAACATATGAGTCCACTGTTTTTGAAGGCACTTACTTTACCTTTGTGACTCATACACTAAGGTAGTACTTAATGTTTATCATGAGCTTTGTTTATTAATTTAAGTATTGGAGAACGTAGGCAGGAGTACTGGGAGTACAACACAAGAGAAAGAAAATGCCAGAGGAATGGAGAAGAAGTTAAGTGGTAATGATTTTCAAGAAAAAGCTTCATGAAGATGTGGGGAAGAGTTTAACATCAATTAAGGAAAGAAGTGAAGATCAGCGATAGCAGTATGGGTTCAGAGTACCACGGATGTGATTTTTGCTTTGAGAGTACAGATGGAGATAGTAAAGTATAGAAAAGTATTGTACTGTACTTTGTCGATCTAGAGAAACAATCACCTCTCCGTTGCTAAGAGAGGAACAGTGTATTATGAGGAAGGGAACTATTGAACGAGTAGTATGTGAGGATGGTGCAGGACATGAGGACAGTGAGACAGTGGTGAGGTGGGCAGATGGAGTGACAGATGGGTTCAAGGTGGAGCCGGGATCACAACAGGGATCAGCTTCCTATATTGTTTGCAATGTCAATGGACAGGTTGACGGATGAGATCAGGCAGGAGTTTGTTGTTTGCAGATGATATTGTAATCTATATTGAAAGTAGAGAGCCTGGAGACGTGGAGGTATGCACCGGAGAGAAGGGGAATGAAGGTTGGTCTGAGCAAGACAGAAGACATGTTAGTGAAAATGACATTGACTTTATGTTTTAAAAACTGAAGTAGTCGTTTTCACTTTGGGTATATGGTCTCTGAAGTTCCGTCTTTGCCAGTGGTTGTTGTATGTTTCAGTATGTTTCAGTACCTGACATCATCTATTGAGGTCTGTGCCTGTTGGTTCTCTGGCTCACCAGACTGCAAATCTATTTAATGATGCTCACTCTGTGTGTAGCGGACCTCAAATACCGGGTGTGTGTGTCTGTGTGTGTGTCTGTCCTGGAATTGGTGTGTTTTAATGAGGCCGTGTGAGAATAAATATGAATCACGCTTACTCTAGACATCGTGAATTTTTGACTGAGCCTCCTTCAAGTTCCTGGGGCCTGCATTTGATGCTCTCTCAACCTTCGTGTTCTCTGACTCTTCTCCAACCACAGTGTCTCATTGTGGATTCTAATTGTGGATTATGAATTCTTTCTCACAGATCCAAACGGATGGATTTGAGAGACAGGTCCAAAATGTTCATGACGTGTTGATAATGCTTTGAAACACTTGGACCTGATAGAAGGAGTGGAGAAAGCAATATGATTAATTAATGTGCAATTAGTGGAAGAACTTGGAGTTTTTAATACTTGTAATGAAGTTGCTATAAAACTTGGAGCTGAACTTTTGTACGATGGTTACAAAAAAAACTCAGCTTCTGTCACATGGTGATTATTGCAAGAGTTTAACTTTTCAGCCATGTGTGTAGCATAGAGACTACATAAAAATGGACGTATAGTTTTACAACCCATTCTCATCCTGAGAGCATCATATACTGACTCTCCCTCAGCATCACCTGACAGGCACACAAGGTACACTTCCATGTCTGAAAGTAATGCACTGGGCTTTCAAGTGACTCAAGTTATCCCCACTGGTGACAGATTTAGACACTCAAAGTTTGGGTTAGGGTCAAGAAAAGGACAGAGGTTAGGATAAATATCCAGGTTAGGCTTAGTGGATATTCAGTGTTGGCTCACACTCAGACATAACTTTTATTTTGTATTAATATTGTCAGCTTTGCCATGATTAATGATAAGTAAGAAGGTGGCTCATTTTCCCATAGACTTCCATTCAAGTGGAGTTATTTTCACAACCAGCAAATTCGCCCCTGCAAATTTAAACCTACTTCCTGGGCTTCACTTTTCAGACCCGAAGACAACGTCCATTTTTATATACAGTATGTGGTTGCACACCTACGATGTCAATGCTTCCAGAATAAATCCATTGAATGCACAATTTCATCCTTACTGTCATGCCTCTTGCTGACTATGTTCTTCTTTGACATGTGTCTATGATCCCAGTTACTTAACTCACCTCGAAGCCTCATCCATCCCAATTCTTTTCTGTCATTCTGATCCCTGTCCCCCCAGCTCCCTCCCCCCTCCATCTCCTTTCATCTCTTTGCACCATGATCGTCTAAACCTATACTGCATCAAACATACAGTATGTTTCAGCATCTGTCAGCCATGTCAATTTCTTTCCCTCCCCCCTTTTCGTTCTTCCACCTCGCTTGCCCTCACTTAAGTCAGGCAGCTCAGGCCCTGATGGTTCACATTTCCCTCCATCACCACCAAGCCCTTATTGTTGGTTTTATTAATGTGTCCAAGGCGCTTGATTAAATGTCACACTCTGATTCTTCTCCCAACTCCTAGTGATTTGATTCATCTTACAGTAGTTTCAGTGTGTTGCATTAACAGTCCAGAGACTGATCTTTCATTCTTACTTGATTTTACCAAATTCTGCTGATTGGTTTTGCTGTGTGTGTTTTCTTTTGCAGCTTAACTTATCATTTATGACAAAACTTTCATAGAGCTTAGTGTCATGCTCCGCCTTCGTCTCCTCCTTTTCCTGCAATTTCCACGGCATGCAATCAGTGCACCTGTGGCGGGAGCACACCTGCTCCCAATCTAATCATCAAGCCTCTACTTAATTCCTGGTTCTCCAGCCTCTTGTTGCCAGATTGTTACAGACCTCTCTGTGGTAAATGTCAAGGCTCTCTAGAAGATATCTTAGTGCTCTACTGCTAGTTTTTGTGTGTATATGTTCTGCTTTTTGTTATCTCCTGTGCTCAGAACTTCCTCCCGCGTGCTTGCTGCCACTCAAGCCTATCTTCTCTGCTTTCACCTCCTGCATTTTTCTGCATTGTTCGTCTCATCTGCCTGCTCTTGGGTCCAGCATCACCTCGCCTTACCACTTCGTTTATTCATATGGTTTTCTATCAGTTTCCTAAGTATGTTTCAGACCTTGGGCAAACCCAGTTTTTTTTTATGATGCTGATGATGAGGTGGAACTGTTTTCACCACTGTTAGTCAAACCATGATTGATAAACAGGGGGATTCATACATATGTTTTAATCTTCTGAAAACGTATGATCAGCAAAGTATACAAGATCGCAATTGGTTCAGTAAAAATGTCGGGCCCCCAGGTGTCTTTTGCCTATAAGGCCATAAAAGTCTCTTGAAATGCCACTGCCAATGAACATCAGGCGCAGAATCGAACAGCAGAATGTTTTAAACTTAAAATAAAGTGGTGTGGATGTGGCCTTGTAGTCTCAGAATAGTCGTTTGCAAAGTCTTTTGCTCGAGTTCAAACATCTTAACACTGGATGGTTTCATTTTATCTCAGCCTGCACCACCCAGAACAAATGTGCCCTTTACCACTGACTTTGTTGCCATTAGTTAGAAAAAGAAATGCTCTATTTGATCCGAACACATCTTTAAAATGACACCTATGATCTGGAACATCAAAGAGAGACATACTCCAGTCTGTATCTACATTCATCGCCTGCTGTGAGGCAAGCCGGTCACATGGTGCAGCTTGTTTCATCAGATTTTAGTCAGCCGTTATAAAGGGAGCTCCTCGTGACAGAGACAAAACGACATTAAATCAATCCCCCTGCACCGCCCATGAATCGAAGACAATCTTGACAGTTGAGCCTGAATCCCCTGGCTCACCCGATGGAATACTCCAGCTGTTATTACAATACGACTGACAATTTGATTAAAATAATAGTTAAATTAATTAAACCTTCCAGGCTGAGTCCACACCAATCTTCGAAAAGTTTATGTTATTGTAAAACAAGGTTATGTGATACATTTAACTGATCCATGATCTTATGCTAAGTTTTTTGTTTTTTTCAAAACAAAGTGGGCAGTAATATGACATGCAGAATGCCTGCTTAATAGATTCAAAATATGCTGAACAGGATCTGTGTTTTTCTTGAACTCTTAGAGATTCTTGAAACCTCAATTAAATATCTGTCTCATATCTTCTGGTTCAAACTTGTTTTTTCAATAACATTTCCTCCTGCTACTTTTCAACACTTCACATTCTTGACCTCTCTGAGCTTATTTTCTTTGACTGTATGTTTCTTCTCTCATTGAAGAGGAGATGATCAAGTTCAGGTCAGCGGTACTTTATTTGTGCACATTATGGGCAGATTTGATTCACTTCTCATCTTGACACACATTTTTAGAACCCAGACAATAGACAGCAACAGGAGAAGTACTCTTGAGTTACAGCCTTCAACCACTTACAATTTCCATTCTTTTTTCAGTTTTCTCTGTAGCATGTGCAGTGCTGCCACAACTTATTCATGGCTACTGGAACAAAGCAATTTTTATAGAGCTCGGGGACCATGAACTTATCCGAAAGGAAGTCACAGTGCAGCAAGTTACGCTGTGACTCTTCTGACAGCCTACTGCATTTCATTTCATAATTCAATTCGCCAAGATTCAGATCTTTTGAAGACGTATTCTCAGACCATGACAGAAAGAGAAAGATAGTGATTTTTTTCATTTTGCACATGGCCGCACATTTTTTACAATTTGCTCCAATGATTTGAGTCACTTGTCATGAGATTTCACACATTCCAATATGGAATGGTTTGTGTTTAAGGGTATTCCTTCTAAAAAAAATCAATATCCATGTCTTTGAGATGTTTTTTAATTGCAATAGGTCTCCTCACACCACACGGCTGCCATCACTGGCAGACTCACTGGTCTCGCTGTCCTGGACCTGGCTAACGCTAACATAATTTTCATATCGACTCGGTCACAAATGAATGCAGGTGGTAGACTATAGAGACAGAAGTGTATGTACTGTGTCACACAGAATTGTATTCATCTTTATTTAACATGAACCAAGAGTTAAAATCCAATCAACAGACTTCAGTTTGACAATATCAAGTAAATGACCAAAGTTTAAGGATCTGATCGAGTGCTTTGTCTTTAATCTGAATCATTAGCCACTTTGGCATGCATTTTGTTTTTACATTATGAAGAATAAATAAGGCAATTACAGTAAATGTAAGTTTGAATTTACTGGGACATACTCCTCAAAAACAGGGCTGCAAGAATTGTATTTATTTTTTTGCCCTTGTTTGGGAGTTCTTGCAGCTTGTTCTTGACACATCATTCAGGCAGAACATTTTTCTTGTGTGGTGAACAACAACTATTTTATGATTGGCCAGAAATGTGAAGTGGGTGTGGTTAATGCAGAAATGTAATTTCCTATGAGGACTTGCCACAAGTTCTGCAGTTTTTGTTCCTGCCACTTTGAGATAAGGAACGCATTTCTCTGTCCTTGTGGAGTATGTACGTACAGGCCTTTGAGGGGGGGAAAAAAACTTTTTACATACACAAGGCTCAGTAAAACAGCAGTGTGCACTGCTTTATCTAGGTTGATGTTAATACTTAATGATGTTTGTATGAAATATTCTCTGCTGAATAATGAGCTCTGTGCTGATTAACTCAACTTCACCCGGATCATATTTGATCAAATATGTGACCAACTTTCAGAAATGCTAGGATTTAGAAATGCTAATAGCTGCCTTAAGCAAAATCACTTACGTGTTCCCAAATCTGTTGTACAGTTTAACTGCAGTTCAGTATCTGTATCTCCCGATCGATCTCTCTCTCTCTCTCCCGCCATCTGTATCCATGAACAACCCATTTCTGTGTTACAACCTTAGGTTCTTCAATAGTTATGTGCCTTCCTGTCTTTCTCCTCTCGCCTCCTGTCACTCTCTGTGGGTATTTCTGGAGCTGCACAGTCTGGATCTGTGACTGTGAACCACCTGCTGCCCCCACGATCCTCTTCAACACCCACTGCTGCAGCAAGAAGAATGATTTCAATTTGAATGTTTAGGGTTTTTTCAGCTTTTCTCACAACAACAGTAATAATAATAACAATGGAAATAGGGACTTTCCTGAAATTTCAACTGATGTGAATATTCACTATACACCTTATTCCTGCATGAAGGCTTGACTTAAATAATTAAAGGTCCATTGTGTACAATTTGGGTGAAATTATTTTCAAACTATTTTAGTGTTCAATCAATTGACTGTATGAATTGTTGTTTTTCATTACTACCGAATAATCCATTTTGTTTCTTACACCATCACAAGATGATGAGAAGAAAGTGACCAGTTAAGATCGCGATTCTACCGAGGGCTCTCTCTGGATACTCTGGCTTCCTCCCACAAAGCAAAGACATGCAGATTGGGGATAAAGTAAATTTGACAGATTAAATAAAATGACTCCGGATGAAGTGATAGAAAATTAATGAATGTTTTTACATTACATCAAGGGAATAATGAAAAAAAAAATTCTAATTATTCTAACTAAAGGCTACATAAGTTATCCAACACACTTGGAAGAGAAGGGTGACGTGGAGGATATTCCCCATGCAACTTCAACTTGCTAAATTTTACACACAAACTTTCAAGTGATTCTGCTGTTTTAACTGTAAGACACTTTGCTTCACTCCACCCTAAATTTTACCTCTCAAAACCCTTTTCATGTAAAATAGACCTCGCAGCAATTTGCAGCTTGCTGTGTCTAAAAATATCATCTGCTGAGTTTGTCATACTGTTTTATTCCCATACTCAAAGGAGTGAAACTCAGGTTCACTTTGGGAAGATATTTGGTGTGACACCCTGGAGGGAAACACCTCAACTCTGACAAACAAAGCACTAATGTACTGTATATACTATAGATGTCACATGGTCCTTGCTGCTTGTGGCATAGCAAGGTCCAAAAGAGTGATGTCGGCAAAAGTAATATGTCTGCTGCTGTGCAGCGATAAATCTACAGTCTGCAGGGTATGAGCCATAAACAGTGCTCGGCTCATAGGTTTACATGTAACATTCTGTTCTATTCTATGAGGAATTCAGAGTAAGTGCAGTCCCTGCCCTCTGTACGCGCCATCCTCAGTAATAACATGGTAATAGTTTGGTTATTACAGACCTGTGATGTAAAGTACTTCTTGTGTAGGTAATTAGTGTTTCTCGAGGGCCAGTGGAAAGGTCAAGCAAACACGCACACGCAGACACACACACACACACACACACACACACACCATCTCTCAAGACAAGATTGACTCACAAAGTGAGAAAAGAAGCTCATTGGAAAAAGGTGAGAAATTGATTTGCTTCACGGGATAATTAGTTAAGATGATCACTGGTTTCCATTTAGGAGACAGACACATTTTGTCCATTCAGTTATTGTCACTGCTACCTTCTTGTCATCGCTTCATAATCTCCCATCATCCAGAAACAGAGGAGTGCAAAAAGTGAGGAAAGTGGGACATGGGTGTAATTAAACAGAGAGAAATCCAGACTAGCCAGGAGGAGATGAAAGGTGCGAGTCAACATGCATTACTAATGGGTTGAAGTGAGGCTTATGTGGTGACTCAGTGGGCACTGAGTACCACTGCATCTGCACCGGCCATAGAGAAGAGGAACCAAAGACATGGCTAAGGTGACATTAATAAGCTATTAAAATTAAGAATGTGGGGAACCCGCATTCCTGGAGCACTGCAGGTTAACAAAATTCTTATGGCTTATAAAAATGCCGGCATGAATCTTGCTTACAGTTCAAAATATCCTAACTCTTAACTGCCCTGACACGATGGATTCATCTGTTATTTGTATTCCTGCACTGGACCCTGGAGTATATTCAAGAATCAAGAATCAAGAAGTTTTTATTGTCATTATGAGGACATAATGACATTTTTGCAGAGACTCCCGGCTTGAGGTAAAAGTGTAAACACGAACAAAAACACGAAAACAAACCTAAAAAGCCAAGAGCCTCGAGCCGCTGCGTGCACCCGCGCCGCCATCTTTAGACTTGTTTAGTTATATTAGCAGCAAGGTTGTCCCAAACGTATGTTCCAACTATCTAAAAGAGGAGGTTCACTTCTTTTGACTAGTTACATCCTCAAATTAGGCTTGATTGGGACCTAAAGAACGTCTGTGCATTGTTGTACTAAACATTTTTGTATTAAACAAACAGCTTTTGAAGGATTATTAACTGTATTTTGGCATAAACTGGAAGCAGAAAGAAATGCCACAAACAAATCACAAAAATAGTGGGAAATTGAAGGAGACATTTCAAAACTAAGAAATAGTCCTTTTCCAAAATAAAACTTATTAATTATCATTATCATTTATTATTTCTGTCTGATAGGCTGCTAAATTCAGCATTGTTTTTGATGACCAGGCTTGAGTATCCAGAGAAGAAGTAGGGCTTCCATGTTTTTGTAGATCAAAACCCAGTGGGTAATGTTTAAGTTTCACAAGTGCAGTTTCCCTGTTGCCCAGCATCAGCAACATGATCACAGAGCATGTGAAAATGGGACGGAGGAAATAAATGAGTAAAAGCTGCAAGTCTGAATCCGTATCAGAAGAACTTTATTTATAACAAAGGAAATGTGTGTGCCAGTGAGTGCTTGGGCCACAAAATAAAAGAATATAAAGATAAGTGGAGAGTAAGATATAGGTCTTACTCTTTTACAATTCTGGTGAAATAATTGCTATTATGCAGTGTAGTGTCGCCAAATACATTTTACAATCTCATACTGGTTGTACAGCTTGCACAGCACTTAGTCAAGACAAATGTTTTTGTTTAATTTAGGTTGAAGCCATCAGATGCTGAGTTTAGGAGGCATTTAGAGTATAAATAATGTTATGTAATGAGGTAACATCTAAAAGAGCTACATTTGTTAGCCTGTGCTAATGTCTACAAGACTATAAGAACAAAAGAACACAGAGACATGTTAAACAGCCATTAGAAGGCTGATAGCATCAGGAATAAATTACATCTTAAACCTATTTGTTCTAAATTAGGGCAAATAGTGAAGTCATCCCTCAGAGGTTGGCTCGGGTCGGCCAAAATGGATTTTGCCTTTTTGAGATACTTGACATAAGGTCACAGAGGTTATTTAGATCCATCCCAGCGGTTTTGCTGCACACCTTAACAATACTGTGTAATCTATTTTTTTTTTTTACCCTAATTGACCAGTAATAACAGATAAAAGATAAGGTAAGAACAAATTGAATAAAACTTCACATGACATAAAAGACACATTAGTTCATATGCAGATTAGTCAAAAAATTGTCACAGACACACAAGACCGTTAAGAACCACAATTCAAAAACAAAAAACATGGTTTGTCAGATGCACAGTCTCACACATTGCTGCTGCACCCATTACCAGCGTCATAAAGGATGACAATGTATTCTTCGTTCTGTCCAATTACCAAGTAGAACTGTGTCATTTTTACACAGTTACATGATGATAATGAGTGAAAACTGAAAAGCAAATACAAATGATTTAAACAGTGTTCATATGTTCAGAGGTAGATCTTCAAATTGTACCCATGGCATCATAAACTGCAGAACCAGCACTGGACAGAGGTTTAGAGTTCATAGGGTCCAGTGCTGCTTCCACGAATGAGTTGATTCAGGACAAGCTTGTCCAGTGACTTCATGACAAGGGATATCAAAGCCACTGCTTTATAATCACTGTTTGAGAGGACAGACTCAAGATAATAGCTTTTTATGAAATAGTGACAAGTTGATATTAATTTGTATCACTATAATGCTCCTTTTTAAATGAACCAATAAATAAAGACAATAGAGGAAAGAACCAATTAAAGAGTCAGGGTTGGATCGATGAGAAAAATCTTCTTCATAGAGCTAAATAGATTTTTAACAACCCAGGATACTGAGTCAAAGGTCAAGTTGCACACACACATAAGTTTCCCTCTGAATCCATTTGTGAGTCATTTCTTTCATCCCTATAAATATTTTAACACTCACCAAGTCACACACTCATGGCTTCTCCCTGGCAACAGCTCTAATAAGCCAT
Organism: Solea solea; assembly: GCF_958295425.1. NCBI lineage: Eukaryota > Metazoa > Chordata > Actinopteri > Pleuronectiformes > Soleidae > Solea > Solea solea. The sequence goes on from NC_081144.1 coordinate 10,653,408, forward strand.
CAGCAGACGTCCACTCTCCTCAACAAGCTGCTCCACCGATAATTCTGTGTGGTTCAGTGTTGGCGCAGCAGCTGTTTGGCTGTATCTTTGAAAGATAATAATAGCAGTTACAACTATTATCTCCAAACAAGGAGGTGCTCTACCCAGCATGGTGTGTGATATCAAAAGGCTTTTCTTCCCTCAGGGGAAGAAAGTGCACATTTCTGCATTAACCAACCAGCTGTTTGGCAGTGTTAGTGGAAACAACTGGGCCACATATGAAGGCTGCTATATGGCCAAGGACGTGGTGTTATTTCCACATTAATGCATGTCCCCATCTCTGGGCTTTCAACACGACCAGATGGACTTGTGATTTACAGCTGATAATTTGTAGTAGCTGTAATAACTGGGCTTGTCTAAGTGCAATAGAGCCAAGGATGAAGCCTGCTTTTCCCATGTAAGTACAACATGTAAAAATGCACCAAGGTGCACATAAAGCAAAGGTGTTAGGAAGAAAATGGTACATTTTCAGTTGTTGCATCTTCAGAGTTTATGGGCTCTATCTTACAGTGCAGCACAATTGTTGTTGCAAGTTTCCAACCAATGGACTTGATATTATAAGCAGAAAATGCAATGTAGTGTGCCTGTTGATCAATGATCTGTGGTTGAACATATTGTTGGCTCATTGCTATCTTGAGGCAGCAGAAAGCCACTGCACTATTGACCAACAAAAACCTGGTCTAAAGTCAATGGCGCCGTATTCTCATGTTTATTTCAATGGTGCATTAGATGTGCCTACATAAGCAGGCTCACAATGCAAGTACACTGTTGTTAAACACACACACTACAGCGCTGCTCCTCCTCGTCCTCTTCCTCCTCCCTTTCCTCATCAGTTATATGCATGTTGAATGTTAGTGCTATTACTTACCCTGTGCAGTCTAATGGAGTTGTTGATGGGAGAGAGGAGATCAGTAGACAAGGGTCCACTGGCCAAGGACCATGCACCCATTAGCGTGGGGAGGGGGGTGCTGTTGGGGCTCAGTTACATGTTGGAGACAGTGTGAACTGGAATGGGAACCATTGATGCGCAGCTGGAGAAGGACGAGATAAATGCTGTAGTGCATTTGTGAGGGAATGTGACACCAACACTGGCTACTTGCAACCTATCCTTTCAGGGTCACAGGGAAATAAATGCCTTTTTGTCACAGTCAGCGGTCATTTCAGCACTACGGTGACCTTGGACAGCTCCTCTGTTGTGGTACATTTTCACCTCCAAGCACTCAGACTGAGACTGAGAGCTGTCCATGGTCCTGATCGCTTCCCTCTCTTTTACTTTTCCATTACAATAGCTGATGTAAAATCCACATTGTTGTTGAATATATTCATATATACTGTATACAATGTGTGTGTGTGTGTGTCTGTGTATTTGTTATTACAAACTACTCTACTGCTCATGCATTGCTATTTAAAAAGCAAAGCACCAGGCACATTCTGATTGGCTTTGTTGATTTATCACCCAAAACACACCTTTGAATAATTCAGACACAACATGAAACCCCTATGTTCCTTTTGCCCGAGATTACGCACCATGTGACTAGCAAATTTGGAGTTGACACGCCCTAATGCAGTTGGGCCACTCACTTTAGATCATCTAAATAGGGCCCTACAACTCTGCTTCTGTCACTTTGGTTTTACAATACATGGAAAAATATATATATATATATTATTAAAAAAACGAAACTTTTTTGGGGGGACAAGATCTTTCTTTTCTTTTTTTTCAGGAGACAAAAGAGGCATGCAACTAGACACAGCGTGGAGGATTAACAATGGGGAAATAGTGAGAGGGCTCAGACATAAGGCAAGAACTGTTGCCAAGGCAACATACAGAAAAATAAATAAATAAATGATGCTGCAGTGTGATAGAAGGATGTAAACTGCTGTTAACAATGGTTAGCTGTGGTTTTGAGTGTGTGTGTGTGTGTGTGTGAGAGAGAGTGGAATAGTTTCTCTTCATGGTGAAGTGACTGAAAGAGAGTGTCTGGGTTGTAATTGTTTAAACAGCAGACACACCACTTAGTTTCTGTGACTTTGTCTCCATCGCTTAAGAATCTGAAGTGTGTGAAGGTCAATGCAGATTTTTGATGTTTACTCATGGGTATTCTTTTTATCTTATATCTGTGTGTGCTGCCGAGTTTTCCCTCCTTTGTGTTTGTGCTGAACTATTCCTGTCAGTTTGAACTCTAATATGGTAGTATACTATATGTTGTCAGTGATAGAGCAGATTACAGCCATAACCAGTCTAATTCACAGAGTGAAATATGGTGATTCCCATATTCGAATTGTTTTGAATCTGGACTGTGACTGCTGTGACTACTTTTCATTGATTTTGACTTTGGTAATCCTGTTGTGGCTTTAGTCTTTTTTTATTTTCTCTGTCATTCATGTCTTTAGTGTTTCTATTATTATCATTATTATTATGTTGTAGTTTTAATCTGTCAGTTACTGTCATTCAGGATGTTGCTGGGAAAGGCACAAGCAGCGGCAGACAGATGAATGACTTTTGCAGTAGCTCAGAGTCGTGTTTCCTTTCAGAAAAGAGCTTATCTTGCCATTGTTTCTCGTACATGACAGTGAAGTTTGACTTAGATTTTTTAAGTCATTTTGAATTTCATGTTTACAGTGGCAGTGTGGCACTCTCCCCCTATCTGTCAGTGCTCTTTCTCCCTCCATTCATAGTCTCTGTTTCTTCATATTACACATACAGCAAATGTGAAAATTATTATTACCAGGGCCCACATGGAGTGTTTTCATTAGTGTTTTATGGCATCGATTGATGATAAAACAGCAAACAGATTATTGTTATTGTGGTGAAGGCAATATTGCGTGTAGTAGAAAGCAGATGCTTTCTGATACTGTGTACATTGTACATTCAAAATGACAAAATACTTGATGAACACATGCAGAAGTAAAATATTCCTGATATAATCATCATCTTTGTGCTGAAGCTGTATCTCATATTCATAATGTCTCTTTTTATGAGGAGTCAGACTCAGGAATATCTTAAGCAACGCCAAGGTCAGTTTAATAAAAAAGACTCTTTGTGTCTGGGAGGACAATTATCAAATTATAAAACCAATACCCAGAGCAGGGATGAATGTTGAATGTTTGACGGAGGAAGAGAAAGCAGCAATTAAAGTTTGTTTTTTATTACAAGGCAAACTTTTCTCAACAGACGTGGCAGTAAATTGTACATTTTAAAGTCATCTGAAGAGTTTCCCAGCTCCAAGCTCTTATTTTTTCCTATGAGATGATTTTCCATAGAGGCAGTAAGCCATTTTGTAGATTAAATGTTTGCTACATGACAACAACACAAATGTAAAACAATCTCATTCTCTTCAAACCTCTACAGCATAAATCCATAGTAGAAACAGATTCACAATCAAAGGGATTAAAAAAATCAAAGTATCTGGGTTGTAGACATCAGCCACAGGAGTGAGATGCCATATCAGTGAATCGATACTGTACATCATCAAACATTAATTCCACAATTAGGCCCCTCCCTCTGCTTCTGTTCAGTGTCCGCAGGGAGTTTGCAGAACATGTTCCGCCGATGTCGGAGTAAGTAAAGTCTGTATTGATCTGGCACATATTCCCTGGCCCCCACACTTTGAGAATCACTAATATAGCATATGATTCAGCAATAGAGGGAGTGATGTTGTACTGAATATACTGAAATGCATCTTGTCCAATCAAATTACCTGCTCTCAACTAGTCGGACTAACTGTTGTGCAATGCTAATTCTTACCCATGGGAGGCCTTGTTTGTTAAATCATTAAACGTATAAAGGTCACCTGCTGACATGTGACTGAGTGGACTGAGTGGAAGATTAATTTCAGCACACAGCCAGCAAAGCCAGAAAGCCACTTAAACAGACACTTTGAAAAGAGATATTTTTGGAGACAATAGATGTTCTGACCACAGCACTGACCACCACTCCACTTTTTAAAGGAAGATGCACATGAACAGCAACAGAACGTAGGACCAACAACTAGTTCAGTTCAATTTAATTTGCATAGCACCAAATCATAACATACATTATCTCAAGGCACTGTGCATGGTAAGGCAGAAACCTTTGTAATATTATAGAGAGAAATGAAACCCAACAGTTCACACAATGAGCAAACCCAAGGCATCATTAGAGAGATAAAAACTCCCCTTTAGAAATCTCTGACAGAACCAGACTCAAAACATGTGCAGCCATCTGCCTCGACTGATTGGTGTGAAAGGACGGAGGAGAGGTAGGGGAGAAAAAGGGATAGAGTCAGGTGAGGTAGAGAGAGAAGAAAGAGACCAGGAGAAGATATATAACAGTTGCATTAAGATAGATTTTAATCATAGCATAATAGCGACTACTGCTAATGATAATAATAAAAGCCTCCCACCTGGATCTGGATCCTGCAGCCCAAGGGTCACCTGCAAGATGAGGGCAGAGAGAGAGATAAATGGGACAGGAAGGAAAAGCAGGGAGAGAAATAACAATGTTAATGACATGCAATAATGTCACATTCATACCCTGAGTGTGAGGAACAGGAGTCTTCCCCCGACCAACAAAGTGGTTGCAATGATACCCAAGACCTGTATCAGAGCCCCAGGTAGGAACCCCTGAATGCTACGAGATCCTTCATACACTTACAGACCAAAAATATCAAAAAAGATTTATTTGGCTGTCAGGACTGCAGACACTATTGTTTTTCATTGTCAAGACACACTCATAAACACCCACAGAATATTGTATTGACTCACATTCATTCTCTGTAGCCCTGAGGTACACACACACACCATGAGTGTGATAAAAAGCCTGCTGTCATGAAAGGAGGCAGGGTTCAATAAATTGTCCAAACAATTTGTGTGTGTGTGCTTATAACAACTGTGACATGCTGGCTTTTCCTTTTGCATGGACCTCTCTGTGCTGTGTAGCCATGTTGCCTTGATGCCAATGAGATCTGTCATTCTACATGTCATGTACCAATGCGATGAAACCTAATAAATACTTAATATTAACATTCATTTGGCTCAAACTCGTCGTTGTGATGTTATAGCCGACTGTCCTGTCTAACAGGGACTGTGCGATCACTCCAACAACAGGACCATCTGTGATTTAATATAGCCCTCTGACATTGGCCCTCTGAGCCTTGTTTTCACTATGTTGTCCCCTCGGCCAACGGGATGGAACTTTCACTTAAAAGTTATGACTCAATTTAAAGCACTAAATGCGTTATTCTGCACCCAAAATGATAAAGAGAATAGTATCTACTTGCTTACTACTATTGTTGTCTTTATGACAGTGACCAAACAGGATTTAGGGACACCACAGGGTAACCATTTTAATTTGGTATACATTAGTATATCCCTACTGAATGATTGATAATGTCCTCTCGTTTATGTGAATCTATGTCTGTGCTACTTTACCTTAGTTTTGATGATTAGTGGATTTGATGAAGTTATTGATATAATTGAAGAGAAAGTTTTAAATGTACTTTTTCTGAGAGTGTAAGAGGAGTTCAAGAAATGGAGGTGGTTAGTGCATTGAAGAGAGAATTTGGTCAGACAGTTGACGATGAAACATCTAAATTGAGGCAGTTACCACCAATCACACTGTGCAAAATAAGGACTGTCCACAACATAGCTCAATATAGCTATTCTGAGAGTTCCTCATAAACTCATGACATATTTGATGGGGTCTGCAAAGGCTCAAATAAACACAACATCCCGTCACTTAATCCTATTTTCCAAGCAGTGCGGACATAAACTGTGTCCTTGCTTAGTCACTGTTTATAATTAAGTCTTGTGGATGAATGCACAGCAACAACAACAGTCATCACAGAAACACTAGACCAGTTCCTTCCGCAAGGTTTGACCTGTGTGCTTAGCTGCCCAGTACTAATAGTACAGTATAGTAATCTACCTCAGTAGGTCAAGCTTCAATAAAATGGTAAAACCAAATACTATATGTAACTGAAGTAGGTTTATATTACTATTCCTAAAGATTAGCTGATAGCCTTGATCTTTTCATATCATCTGTGATGGTGGGAATAGCCTGTAAGTCCTTATAAATCAGTTTTATTTTAATAAGTATTAATCATTGCTTGAAAGTTGGAAAAAATGTGTATGTGTCCAGTTTTTAGTTATTTTTAATATAAACTAAATATTTAAATAAATTGAGTGAGAACATCACTAACATTTTCTTAAGTCTATTTACTGAAAATGTTCATAATTTAGTGTGCAATCATTTTGTGCCTCATATGGATAACCTAATATCAGTCAAAAGCATTCAAATGCACTCTATGTTATGTTAGTTTCATAATTGTTTTGCAGACATTTAAAAAAAAAAAAGTCCAGTTAAAACATTAAGATTGTTGGAGGAGCCAAGGAGGAACACTTGAAATGCAAAGACCAAACCATGGTTTTATTGATTTTTGAATAATTCATTTTTCTTACATGAAATGAACTTGGAAGGACTTGATCCCTTTATGTGAGGCAATTTAGAACCATTTACTATCAACAAATTCAGTTGAAGGCAGAGCCCCTGGAGACTCACTGACTGTATTAAACATGAAAAGATACAACCTGGATTCTTTTAAAGCAAGTCTAAGAACACTACTTAATATGAGTTTTGAAATGCACTTTTGTTTATGTAATGTTCAATCACAGCCTTCAATGTCTGAAGGCCTGAATGAGCCCTTTAATGGCAATTCTTCAGGTTGGTTACAAAACAATCTCCTGCTTGACTCTCTTTAAATGCATGGAGCGTCTCTTTCTGTCTGTTAACCGCATAGCGGATGAGTCGCTTGATGGGCTTCAAACTTGGCAGGTCACTCACTAAGGGAATAAGTCTGCAAAGTGCCGGCTTTGATGTTGTTTGGATTAGAGATGCAAGAAATATCAATAGAAATCGCCAAAAAAGAGCTACTTTCTCCCACATCGCAGCACTAATAGATATTCTCTTCACTCGTTGTCTACTGGGCGAAAGGTGGGGTGCACCCTGGACAGTGTCCAGTTAACCTCTGCCTGTTTTGGAATGCAGGAGTACCCAGAGAAAATCCACACATGCAAACTCCAGTTATCAGCATGTGCAGTGCCTACTTCAACATTGTTTGGATAAGAAATGTAAGGGAAAGGGGAACAGACACTGCCCTAGCTTGTGTCAATTTCAATGTGACCAGACTTTGACTTGGAATTACTTTGTTTTATTTGTATTTGACACATATAAAAACAGACGCATAACTCAGCATCCAGCTGCTATTTTGTTATTGGTGACTGCACACTCCTCTGCAGATGTTCTGTCCTCTGGATTGTGATTGAACGACCTCCAAATCTTTGAGGTCAAGTTAATGTGTGCATACTTCTGGGTAACATTTGCAATATCAGCAGACACAAACAAATACACTAGTCAGTGTGTCAATAATTAATTTCCTCTGTTATTTTAAGAGTAACACAACAAAAAAGACGAGGGGTAGATTTTAGTGGGACATAAAATTGTCTTTTTCTGGTACTTTATTATCCATTATGCATATTCACAAAGGAACGTTCACACATCTCTCTCTCTCACTCACACACACACACACTAAACATTTCCATTCCCAATCCCTGATTATTGTTGAATCTTGTTCCTCGCATCAATTTTACCCTAAAATAAATCAAACTGTGGCTACAGTAAACAAAATAATAAAGTATCTCCAGAAACAGATAAGCTCTTTAAAACCCAGCGTCTTACTCAAGAGTGAAAGAAGCACAAACAGACTTGAATGCAGCACCATATTTGGCAGTGCTCCACAGCTTGGGAACCACCCAAAAAACATGTTTGATGAAGATGTATTTGACTTGTACTTTTTGGATGTGTTCATGTCCCATCTGCTCGCATGGAGGAGGCACAGTTTATGATCTATACTGCTGCCATTCAATGGGAGACAAATAGCAGTAATTTGGAATGAAAACATTGCTCACAGACATACTGTAAAGACCTGGATGACACATAACTTTTTGCTTCTTAACGCTGACAAAACTGAAGTCATTGTCCTCGGCCTTAAACACCTTAGGGAATCTCTAACTGACCATTAAGTCACCCTGGATGACATTATGATGGCCTCAAGATCTACTGTAAGGAACCTTGGAGTTGTTATTGCCCCAGATTTATCTCACACATACAAGTCTATAAGCCAGCCTTCTTCCACCTGCACAACACAACAAAAATCAGAAACATCCTGTCAATAAATAATGCTAAAAAGCTTGTTCGTGCCTTTATTACATCTGCTGTACACACTGTGAATTGTGTTGAGGTGAACTGTGTTTGTGATGGTTTGCTATATAAATAAAATTGACTTGACCAAAGTCCATACAAAGAATCTGTAATTTTACATCGTTCATTGCTGCTTCTATTGATATAAAAGAAGAAAAGTTAAATATAACAAGCTGAAAAATAATAGTGTTGTGCTTAATTGAGGGACAGAAGACAAAATACCTTGCAGGAACACCTGCTGTGCCTTCTGTACTGATTCTTTTTGCAGTCAATCTGTACCCATCATCTGTGCTTAGAAACTGCATGAGTCCCCCGACAGACAAAACGTTGATTTTGATTGTTCAGCCTGGCTGAGCCACACACACCTCACATGCACACACCAACAGCACTTAGCACACTGCATGGACTTCTATTCATTTGGACAGCCTAAAGTTTTCTTTATCCCTAACCTTAACCCTAACCATGACCAGTTAATGTCTTATCCTAATCTTTACCTAACCACAATTAAAATATTAAGACTTAATTTAACCAGTTCCAGAAAATAGGTTCTGGTTTCGGTCTCCATGAGAACTACTGGTCCTGACAAGGTCTGTGTTTGTGGCTGAGAAGGTCCAAAAAAGGTAATAGCACACACACACACACACACACACACACACACATGCACATGAATCACTCAGACCAGCTATTCATACATACATCGCAAGCAATCAAAGCTACCGCACTAACAATGAATTAGGTATGAATAGATTATATTTGATCAATGGAAAGAGCAAACTGCAAGTAACCCTAATCAAATGGCAGTTAAGCAGTGTGAAAGTGTGATATGCCGAAATGTGAAGATTTCTTTCATCTTTCTCTGGGTATTTAAATAAATCTGAGGCAAGAAAATGGCATTTCAGTCTTCATTTAACATGTAAATTGTTTTAATAACAATTTTAGAAAGTGGAGACTCACTGCTTAAAATCCTTGGCAATCTGTTTGACAACAGAAAAGAAACTTTTCAAGTTTGGCCACAATCTGCAAAATGGTTAACTTGGTGCAATTAAACAAATTCAGAGCATTCTACTGATCACTGGTTATGAAAAAGCTTTGGCTTCTCAATCATCCTTTTTGTCGGGCCTATATTGGCTTGTCCTCACCCACACACCATTGAGAAGGTGTTCACTTGAGAGAGCAGTAATTGGCATCAAGGGTGAGCTCAAACAGTCTTCCTTAACTTAATGAGTTCATAAGCCCGATATAACAATGGTACCCTGCTGACGCTGCTGTCAGACAAAGTTCAGACACGTTCCCACTGAGAAGAAAATTGTCCCTTTTCTTTTTTAATAATAATGTAATGCACTTACAAGTTTAAGGATACTTTACACCTGACACCTGATAAATCTGAATTTGCCATTCTTGATCTTTTGCAAGTTCTTGGATAGCTCATTATGCTTACCACTGAATAATGGGTTATGTCCTTTCACCATGTCAATATAACTGTCGCCGCACGTTCACTGGTACGACTATCTCACACTTGCTCTTGTCTCTGAGGACATTATATTACAAATTAAAGCACCCACATACCTATGCTCTCTTGCCTCTGTGCTCATACTGTGTCTCATTATTTGTCTTTCGCTGTGCGCTCAAAGGAAATGATTGGATATGTCAAAAGGTATTTGATGATAGTATTTAACCAAGAACTATTAACTTAAAACATATCCTGAATTCTCTGATCATCACGGTCAGGGTTATTTTAGTTGATGAAAAATGTCCAAAACTAAAAAAAATCTTTGATTAAAAAGCTGTCAATGCCGAACTGTAGATCAGTTAACAATCCTGAAAACGTGGGTTCATCTCCAACTTTTAGCAAGAAAATGTCTAAAACCTCATTATTTAACAGAGGCGTGTTAAATAATAAGTGTTATTTAAATAAGTGTATTTAGCGACAGCACTGCTGAAAGCCTGCGATCACGAGCGATGAGCCGCATCACAAACCCCGCCACTGTATTTCAGTTCAGTGACTGTGTCAGACGGAGTCTGTGCTTCGGTCATGCAGGAAGTACTGAACGATTGTGTGAACATTGTGTGTACTGCTATCAGTACAAGTTTGTTAGTAAATGTTATTGGGCAGGTGGTTCTGTCAACTTAAATGGCGTATATAATTGTGACTCATAGACTCTCTCTTAGACATTAATCTGCAGCCAGAACAAACAGGAACTATGCTGTGTTATTAAACGTTTAATCATTGTACAACTGAATAAAGAGAGGAAACATTTTGACCAAAAATAAAAGTTAGTCAATGGCGGCCAAAAACGTGAGGGAAAAGAAACTGTTGAGTAAATAATTAGATCAGATTAGAATAGATCGGTGTTGTTTTCGTCAACGATGACAATGACGAAATTATTTCGTTGACTATAACAAGGCATTGATGAGCTGAACATGGCTCTTTGATGACAAAAACATGACGAGACGTGTGTGAGTTTTCGTTGACATGACGAGAATGGACGTAAATGAGCAAGTACACAATGTCCACGGACCCGGGAAGCGGCTAGGTCTGGGTGGGGGGGTCGCTGTAAAGCAGACCTCCGGAGTCGCCTGCCACCTTCTCCCCGAGCCTTTTCCTTTCTTTTTCACAACTTATGTGTGACACTGTTGTATGGTGAAGTAGGTCATCAATTCATGAAAAAAAAACTTGGAGATAAAAGGTTTCTGACCAACACCATCTCCAATACTTATTGACCTAAATGAATTTGCTAAAAGACAATACTTCTTCTTATTTTTTACATGTAGACGAGTAAAGAAAGAAACGGTTTCTCTCCAGTCTTCTCTTCAGGATTTTTTTTAGGTGTGTCTAAAATATAAGGACACACAGTGTCCTCTGCCATAGCAGGCACTCTCTCTTTCTGCCCTTCCCTCTACCCTCTGTGTGATTGCAGGAGTGGAGTCAGCTGTGCAGGAGCCAGGTCACCAGCTGACATGAATCTCAATCAAGCACAGCCTACAAATACCTGGTTCTCCCCTCAACGCTCTGCCTGTCGTAGACTCAGCTACCACCACTCTTGCGCAACTGGCTACACACTCTGGATGTTCTGCTGGTCTCTAGCTGAAAAATGTGGACACTCTCTGGAGATCTGGGCTCACACTGCCTTCCCTCGCTTAAACCTCTGACCCACGGCTCTGCCCCTGCACTTCCAATTCAGTTGCTCTGCCATTACACACACAGGAGCCATAATTAGCATAGCTCAAACCTCAAGCACTGTAAGAGTTTACAGTTGACCGAGTAACTGCACCTCCTCCAGCACGACTGTCTTTGGTTTGGTGGAAAGTGTTTACATTAACAGACACACACCAACGGCGCCATTGGCGAATGTTGGTCCCCAATAAGGGGAATAGGCCAGCATGTGTGTCTGTGTGGCAGTGCTTTAGGATGAAAGCAGACACTGACTCACACACACACTTTAGGCAGGGCCAAAGCAGGTGAACATTATGTTTGTTAAACAGGAAGTTTAATAATTATATTCTGTACAAACGCAGATGAACAGCGTTGTTCACCGACTTAGGTCTCCACTCACACGAGTATTTGTGTAAGTGAAGAGCAGAGAATGCTTCCTGTCTTAAGTTATTCTCAGTTTTAACATTATGTACTGTTATTATCTTTATGTTTTCCAATTAAAGTTTTAGTGTGTAGGAGTTAGTTGCATTTCACTATGACATTACACATTGCAGTTGTGTTTAAAAACGACCCAAACGAAGAAAAGTCTTTCAGCTATAAGAGAGAAGCTGGTGGAGGGATGCAATATTCTTTTTGATTCTATCACGGCCAAGTCCTCCAGTTTTTCTTTCACTGCAATTTTCCCCATGTCTCCTGTGTTCTCCCATCTGTCTCTCTCTGTATGTGTTTATGTGTCTGTGTTGGAGGCGTTGTGCTTCTCACACTTTCCCACTGCTCCCTGATTGCTGAGCAGACTGCAGGTCTCGAGTCTATCTACTCATCAACTTAAGCAGTAAATCAGCCCTGGATTTTTATCCCCACATTGCCAGATTGTTTTGTTAGCTGTGTTGTGGATTTGAAATCTCAGGCTAGATCATGCGCATACTTTTGTCTTTTCCTGCTCACTGGCATTCAATCAGCCATCCAGCTTAGCCCCTCTCTACCCTGCTTCACCAGACTCCAGCTTACCTCACCCTCCTGCCGTCTCTTGCCACGGTCCTCAACTTCATCTACTCTTGCTCCCCAAGAAAAGACTTCATCTTACTCTTACTGAGTCTGTGTCCTGCAGGTTCGGCTCCCAGCTGAATGAAACATATAACTGCATTTTTATGTAAAAATATTCAGTTTCTTGGATATGCTTGAAATATCTTCCGGCTGTGTTCTCATGAATGAGTCACTACGCCATATATGGGCTGGAGCTCCAAGCTGAGACCAACCAAGTGATGAAAAATTACAAAAAGGAGTGGAAATCAAAAGTGATGTCTTCAGTTCTCTCATGCTGAAATGAAAGTCTCCATTTTCGAAAACGTGGGAGTTCCTCGCAGCACAGTGTCGCAATGGAGTTAAAGTGAAATACATTCTGCTCTGCCGTGAAAGTCTTTCCTCAACCTCATTAGCAATAGATGTTTTAATCTTTAGGGCACGATATACAGTATATAATGATGAAATGTATTATATCTGGTACGTGTTAATTTCACTGGAGGGTACAATGTTTTCCAGAACAATTGTAAATCTTCAAAATGATATCCTGGAGTAGATTAAGATGTTAAGTATTTCCAAATGTGAGAGGCATTATGATCACAAAGCTGAAGTTGAAATCACATTTTTGGACTATTAGGCCTTTATTAAATTTGCTTCTGCAATATTGTGTAATTTGATTGCATGAGCAAAGGCCGGCTGTGGCTTATATTGTATTGAACTAATGCATTAATTGGAGATCATATCTGAAATTTGGAGAGAGGAATGAACACAATGGAGGACTGTGTGGTTAAGTCGAGTTCACAACAGCAAGAGATTGTTAAAGTATCCCCCTGGCTTGAGCATACACTTGCCCACTCGCTCACTGTGAATTATCTAAAGCTTTTCCTACAGGGCTCTAGCATGGGTTTACTCGGACATTATCCAGAGATTTGACTATAGGGGACGGGCAGGAGACGTTCCTGGGAAATGTCTGGGGAGAACCAGTCATAACATATCTGAAAGTAGCTGTACATACACTCACACCATACCTTCAGTAAAAGAAAATTAGCATTTTATGTGTTTACATCTACTGCTGTAAAGCTAATTACATAGGCCCTCTGGAGTTGGCAACTTCTAGCCGGTCCGCAAATTGCCTCATTTGTTCTGGTCAACATGGGAACTGAAGCAATTATTCATGGTTTATATTATGGTTTATATTACACTATGTTTGTGTCAGAAATGTGCATTAGAATTCATGACTCAGTGGGTCCAGTCAGAGAAAACTGGTTCCCATAAAATAGCTTTTTACTACATTTGGAGGATATAGCCTATTACTTCAGGGGGTAACCTTTGGAGTTGATTTGTCAAAAAACAAAGGTCACAAATAGTATGGCCTGGCCCCGAGACAAAGCCTGAAGCACATATTGATCCAAAAATGATAAGTGATGTCATGAAAATATCACAAAATGTATGCTAACTGTACAGCTTAGAGCTTTTCATATGGCCACTTTTACATCTCAAATAAGAAAATACCATTTGTGCATGAATATATATGACAGAGATTCTGCGGCAGCCCTGGAGGGAGGTGTGTATTTGTTTTACTGATAAGTTCAAATATCAAGTAATTCCATCAACATCAATGCAGTAGTGCATATCTGGCCAAACTATTAGTGGCTGAGTTGGATTTGGACTTTCATTAAGTTGCATTTGAGCCCAGAAAGAACTCTCTGGTGGTTCAACGCTGTGAGTTCTCTCAAAGAAACACTCAAAGTAACTCCACGATTGATGAATTATTTGTGTGCTAATACTTTCGTGGGCTGGCTGAATGTTTAGCCAATATCATGCAGGCTCCCACTGGCATGTAACAGGGTAATCGATGGGCTTCAAATAAGAGCTGCTGGGGTGAGGGGGATGAAAAATTCCCATGCTGAAGTTTGAAAGAAATACTGGCTTCTCTAATAACACCGGAGCAGCCAAGGTATTCACAAAATACATTTTCATTTGTGGGCTGCAACTATGTTTATGTTTTGGTTTGTTTCTTTGGTCTGCTGCACCACCCAATAACACAGCTACTAACACTAACACACAGAATATGATGTGATGCACATGTATATCAAATGTCAGCTATCCAGGCCAAACATTAAGTGATGTCTGCTTTGTTTAAATGTTAGAGTTTATTTGGAAGCGATTACAGATTATAGCCAAAGGCCAGTTTCCATCTGTTGTCCCCAAAGACGTTAACAGCTATTGGATGATATCAACTGTCAATCACACTGGTGTCCATTCAGAAATGCCTCGCTTTATCACCTATTTTCACTCATCATTTCATTTTCTATAGTTATTTTTGCAGAAAGGGGAGTCCGCGCCCAAGTGGCTTTTCAATATACTCTCAATTCCTGGGTGGCTTTTGAGAAGACCTTGAAGACAATCCTTTTTTTCTTTTATACAAGGTCTGTGGGCAAATTTTAAAGCATGGCATTTGCTATCACTACCACATGGAGCTGTGAGTTTGATTGAATATTGGTGTTTCAATGCGACCTCAAGGGTAGAAGGCATCATTTAATTTAGTTTTTACCATTACTTGAAATAGCTTGGATGTAATTCTAATTTGATATATATATATATATATATATATATATATATATATACATACATATACACACATATACATATACATACAGTACCACAAACAACATTAACAGTGTTATTGTCAATGAAAAAACACAAATTACAATGACAACAATAGTTGTTAGTAAAAAAAGAGAAAAAAAAAGGCTATATCACTTTGTTTCATTAGTTTCATTACCTTACTGGCCAGTTATCATGTTATTGGCCTTTATGTTAAAAACAGAAAAGGTATTTTCTTATTAGAAGTCAAATATGTGGACATTGCAAGTACTGGCCATTAACATTTGTCAGGCGAAACTTGTTCTAAAGCTCACAAGAAAACAGCACTTTCTTATATAAGGCTCACCACAATGAATGTTTAATCCCCTGCCTTTTAAAGTGGTGGTAAAATATTGGAAGGCTTTGACAAGTTTAAATGAGACTTGGGAGATGAGAGATTTGGCTCATTCTCTGTCCTCGCCTTCACTTTTAATGATTAGGACTTAGGAGCATGTTGTCCACCAGGACACCTCTGTGCCAACACTGATGGTGTCATGGATCATGTCACAATGCCTTGTTCTCTGATCAATATCCTGCTGATGAATGAGCGCTGGCTGCACACAATAGCCATCCATCTTTTTTAATAAGCCATGACAGCTCCGTTACAAAAGGAATAATACATGTGAATGTTGTTGCTCTAAACGTGTGGATGGAGGACAGAATGTTCCTTGCTGGAAAAATAAGTTGTGGAACATGACAGTGACAAAAGAGCAACTTGTAGTTCTTTGCAGTCTGAAGGTTAGGTAATTATCCAGTTTTCCCCCATTCAGTATATCCATTTAATGGTGGAGATATTAATAATCTATAGCTAGAAGAAGAGTTGTGCAAAAGAAATTTCATTTCATATCGCTCACATAATCAAGGGATATATATTACTGTCATCTGTCAAACATCCAGAAGATATAACGGTTTTAACCATGACATTTTTTCTTATATTCTGAACCGCAACACTCGAAACGTTCCTCCTGCCAAACCACAATTTAGTCAACTTTCTTAAAAAAAAATGTAAGACTTTTAAACAGAGAATGCAAAAAGAATCACATCAACATCATCAACATTAGCAGACGTGAATAGATGCTACTTGCTCCTTGGTACATACAAAGGTAATAAATAATAAAATAAATAAACTTTTTCCTCTCAAGTTACAAATCCATTATTGCTCGTAATGAATGAGTGGTGCAGGTTAGCTGATGTAAAACTGGGGTGACAGTGACAGAAATTGTGATTTTAATCAAGGTTAACCACTGCTTTGCTTTGAGAACTGTCTTGTGAAAATTCCCATCGTACAATCTCTGCATAAGAAGAGAGCATATTTTGAGTCGAATGTTTTTATAAATCATTTGACCATCACATCACAGGACAGACCTTGTCTGCCATTCTGACTGGTTCCAACAGTAAATACTGAGCTTGGAAAGTTGTGCTACATTCAGTTCACTACATTTTACTTCATTTGTTTCTACAATAAAAGAAATTAAGCATCTCATGGTGTGTAGGTACTTTTGTACAGTTTCATGCAACTGCTTTCATCACCCCATCCACGTTGAGGAGGGGCTATATTGTAATGGAAAACCAACCAAACCATGTATAAACCAACAAACACAGCATACATCAACCAGGATTGGATTGACGTTGGTTGGATGGGGGGGGGAGAGAATAAAGTGGTAGACAATCAATGTAAAACAATCACAGATTGTTATGTTGATGAGGTGCTTGATCAACTTTAGACAAATTCATTTAATTTAATGTGAGCTAATGAGTAATCACTGCTTTTGGAAGTTAAGGATTCTGAAGTTTTCTCCTCATGCATCATGTATCTTTCTTTATCCGTCTCTGGGTGTGTGTTTGCTGGCATAAACACAGGTGAGTGTGTGCATCATGTGTCATGTCGTGTCTTTGTCTACAAGGACAGTACAAATTAAGCCTCTTTCACCCACACACACTTGTTCTCTATACACTTCCTCTGTTGTAAACAAAGATCAAGCCATTCAATTATGCGCCTCTGCCTCAAGGCCAGTGCGATCAATGCTTGTGATTAACATGTTGGAATAAATTAGAGCAGCACTCAACGTATTTGAGAAGAGAAGTTGTGAAGCTTTGCGGAATAAATCATTGAGCTCTGTCAGGGCAGTTGCACTCAAAATGAAGTGTAATTGTTTACACTGGGAGTGTGATTTAAAAATAAATGTCTGTTAACAAGATAACATCTCTACCTACACCAAGTGGAGGCACAAACCAGCACATCAATGAAAACAAGAGATCAAACTGCATAAAATCAGACCTCATATTATTACCACTGTATTAGTTTGCAAAAAAGAGAGGAGATTGATGAAATGATATAATTTAGATTTAGTTATAAATGCAATCAGTGATTGAAATCATTAGTTTATGACAGCAGTGCTCCGGTCATGCAGGAAGTTATCTTTTAATTAACTGATTCTAATGATTCAGTAAATCGATAAAATAACTGCTTTACATGTCATTAGTCACTAGTTTGTCTGTGTTGCCTATGAAATGAAGTCATGGCAGTTTCATGCAGCTGTGATGTGATGAACCTGCCCCCGCTGAGGAGGTACTAACCAAACCGTGTACAGTC
This sequence comes from Solea solea, assembly GCF_958295425.1. Taxonomy (NCBI): domain Eukaryota; kingdom Metazoa; phylum Chordata; class Actinopteri; order Pleuronectiformes; family Soleidae; genus Solea; species Solea solea. Next base: position 10,671,096 of record NC_081144.1, read on the forward strand.
GAGCTGTGCATGTGCATGTGGAGAAAAAGCACCAAAAGAGTTTGAGTGCTTGTCCATAGACTTCTCAAACAACAACAAAATGCCTGCCATACATGTCTTGTGTCTAAATCATTAAATCATTATAGTCATCTAGTTCAATACCCATAATTTCACCAATGCCTTTGATATTTGCAAGATAAATGTGACAGATCAACAAAATGTGATCTGTCACAGGCATCTAAATGGTTGATGGCTCCACTGTTTCGTCTTCTCCACAGATCTGTAATCTTGGTGTCATTTTTGATCCAACCCTCTCCTTCAAACAGCACATTAATCACAGAACACAGAACTTCCTTTCACCTGAAAAAAACATTGCCCATCTTCAGCCCTTCATCTTTGACTCAGCCAGGCTTATGTCATTAGTGTGATGGATGTATGTTCATCTGTTCATGCACAAGAAACTTTTCAGTGAAAAGCTAAATGAGGAACGTTCATTATCGTCACACCAGTAAGGCGCCATCCTCACCCTGCTATCATCCTTGCAGCACGCTGCTGTGCTCTATAATTTGAACATTACAATTGTACAATTACAATTCCATAATTGTGGTTTTCAAAGCGACGATCTGAGTTGAGCTCCAACCGCAGCATGAAAACTCTACCTTAGTCTCTAATGCTAAATGGAGGCCTAATTACACATGTTGTGTGAGGCATATCCTACAGCAGCGCAGTCTAGGTAATGGAAATGTATTTTGTGCAGAAAGTGCTTCAACAGAAAGTGCTTCAACAAAGTAAACTGATGTCTGTCTAGAACAGGGGTAGGCAACCTTCGGCACTCATGCCACGGGTGGCACTCTGCGGCATAAACACTCACTTCATGGGTTTGAGTGAGAGCTCCCGCCACAGCGCTGTAGCCGCGGCAGATACAGGCTTTAAGACAAAGTACTGTAGTCTCACTTTTGGTTTGGCCTCACTTCCCAGACAGAGCAATATGTTTATTAAATGCAGTGTTTTTTTAAGATGTTTTTTTCTTAAAATTATTATTATTATGCTTGAGCAGATACAGCACTGAGATGTGCTCTATGAATGGAATACAATTCCAGGTATATTGGAAATGTTTTTGTATTTTGTGTCATAATTTAACTTTGTGTTATTGTTGATAATGGCACACTAGATGACAAGAACATTTCAAACTGGCACTCCATGTCACAAAGGTTGCCGACCCCTGGTCTAGAAGCACCAGTGATTACTAAAGTCCCCAAACAGGTCTCTGATTAGACCAGTGTTTGTCAACCAAAGACGATTAACTCTTTCATCATTGTGAGTTGTTCTGTTTTTAAAGCAGCTGTACAATTTCTGTTCCATTCAAACCACTGCCAGATGAGTTTACACAATGCCAATCAAGCCTAAGCTCCACGTGCCTTTCTTCGTGTTCTACCTTTTGTTTCCATGTCATGTGGTGACATTTGCACGCTGCACAAAGAGTGACACATGTCATATCACGATTGATGGAGGCAAGGCAGAAGCACAACAGCTACATGCTGTAGCGCTTGTAGGAGTACATGTGAGAGTGAATGTCTGTCCTGCGATGCAGAAACATTGATGAATACGAGTGGTCATATTTGTCTGTAATTTCAGGGTAACAGAGAAGACAAAGAGACCCAAGCTCTTGTTAGGAGACGGTGTTGAGGACTCCGAGGGGTTCTAAGTATCACATTGCAGACGTTAGATGACAGATTGAAGTAGCAGATGGTGAAAGCCTGAGGATGACACACAAACTGCATATCAAACTGACTTTAAAATCTGCAACAGATAGTTCAGACCGGTATTATGTGACAATATCAAACATCAATGCACATCTAAGATGAACCAGAAGAAAGATGAGACTCTTCATGCAAACTTACTTCAATATTACTTTAGACAAAGAGACAAAGACAAATGTTTACATTAAACATGCAAAACAGTATGTACAGTGTATTTTCTAAATAAAACTTTGTTTGCTTCTTCATTCTAAATTGTTTATACATTATTTTTAACTTAACTTTAAAATTGTAAATAACTGCCAGATATTGAAAATTATTCTGGAAAAATGGACACAAGCAATTTTTCTGGTAAGGTATGGAGGATTTAAGTCTACAGTAGCCTTTTCTGGCCCATGTGTACATTAAGAAACTAACAAACCAATAAAAGGTGTTACATCAAGCGAAGTTGGAAAATAAATCACATGATAACAAAAAATAACAAATGTGTTTGTGACCTGAATATATAAAAGTAAACCGATCTCTGAGAAAACCTTATACATGACAGGTCATGACGTTAGACATGACCTGACAGATGTCTGCGTGGATTGAGTGGATATTACAATAATCATTCACCGAACACTGCATCATCATCATCCTCTGTGGCAGAAGAGAGCACAGAGGAGACAATGACCTATTGAAAGAAATTATGCAAATAGGTTCTTACACCGCAGTGCTTTTAACACAGTCCCCAGACAGTTCTCTCTTAATTACACATTGCCTGAGTAAGACAAGGGGGTGACAGAAACAGAGACAAAGTCAAAGGGAGATAAATAGCAGGAAAAATGGAAAGGGATCAATTAAATGACGATGAGCGGCAAGAGAGACAAGAAAATGGAGAGTCCTTGAGCTTATGTTTAGTCATTGTGTAAACTAATTTAATGCTAATTGTGAATGAATAACACATCACTTCACAACACGTTGTAATCATATTCTGTTTTTAACTAAAGTGCTAATGGTGATAGATATTCATTTAGTAAACACACCATTACAAGAGCACTCGGAGAGCACAGACGCTTTGGCGGAGGTCTGCACTTTCCGAGTGCTCTTGTTATGGTGTGTTTAATAAATGAATATCTATGAATTGAATTTTTAACATTTGAATCCACTGGATCCAGAAGACCTTGTGGGTCTGTATAGAACTTTACCTGCTTGTAGCTATTACCATCTTACTCTAGCATGACAACATGTATCCTGATCTGTTTGGATGTTAAATATCCAGAGAGTATTCCTTCCTGCACCATAAGGCATCCAGTCAGTCACATTGCCTGCTGCTGCTGCACAGGACAGGTTAAAAAGGAAAAAAAGGAAGTTGCTAATAGACGAGGACCCCACACTGATGAAAACATAACCTCCTTGGCGGAGGTAATAATACGAGGTAATTCCTTTCTTTATTCCTAGATAACAGCCCCAGTTCCACTGACAGTCACTATAGCGGAGTCCAATATCAGCAAACTCTCAACACAAGCAAAGAGGCAACAGGTTGTTTTTTTATGTTATTTCATTCACATCTGCAAGTATGCTCAAAGAGACAGCGACAAGTGTCATCGGGCAAATTAATGAATGGAGGAAATTGTGATTCAACCAAATCAAGACAATCAAATTACAAGTCTGGAATCCTTTCGATGGCTTAATGCTAAACGCACACATTCACTCTCACACATACTCGAATGGTCAGCGCTCAACAGTAAATGTCACACCTCAAAATTTTAATTTAATGTGCTCTGTCACTGCAGGACACACAGAGACTTCCTGCTGTGACTGTCTCCAATTATGGAGCAAGTTCACCAGAGCAGGTCTTTTAGACTTTTAGAAAAGGTCATTGTGTGTGTGTGTGTGTGTGTGTGAGTGTGTGTGTGTGTGTAACTTTTGCTGAAGATTACAATCATTTGCACTGTCAGTCATTCTGCTTTGATTAGTCGAGAGAGAAAAAGCAGAAATCACCTCAATTGGGCAGCTCCAATCCATGATCCTATTGTTATAGTTATATTTAGGCTTCAATTTGTCTACGGGGAGGAAAAGAAACTTTATAGAGAATAAAAAATGCCTCCAGAGCTGTCTACCTGCATCCGCAAGAAAAAGGAGGATACAGGTGGGCACATTTTAGACAGGTGGTTTGAAAGAGGAGTGAATCAGATATCAGATATTATGTCAAAGGTGAGAAATACACTGTTTGCTGTCCTTCCATGCCTTCCCAGGCAATTAAACAACCTACTTTCGCCTCATGTGACCACGGGCATGCCATGCAACCTTTGGGGACTCTAACAGCTCAATAGACCATCGTTAGCAGTCTCTCCAGCGCCTGTAGTCGTGACAGTTTCTGATGCACCCCCGGAGCAGCCTGACACCTGTCGCTAGGACAGACTGGAGCTAGAGTCAGCACTGCAAATACTTGACTGAGGTTAAATACGTGAAATGTCTTTGAAAAAAATCCACAAGCCCAACTGCTATGACGACCTGCTCAGAATCTACACTGGTAGAGTACTTTGTGTTTCACTCATGAATGTAAGAAATCCACTTACAGGTATTTAAGTGTGCTAAATTAATTCATTAATTCATCCATTATCTACCACTTATCATTTGTGAGGGTTGCATGTGACACTGAGTGAAATCCTGTATATCTATTGCATTCGCTCCTTTTTGAGTAATGTTTTTGCACTGTGGTTTATAATTAACTTGAAAAAAGTTGTTGATTCTGTTATTGCAAACATTTGTAATGTTACTCTGGTGGCTCGGAATCGAAATACACTCAACTTCCATCTGAATGTAATGCCCAAGGACATGCTGACATATGGACACAAAGGACTCCTATTGTAGCATTTAGAGCGCAGGTTAGCCAGTGTTTAAAGGTGTTAGTTCCTTTGCTATCTCCTCTTCACACAGACTAATTAAATCCACCCCATGATTCAAACCAGCTCCATACAAATGCCAGTTTATGTTGTGCAATCAGCTCTTAATCACAAGTGACACCCTCGCTTTCAGTTTTTCTAGGCACATTAGTTAAGAATATAAATGTTGCTGTCACCCACAGAGGAGGAGCAGTGTTGCTCAAAAAGGTCATGGCTACTCCTGCACATGGAAACCAGAGAGAAGACGACAGCAGAAAAAACAAATAACGGTGGGTGTGCGGCACTGGAAAAGGTTATGAGTTTGTCAACAAAGACGTGATGTATTTGATGTTTCTTTTTTCGTTTAGAGTCATGTTGCATGTAGGATCAGGTCATGTGGAAATTGTGGCTTGTGAGCATTTTGATTCTGTATAATTTTACATCTTTGAGAAATTTGCATTCAATGTGTCTTCATGTGATGTAGTTGCAAAGGGACTACCCTCTCCCGCCTGTAGTATTATTATTATTTCTACAAATAATTAGATTTATAAATATGTAAAATAATTCACAAATTTGATTTGGGAATAGATACAAGACTCTACAAATGTGTATTCCGTCTGTGTCGGTGTGTGTGTGTGTGTGTGTGTGTGATCAGATTTGTGCCAGCGGCTGACGGACCAGAAAGCAGACCACAGCAACATCTCATAACAAGACCCTGTAAAGATCTGAGTATGGACTGGAGGTCCCAGGATAGAGAACGCCTGCAAAGGTCGTTTAAAACGATAGGGCTAAGATTCTGTGCAGAACCCTCAGGCGCGTGTGTCTTATTTTGTTTTTCCCAAACAGCGCCTGGCACGAATTCATGCGAGGAACCCATTGTTATGTTATCCTTCAGATTATTATTATATCCGTGGCTTTCTCACCATTTTTGAGGGGGTTGCATAAAAACTCTTGAAACTTTGCACGGAGGTCATGTCAGGCAAAAATGTGACAATGTGACCCCTGCTTTGCACCAGGGCTCTATAGCGCGCCCTAAGGTGAAACGTGGATGGAGCAAGGCAAGATTAAGTTGCACCGCATTTCACGAAACTTTGTGGGAACTTGTAATTGCCCAAGACGAACAAAAAAGTAAATTGGGACCATGACTCAACAGGAAGTCAGTCATTTTGAATTATTATTGTCATTTTTATAAATACTAACATTCAGAGTATATGCTTTGTAAATATTTTAATATGACAAATGTATGAACACAAGTGGAATATTTGTAAATCAGAATATTTACAAATATAAATATAATTGTAAATAAAAATTCTGTTTCTGTAGCTTGAGTAGTGTTGACGCCACGATCTATTCAGTACCTGTTCAGACACGGCATCAAAATCCATCCTGAGTGAGATCCTGACCATCTGGACAGCACTATGGACACATTTGACTTCTGATCACACACACAGTCTTGTAGCAGTGTCAACACAAACACATCCGGGGCCACATTCATTCCTTCACAGCTGACATCCTTGAACCTGCTTCAGATTCATACATTGATTTATTTGACGCCACCATCACAGTGTCGGCAATAACCTTCAACAAATAATGAATAAAATTGTATTTTCATCATAGAGTTGTTGGATGATGTACATGATGTTGCAGCTAGTGTCTGTAAGAGTTCCCTCTTGAGATTGTTTCTGAATGTTTCTGAAACAACTTGAACCAAGATATTGAATCAAAGAGGGAAGGTTGACCTTAATAATGGATGATTTTCACTCAAAATGAAAATGCTCTTGTAGCCACATTCTATCCCATCAAATTAAAAAATAAAACCTGATCATTTTCGCAAGTTTCATGTAACTACATCTGCAGTGATGAATGAATCAATTATAGTTCAACAAATACTAAGTAGATGTATGTTCAAATAAATATATAAGTCATATAATATATATCACTTCAGTTGTGCCCCAGTCGGGCTAAACCTTAAACATCCAGTGTTTTTGTTCCTTTTTTAAATAGAGACTCCCTCTGGAGACAATAACGCAGAGGGAATCATATGTTTAACAGTGTAATGTGTATTATGATGCTATCATAAAACACATTACACTGCTGTAATTAAATTGGTTGTGCAGTGAGCATTGGTAAAACAATTATATTTGTCAAAATGGATGTTGTAAATAAGCACATAAACGGAAATGACATTGTTTCGGGGCTTTGTGGGACAACCCCCACAAGGAAATGAATGAATTTCAGTGAGCACATCATCGTAATTTCATTCCTGTTTCTTTGCCTCAGCTCCTCCCAAAAATCACACAAATAGACATTTTCATCAGCAAAGATGTTGCACTATTTTGTCATTTCCCCACCTCTCCTGTCTGCTGCTACTCTGAAGATGTTGACATAATGTTATTGTTGTGAAAGCAGCTACACAGCAAGAGGAAAAACACCTGAGAACATGCAGCAAACGGATGAAAGTAAATAAAAGCTACAAAAAGGTGTCACATCCTATGTGTCACATCCTATGTCTATACAGTCCGTCCACAGGTGCGAGTCAACATGATCATGAAACTGAACTGGCTGACATTGCTGATAAACATGGGTGTCCAGGTTATATATTGAAAAATTCCCATTCCTGACAAAACTTAACTAAAAACTAAAATCCAAAGTTTCAAAGTGGGTTACATTTGTATGTATTCATTTCTCACTTCTCTACCTAAGAGTTTAAGCTGTTAAAAACAGCAGTACATTATGTTTTTGTAGTTTAATTTCATTCATTAACAAATAGCTTTTGTGGCTCCAGGTGAATTTCATTGATGGGAGAAGGCAAAGGTTGCTCATGTAAATGCGATGCATATTAACGAATGTACTCTGCACCAAAAGGCAGGACGTACCACTGCTGCAGGGTGAGCTCATCTCAATATTATGCTTAACATGTTTTACATAGAGCTTGTTTAGACTTTACTTTTTTGTCTTTAAGCTTCTATCTCCCTAGGAGTCACCACAGCAGATGATCCACATATTTGATTGGGCAGTTTATTAGTTGTAACAGATTCAAACATAAATATGACAAACTCTCAGGGGAAAACCAGAATCTCTGACAACCATTAATTAGCTATAAAATTAACTTTACACATAATAACTCCAGATGTTCATATCATACATTTAACCCAAAATGGTGTAAATGAGTGGTAAAGATCTGGACCTGTATCTCCAAGTTTCTTTTCCATCCCGCAGGTCTATGCATCAACACTTTGAAGCATCACGTTGTTTCCAATAGGATCCATTTCTTCCTCTCACTCTTAATTGGGTTGGATCCACTGCGACAGCTGAGTCCCAGTACACAGTGTAGCACGAATGGTCCTCGTCAACTCCCAACCCAGCCCATGGTGTATTTCAAAACCTTTATCTGAAGCAACACTGCCATCTGCTGGCCCAATATTATTACTACCACACACACTCACTACATCATCTTTTAACATGCTCTGGTTTGTCCATAAACGCCTATTGGACCACATCTACAGCTGTTTTCGCACATTTTAATTTGTTTAATTACACATCATCCCAACACTGTGTGGGTCTAGACAAATTATAAATAATTTCTTATGAGTAAGTTGAGTTAGGGAAACAGAGGACCTTGACACTATGGAGTGTCTCGTCATTATGTACAACTGAAAACATATAAGGATTGACAGGTAAAACAGTGGAGTTTACACTCAACTGATGGACAGGTTGACAGATGAGGTCAGGGAGGAGTTGATTGCAGATGATGTTGTAATCTGTAGTGACAGTAGGGGACAGGTGGAAGAGAGTCTGGAGGTATGCACTTGAGAGAAGAGGAAGGAATGTTAGTAGAAGCAACACAGAAGACAGGTGGTACAGTGAAGATGCAAGGAGTAGAGGTAGAGAAAGTGGATGAGTTTAAATACCTGGGGTTAACCATCCAAAGCAATGGGCAGTGCACAAGAGAGGTGAAGAAGAGAGTGCAGGCTGGGTGGAGTGGGTGAAAACGAGTGTCGGGGTGATGTGTGACAGAAGGATACCAGCGAAAGTGAAAGGGAAGGTCTATGATGTTTGGCTTGGAGACAGAAGCACTGTCTATACAACAGGAGAAGAAGCTGGTGGTGGCAGAGCTGAAGATGCTGTGATTTTTGATGGGAGTGACCAGGAAGGACAAGATTAGAAATAAGTGAATTTGAGCTCTGAACGGTGTGGAGATAAAGTAAGAGAGTCAAGGTTGAGATGGTTTGGTCACATGCAGAGGAGGGATAGCGATTATATTGGATTAACAATGTTGAAGATGAAGTTGCCAGACAGGAGGAAAAGAGGAAAACCACAGAGAAGGTTCATAGATGTTGTGAAGAAGTAGACGAGGACAGTTGGTGTAACAGAAGAGGAAACAAGGGATAGGGCAAAATGGAGGTAAATGATCCACTCTGGCAACCCCTAAAAGGAGAAGCTGAAAGAATACGGTGTAACCAGTGTTTGTCCGACTATTTAATGTTGCTAAATATCTGCAGTCAAAATTTCTATTTCAGGATTATTCAGGATCAGGATTATTCAAGACATCTTGCTAATATAAACCAACTTTCAGTCACGTCATCTGAATCCAGTGAAACAGACCTAACAACAACAAAGCTGGTGATATCTTGGGACTTTAGCATTGTACAGATATCACATCACAATGTGGGCCACAAATGAAACTGCAATAGCTGTAAAAGCAGCTACACTACTACTCCCCCCTGCTGTCGCCTCCTCACTGCCCAGCAGAGGCCCAGTATGAGTCCCGCAACAGCACCTGCGAGGCTCGGTGGGATCAGCACCTGTGTGTTCAGACACGACAAACGCACAGCTGATGAGTAATGGTCAATATTTTTGCATTAACAACAAAAGAACACATATGCGAGTGTGATGAAAATGCTGTAGTGTTTTATTTTAACGTGTGTAATAATAATTATAAACTGTACCATGTAAAGGATCATCCACTGGTCCTGCCGGTAAGACACAGTCTGGTTCTGCTGGTTCTGCTCGTTTGGAGTTGACTCCCACTGGGTGAGAGTGCCTTCATAGTCCAGATTAAGCACCTCAGTGGGTAAAACCCGGATGCCCCAGTAGACCCTCTTTACCCGGCGATATTTAGCGTCTTGTACCATACAGCGGTAAGTACCTGAAAATGACACAAGGCAGTGCCACTTGTGTCTTTGTATTTATATTAATATGTATTATATTTTTATAGAATAGTGAAACAGATATATGGTAAAAAAAAAAAAAAAATTATAATAACAATAACAATAATAACAATAATAATAATAATAATAAAGGTACATTTATAGGTGAAGTTGCATGTTGCAGCTGAATATCTCTCACCTCACCCTTCACTTCCAAGTGTGTTGGAGTAAGTTAAACTAAAAAATTATGTCTAGTTTGTGCTAATGGTGGTCCAAAATGGAGCTTGGAGCTGAACCTGCTTCTGATATAAATACAAAAGTACTCTCATTCTGGAGTAATGAACAACAACAATTCATCCAATCAGTTGATTGTACACACAACAAATTAAATATAATCCTAGGTTTCAGCATAATTAAAATAATTTCACCTAACCTTTACACAGCTGACCTTTAATACTAATAGTTTGTTATTGAGGTGATGTAGCTCCATGGTAACAGCAAGGCAAAGGCTGCATCAGCATTCCCTTTACATGTCCTTTATACTCAGTCTTTGTCGGAGAATCATTGTGTGTTTGGATGTTCAGTTGTCATATTGAACAATGTCTCATGTGTTCGTGCACAGGTGTGTTTACCTGCGTCCTCCTCTCTGACCGGGTCCAGGATCACTTTGTCCAGCTGAGGCGCTTTCCAGCGAGCAAACAGAGTGTCATCGGAGGTGATGATTCCATGTGCGTAACGCCACAGCACCCTAAACCATGAGCCAAAAAATACATTCATTAAAAAATATATTCATTTCACATCAAACTCCAAACAAACTGATTTCACTGCTTTGTTCCTCCAGACTGTGTGGTTATCACATTTAACACTGCTGAGAATGTGACTATTTAATAATTGTAATTACAGAAACAAAGACTTTGGACAGTTATTACAAGTAGTGTTAGAAATGATACACACTGATGATGTTGAGGCAATGTTAGAGTAGAAACTGAGCAAAGTTTGACGAAGGAGGCCACTGGATTCAAGAGATTCACTGCTTGGCAATTACTGATTTAACATGATGAAAATGAAATTGAGATGATGATGCATCTGAAGGGTTTTTTTGCTTAATAAACTATTTCACTGAGTGTGTTGATGAGAGCTGTGAGAGCTTAACCGTGAGCTAAACTCTGCATCTCCCATCGTTGGAAAATCGTACTCTTTTTTTAAACAGGAGACATTTTATGTTTTAGTCTCGTTGTTTTCAGTCAAGACAATGACAAGAAAGCCTGCCCTCCTCTCTTACCGCCAGGAAAAATACCCCATCGCCTCCATGACTTCTCCTAGACAGTCAAGCTCCACTTTCTCTCCTGAAGTCACAGTCATCGTCCTGAGGCCGCACTGCCAAGACTCCAAACACTTCACCTTGCGGACACGGCACACCTTTGACACCTTTGACACCTACGATTTAGCCATTTCCACAATATTCTCATTACAGTATGTCCCCGTGACATTCATCATACATTTAGTTTTACATGTTTGTGATGTCACTGTGATACCTGTGATGTCCTGTTTGTTCTCCTCCCACTTTCTTCCATGTCTTTCTTACTGTCATTCAGACAACACATGGTCTGAGTGGTAAGCCCCACCCCACAGGTGGCGCTGCAGGGGGAGCTGCGGACAATAACCTCCACTTGCACGTCATCCGCGTCCTCCAACTCAACTGAGGTCAGAGGCTGGATAAGCAGGAGGAAGAGGAGGAGAGGAAGGCAAAGTCCCACTGATGGATGTTCCATTTCAAAGTGAGATGAGCTGTAGAAAAGAAGTTTTAAAAAGTATTTCAATTCATGTCAGTATTATAATATGGTTATTATCAATCTTAATTCATAAACATATTGATGTGAAGGCATTACACTTCACCTGTGGTCATTCTCCTTACCAAGCTAAAACTGGATACTACTTTAAAAATAACATGCTATTACTGCAATATACATTTCTGTAGAACCACACCATTGTTGTAACCAAAATGGAAACTGCATTAGAAATAAGATGGAATTACCATAATATTACTTCCCTGTTACATAAATACCATTATACTATGACCATGTTGTTACTGGACTGTAATGTAAAGTGATGCCGCATTGGTATTTGTTAAATTATGGTTTCACATGAATGTAGACATTTTGTTCATCAGTTACACTGAAATGAACAACAAATATATCTTTTTTAAGCAGAATTCTTCATTCTTCAACTCTATGTCACTAAAAACTGTTGAAAATGTGGTTGACTTTGTAAAGTTGCTAATCGTATGCTGAATATTTGCATAACCAGCAGACACAATACCTTTCAGTCTCATTTGTAATTGTGACTTCACTCACCGATTAGTTACCCATTTACTTTTGAAAGTTTCTGATATAATTAAGATTTGTATTTCTGGAAGTATCTACCCTAGTTTGCCTTTGATGCATGGAGTGTGCATTGCACAGATCAAAGGTAGCTGAAACTACCCACCATGGTCACCCTGGCAACCCATGTTTAGATCAGTGGTAGGCGTCCATCTCATTCATTTTCCATGGGTTAAAGAATTCATGGGTGAAACTAGTTGATTACTTGGAGTAACTGGATATACTAACTACTCCCACTGTTATTCATGCATTCACACTAAAGATGATGGTTTTGGGAACACTTGTTTAAACATTTTTAAAAAAAAATAGGGTCCAACACATTTTGAAAATAGTCTTCATTGGTCATTTTACATTTACACTTAACCTAATTAAATGGTAAATTAAAGGTTTTCTATAAACTGTGATTCCACACCGTGGCTGCCTCTTGTTGATGTTGCAGTTCATAATGTGACCACTAGATGTAAGACATAACACAGAAAGAACGTTTGATTGCAGATTTTAAAAAACATTTTTGAAGCAAACATAGTTGGCAAAATGAACATCTGTGTACCAGCCACTGACAACCATAACAAAGATTGTAAATTAAAATGTACATAACGATTTAGTGGACATTTATTTATTCAGTTAGTTATTATTATTATTATTATTATTATTATTAGGATTATTATTATTATCATTATTATTAGTAGTAGTAGTAGTATGTATTACTTTATTATTATTCAGACAACCTGATTGAAATGTGTCATTTATGTTCAAACATATGTGTGCGGATAAAAATGAACTGGAGTACTGAGCAGGCATTGGAACTGGACACTAAACGCATGAGTGAGCATGTAAAGATGAATAATACTGTAGTTATAGACACATGAGTCATACTGCAACGTTAGTATTTAATCATGGAGGGACACAAAGATGAGTCAACTTCAGTGTGGGAGGATTGTAATTTGTTCAGTAGCCAGTAACAGTGGCCCCGTTGGCAGACCACTAAAACTGTAGATGGTTAACAACACCACATGTCTCAGCATGTGTGTTCAGAGAGAGAGAGAGAGAGAGAGAGAGAGAGAGAGAGAGAAATTAACAATGAGGATGAGGAGGTGGAATGAAACAGATGAGGGTATGACGTGGTGGAGGAGGTAGGATAATTATTCCAGAATGAAGTAGGTCAGAGAGAGGAAGAGGAGGAGTGACCATTTAGCTCACTGAGATTTATTTACATCCGTTTTGGACAAATTTGTGCCATCAATGCCAGCGGAAGCTGTGGTGCATCACATAGAGGATCATTATTCAACTTTTATCAAGTGGGTGACTGATTATGTATGTACCTGTAGTTAGTTAGGATATTTGCATTGCAGCGTTTTACTTTATAAATGTGATCCCTGGCAGTCTACACAGGTATTACGACTTGATGTCCCACAACAGAAGACATCAAGTCATAATGTACTAATGAATATTGGAGTACTCTGTTAATGAATACAAATGTACTTATGTATCATTCATTCTTGTTGATTTCAGCGCAGCAAGAGAAATAGAATTGTTTAGACACACTGGAAAATACTGCACAGCCTGGACATTATACAAGATGAGATAGTGCTTTAATAATTCAGTAGAGCTGTGATGATCTGAAGCTTTAATGGTGTTCTCACAATGAATTGATGCACATTTAATCATAATTTAAAACACAATGGTCCCTGAAGGAACCTTCTGGTGGCTGACTGCAATGTAAGCACCACTGCTTCCATGTTAACAGATGGAACATGGGGCAAAAAAAAACGGCCCGTGGGCTAATATCTTTCTGATAATTTTGGCTTTAATCAATGGCAGTAATAAAAAAATAAACAGTACATTTCCAGTTCCTTCCCTTCCACTGCACAAAAACGATCTTGCACTGGTGTTTCACCCCATATTGTTCCCATCAAATCACACATCCAGACTTCTCACTTGAACATACATCATTGTGATAAGCTCTCAAAGCAAATGTCAAATATTAATTTGACATTAGGCGCTGACTGTTTGACATATACTGCAGCCAGCCACCAGGAGGTGATCAAATGATATTCGGGAGCTGCCGTGTCATCTGACTCCTGTGCAAAATACATTCAGCCGCTACAGGTGTGATTGTTGCATATCAAAATTGCGGACTAAAGAAAATAATCTGTTAATTTAGCTTACTAACTTTCTTGTTTGTTCAAGTTCATTTCAAATTTTGTAAGATGATTGTATTTGTGGTGTGCTCAAATGTGTACAAGGGGATACAAAGGGCTATAATAGTATTTCTTGGGGCCAATTTGTAATAACAACCATAATATACTGTTAAAAAGGATGAAAGTCATAGACACTGTCACTTTAAAAACAATGTCATGTCAGTATTCATGTTTATAAGATGTATGGATATTATATTATATTATATTATATTATATTATATTATATTATATTATATTATATTATATTATATTATATTATATGCAATATAAAAATCTTAAACAGGGTTAGAAATGAGCCAATTTACATTTGGATTTTTGATTAGAATATGTGTAATTTATTTTCAAAACAAACTAGAAACAAAAAAGGTAATTTACCTGTACATTATTTGATTTATATGTGTGTGTTTGACATGCTGATCTTTTCTTTAAAATTGCATTGTTAACTGAGTGGGAGAGAGGAAAGTTCAAAACCATTATTAACCATTCATCACACTGTCCTGCTGGCCCTGTGTCTGTTGTCTCTCCACAGTGTGACCTCACTCAGTGGGTTGTGAGAGACAAACAGCACAGAGGTTCATCAAGGCCTATGGCGTCATTAAATAGAGCATATGATACAGTATGACTGAGGTTATTTCACAAGGGAATATGAAGAAAAGGATAACCCTGAACATTTTTGTTATATAAACAGATCAATGACATGAATATACTCTTTGTCAGGTGACTGGTTCCAGAAAATCCTCTCTGTTCAAGTCAGGTCTTTACTTGATCCATCCTAGACCGCAGTGATCCTCAGCTGAACTCTGAGCACAGCTACAGTCGAGGAGATGGATGTTGCCGAAACTAAATGAAGTAATCAAGACAAAGAACCAGCCGGCAACTAAAAGCATTCTGGATGTTGGTGCAAGGGTCGATTATATCGTGTGATCATCTGGTGACTTCAACACTAAAAAGGTAGCAGCTTTTTTGGTGTTCAGCTGTGTCTCTGCATGGATCTGAAGGATAAGCCTAATTGGACACTATGACTCAATTATTATCTTTTAATAAATTGCTAGATTTAAAAAAATGGAGGAAAACAGAGTCCAACGTGACAGCTATTATGTACGTTGCTCTTACATAAATAAATAAAGGTTTACAAACTAACTCATGTGGTTACACTTGGAAACTGTGTACTTACAAATGTATTGATATTTTCATGGTATTTATCTGTGAATGAATGTCATTTTTATTTGCCTTTCTCCCAGAATAGAGATCTATTTTACCACCTAACCTGCATACCCAGTGAGAGTAAACCTCGCGCTACTGTCTTATTGACAGGTACTCTCTGGAGAAAGTAGACACGGCCCTCAGCAAATATGTTCTCAGCAAACTGTTAACATTTGAGTGACAGTGAATTAGACACTGAGGACGAGGAGGAGAAAGAGGCATTAGGAGCAGAAGGAGCAGGGGAAGGTGTGCGTTTGGTTGTTTAAGGGAAGGCCTCAGTGTGAGAACGAGGTGTGGAGTGTGATCAGTGCAGCCGCCAAGGCCAAGGAATGACACAATCAGGCACATGGTGTCCCCGTGCTTTCATTCAGGGGTGGTGTGTGTTTTTGTGCATCTGCTGTGTATCCCAGTAAGGCAAATGGTGTATAGGAGCTGTTTGTCTGTGTGCATCATAGACACATGGATACGCATGTGCCTTGTAGAAATCACACATGCAAAACACATGTCTGATTTGTCATCATGCACATTTGACAGCAGAGCAGAGAAAGTCAGAACTTATCACGACTGATATTAGTGACATAATCGGGGAAAATGCAAATAAATCAGTCAAGTTGCCATTTTGTAGTTTTATTTTTTGCTCACATGGGAACACTTTGAGTTTGTCTGATATGTAATACTGTTATAACACCACAGCAGTTTAATTCATTAAGACAAACAACAACTTCAATGGTCAGAATTTCACATCCATTGAGTCAGAAAAGGGTGAAATGGTAACACATCCATGCAAAAGCAGTTGCAGGGACACAGAACTGCATGATGTGTTCCACATACATTCTATGGAGGCCTATGTAATTTAGATTTAGTCAAATTACAAAATAATTACTTGAATGGAATGAAATGCATATTATTTGGTGCATGATACTGCTTTTTAATTGCTGCTGATTTTTTATTTTAATTTTTTTTCTCATTTGTTCAATTTTTTTGTTCATACGTTTCTAAACCTCCCTGTGTCAGGAGTTGTGGTTATGTACTATTATTGTGCGGTTACATTATAGTGCCGTCATTAATCAACCTGTTGAGCAAATACTGCAAGGCTGTGATGTTCTCAACATAGACCAGAACAGCAAAATGTCCCACAAACATTAGAGGACACAGTGTGTCCAGTCATCAGAGACTGATGAAGAAACAGCAAAATAACAACAAACAAGAAATAATGAGATTTATTTGTTGAACAAATGTAACAAAGCAGTTTGAAGATGAGTCAGTTGATCCATTTTGTATATCAGCATGGGTTTTCTGTCTCTGTGCACAATGTGTAGGTTTCTATTTTTGTGTTGGAGGAAGGCAAGTGTCCAATTTGGCTGTGACTCAGCCATCCACATGCACTACCCCTGAAAAAAATGACTATAACTTTGCTGCCTGGAGCTTTTGTTACTCTGTTCTTAAGTAACCACACAATAAGTGTATGACTGTTCTGGGCAGATCATTCCAGAACATCTCAGTTTGGGAACCTTCTGTTTGGTGTTGATCTTAAAACAAACACTCAATGAATTCTTACCTGACAAATTTCTACGTCTTGTTTCAGGTACAAAACAAGTATGTCCTCCACAAGTGGCCCATAGATGAATACTTTCTCTTAGGTAGTGCAATTGGTTTACCCCGCCTATCGCACTATGTCAGCTGAGATTGGCACAGCACCCCCCACGAACCTCCTGTGGACGATAAAGTGGTAGAAAATGGATGGATGGATAGGATAGGCGTTGAACAATCAAGGCATTTTAGATCTACTACTACTCTAATCTACTTTCTAAACTACCTTATATGGCAGAAGACATGTTCACCAAAGTTCACTCGGCTCCATCTTGCAGCCATTTGGGGCACTAGTGTCCTGGTTTAAATGTTAAACATCCATATTCATGAAACAAAGGTGTCTCATTTTGTCGGGGAAGCATTAGCATATACAGGAAACACTTGAAATTTCATGTGGCCGAATGACCTTCACCATGTGTTTAGACCATAATATTTTCCAACAGAATGGCTGATGACAGTGTGGCCTGGCATGATGATGAGTCTATTTCTATTCCCAGCCTTGATTCTTACCATCCGTGACGTTTGAAAGTAGCAGCGTAGGAGGCCTCCCAACTGTGCAGGGGCTGACTGACTAAGGACCCCCCTTTATTTCAAGGCTGTCTTTCACTGTAAGCTAGAAAGCCAAAGATATACAGTAACACTGCACCTCCTGTGTCATGATAATATCCCATGTTGCAGTTCTCAAAAAATGTGTAATCCACCCTAACTGAAAAACCAGTTTTTATTATTTATTAAAAAAAAGAAAGGTAAATTACAACGCTTTGTCATAAAATAATACCTTGTATATTCTACCCAGCGCAGTCTGACAAAAGGATTTGCTGTTTTGGCAGAAGTAATCTCACAAGTCCTTGAGGCAAGACGTCAGCCTCTCCAGCCTCCAGCAGCACCTTCAGGGGTTACTCAAAAATGAACCCCCCCCCGCCCCACCCACACACACTTAAGTAACGCAAGTAAACAAACTCAGTATCTGGGTCGCTCTGAATGTACTTTGATGAAGGCCGCACAAGTTAATGCTTATCTTCTTCCTAATGGAAATGAAAAGAGGCAGTGGAGCACATGCTGTTGTCTATTTTATTCTGCTTCAACAAACATTTCGATTTGCCTTTTATTTGCTTGTGTATTTATTTATTATAAAGAGCAGCATCTGCTCACATTTTTTGTGAATGAGGAACAAAACACATTAAATATGACGAAAAGTCTGATGATTATTCATAGGGGTTGGCATTACATGAGCAAGTGACGCTGAGATAAGAATGGCAAATGCAGTAAGACTCTTTATGGGGATCTTCAACTGGATCTTCAGCAATCTGTTTACAGGGAGTCACTTGCCAAAAATGTATATAGATATAAATACTTTGACAGGATATGATGACATCATTGTCTATGGCTTTATCCTCCACATGAGGCTAGCAGGGGGGCTGGAGCCAATCCCAGCTGACATAGGGTGAACGGTGGGGTACATCCTGGACAGGCCACCAGTCCATCCCACGGCAAACAAATAGAGACAAACAACCATTCTGTCTAAAATTCACACCATTATGAGTGTCCAATTAACCTAATAACCAAACTGAGTGTTTTTGGTCTGTATATCTCAAACTCATTATAATGAGTTATTTCTGTATGTTTTTTAATTCATAGATTAAGTCTGCATCATAAATATGTGTTTAGTGAACTATATATTGATCCATATCAAAACAAACACTTTTATTTGGAATTTGTGTGAAATATTATGACATATATTGCAATATCCTGATGAATTTTAGGCTCACGCTGTCCACCCCTTCTGTACAGTTGCCTTTTCCCAACAAGTTGGACTGTTTTTTTCTTTTTTTCTTGAAGTTTGTTTTTTAGTGGTATGTAACACATTATGTAATTCGCCCTATATTTCGAAAACTGTGAGTGAAAAGTCGAATTTGTTCTAAAGTATTATTTCTGTAAAGATAACATAAGCTAAAACTGCCCAATGCTTTTCATACTTTGATTGACTCTCGGTTGCTGTAACTTGTTGCCGTGTGAATGAACTTCTGCATCTCCATGCCTCATAAACGTGACCCGGCATAGTACATGTGAAGATACGGCGACCAATGGGAACAGCCGAGTCGAAGCACGTCGTCGTTTCCGTTCATCTCGAGACTGGTGTTACGTTCACTGTCTGGTGTAATGTCGAATAATATGCTTTTAACTAATGTATGGCTGCGTTTAAAGGGGACAGTCGACTGGAAAATGCAATCACTCCGCCTTGTTTTTGCCGTGGGTCATGTTTGCAGTGTCATTACAGAAAAATGTGTTTAAAACATCACAGAATTGCGACAAAATCGATAAAAATGGTCAAAAGACAGACGATATTCTGATATGTACAGTCTACTTGTTGCTTTAAAATAATAGTAGTAATTGTTGTCTTTAGTGATATTAATGATATTAAAGCCTACCACGGCGTGGACCGTGGGAATATGTTTATCAAGAGAATAATCAGTCGATTTATACCGATTTAAAAAAGAAAAAAAATCTTGTGTCTGTGGACAAACAACTGTGTCCTGAACGCACCATGAGAGTAAAATCAAGGCGAGGCATGCGCAGTGAGTCAAACGCTTATGAAACAGTAGTGCAGCAGCAGCAGAAAGCAGGTACAGGGAGACGAGAGAATCTCAGGCTCAAACTACAGGCAACCACTAGGCACACGACACATCCTGAGCACCATATCATAGGAAGAAATGCTTCTTTCTTTGGGTTTGACATAGATATCGCCTCCGTGGTCTCACCACAAGGTATGTTGGGTCTTTTCGCCGCATTTTAGGCATTTGTTGTAACGTTAAAGTGGCTTTTTTCCTATGAACAGCGCCACCACTTACATAAGTATTGCTGTGGTGACCCCGATTTGGTCCACGGAGATGTTGTTTCTTTGCCAGAGATTTAAACCACTTGACAGTTTATATTTTCGACAGAGTTTGTCTTGTTCACTTGCTTTGTATTGCTGCGCTATTCTGTGTTATTTCTGGTTGAGGGTTTGAATGGGGTGGGTACAGTTATCAGCTTCCATTCAGAATAGACAGCGTGACCTAATTTCCATTTGGAGAAGTCAGAGGAGCCATCTCTGTGACTGTACTCTTATTTACACATATTATTTTCCTTACACTGAGGCTTAGTGCCAAAACTACAACTTAATAACTGATATATTAAATATGCAGTGAATGTATATTAAAACAAACACAGGATTCCTATTAATGTCTGCTGAGAAGTGCTTAATATAATATTTCCTGAAGGTTAACCTTCAAAATAGCTTTCAAAATATTTCTTTATTTGCTGGAAATTAAATAATTATAAATGCTTGTGATTCAATGACACTGTCTCTTCCAGGGTTGCAACTAACTATTATTTTTCAATATTGATGGTTCATGAAATTGTTTATTTACTCATAATCTGGAAACAAAGTTGTCAAATGTCGTGTTTTACTCACAAACCAAATATATTCTGGTCTCAGACATATAGGAGCAAAGAAAACAGAAAGATTTAAAGTAATCAACAAGTAGCAATTATGTAATTAGTAGTTGATTACTTATTAATTAAAGGTTTCACCCCTCTAGTTGCATTGTAGATGCTATTTAAAAACTTATCATAAATATATACTTTGTAGTGCTGTCAAAATAAAGTTTAATCATTTGGATTAATTTAGCATACAATTGGCAGTGGAATCCCAGTGGAGAGCAGAAAAAGCACATGTCAAAAAACACTTTTAGTTCACCAGTCAGGAACCTTGGCTGATCTGTTGAATTTGCATCCAGTCAAGAATCACCTATCTTTCCAACAAATTAGTCATTTTTAAAGCTGCGTCTTTCATTCATTCATTCATTCATTCATACATTATGTTGTTCTTCCACTGCCCTCTGCTGTTCAGTTAACTAACCAGCTGCTGAGATCCACAATACACCACATTATCCTCAATCTGACAAGAAAGTGCACGGTGGTCAAAACCCACAGTAAAAACTATGCAGTTGGATTCACGCAACAGGAAAGCTAAAGTGCTTATACTTCTATACTGGTACAGAACATTTGTTCAACACTTGTTCTTTGATGTATGTGATAGATTTAGATGTTTAAACTGCAGTAAATGTTATTTTCACTGTCTTTTCCCCAGACACAGACAACTGAATGTGTTTTGTGTATGAAAACAAAGCTTTGTCACTGATTCTTAGTTTGAAGAATTGTATAAGCTATAGGTATAAAAAGTATCTGGCCATTCAGAAGACCTGTGGTTCCTATTGATATTTTTTTATTCTTCACACATCCCACGCTATTGGCAAATGAAACACCATTGGATGATTCAGTTACCACTCCTGTTGGGAGACATTTAGGTTTTGTACTTGTAAATGACAGCATTGCTCTGTGCGTACAGACATATTAATTCAGTTTAGTAAAAGGAGCATATAGTCACTTCCATCTCCTCACAGGTCCGTCTTATTCACCTGCTTAAATTCACTTTTCTCTTTTCAGCAAAATATGGCCCGAAATTCCATCCACTGGTTCCGGAAGGGCCTCCGTCTCCATGACAACCCTGCTCTACAGGAGGCATTGCATGGGGCAGACACAGTGCGCTGCGTTTACTTCTTGGACCCATGGTTTGCAGGCTCCTCCAATGTCGGGGTTAACAGGTGGAGGTAAGAAAATATTTTTTTTGTTTTCTTTTTTTGTCTCTGTTGCTTTCATTCGAATATTTGACTGTTTCTTCAAGGTCCAATGCGTAACATTTAGGAGGCTTTATTCACAAAATTGAATATACTGCCCATATGTAAGTGTATTATTATTGTATAAGTGTTTTGTAGCTTTAGAATAAGCCTTTTATACTGTATGTGCTTCAGGCAAGGGTCACACTTGTCACGCCATGTTATTACAGCAGCCCTAACAGTAATGCAAGTACAACACTTGCAAACTTGCATGAATATTAATTAAGGTATTACTAAAAAATGTGATCTACCTAGATCTACAAGAACCTCTTCAGCTGATCGATGGAATTTGCAGTCTCTCATTTAGATGTCAGTTATTCTTACACACTGGACCTTTTTGTAGTAATATTTAGCTAAACCAAATCATACGACTGAGACCAACACAGTCTAATGAGATAAGATGATTAACAGGATATAAATGGAAACGAATATCTAATTTATGGGACGCAGAATTATGTTGTTATTGTTTTGTTCAGTTTTTTTTTCACAAATAATTTGATCTGAACTAAGTTCAAATTTTTGGGGTTTTTTTTGTTTTGGAGGGGGGAGTTATGATGGTCATGACTCCTACATTAATTTTTAATCTCTACTGGAAACCTTGACTCTAACTGCAGACTTGCTGTGAGAAGTAGCAGAGCTGCAATGCTTCAAAACACAACATGATGTCAGCATTTCTCTTAGTTTGAAGTTATGCTGGTAGTATCTAAACCTTGTAGAGTTTTAAATGGTTGGATTGGTGGAGATTGACTTTTCTTTATTTTGTGGCAAACCCCCAAATGCTTCTGTTTGTGGTGTGATTTGAAGGGAATATTTTTCTTTTTAATCCTTCTTTAGTCGGCCAGTCAGTCTCATTGAGATCAATATCTCTAATAAAACATCTCTGACCTGGTTGCACTTTCTCAGTTGGGGGTCTCTTCGTGGGTTGGCTCTTAGAAAAGGTGTACAAGCTTCCAGGACAAATTGGTAGTGCGGACGGGGAAGTGTGTGTATTATTTTAAATAAATCTCTGTCCCATGTTGTGTAAATGGATGTGAGATCACGTGAAGGTTGAATTTATACAACCATCATGTCTGCTCCACAGGGGATGAGACTCGGTATCACTTGAATGTTCATTGCTCATTGGTCCATTTTTTTTTCCTTCTTTCTTTTCTGGTTTTGTGCTATTAGTAGTCCCCACCTATGGAGGGTCAGTTATGAAGTCAGTGATCCTGTGATATCCAGCTGATTGTGATACTAAAAATGTGAAGGGGTGCTGGTGGTGGCACATAGGCAGGAAAGGCACATCATCTCATTCACTGGTCTCAGATTCCCAAACCTAATCTTTTGATTACCGTTAAAACTCTCTTCAAACTACAGGATTGATTAGGAAGCTTCATGCCATATATGTGATTTCACATTATTTCCCTTGAAATGACTTCCTGGATCCACTAAATGTAAAATATAGATTAGTCAATTCAAAGCCATCCTATGCCTACAACATGTTTTATGCAGAAAGTGATCTCACTGATCTTTGCACAAACACAAACACTACATGTAATAGTTTTATATTTTTATGTGTTTAACACACTGTGAGAAAACTGTGAGGGCTTATTTCATACAGTATGTAAATACACTGAGCAGTTGAGTTAGCCCTTAACAGATGTCGATAGCACTAATAACCACCAGGGACATTAACACCTCTCCAGCTGTACCGACACCTGCAGGTCTGTCTAAGGCAGATCATCATCCAATTACCACTAGTATTTTTACCTAAATCTCGGGCTTAAAAAGTCTCATAGGTCTTTTTGTGCATGGATTAAAGCATTAGCCACGTTTCTCATGAAGCACAATGCAAAGTTATTATTAAATATTACTCTTTTAGAAAGTAATATTACTTATTTCTTGATATCAAAAGTACTAAGTTACATTACTCATCTTAAGATGGCACTAAAGGACAAAACAACAAATAACACAGGAATGTAATGTTACTTTGCTTTAAAAATAATATTTGTATATAACATTACTGTTTTATAAAGTCTAATTGCTTTCAGTCATATAAAAGGGGGACCCATTATGTTTAATGGTTACCAAGGAATGAGTAAGTGTGTGTGCATTTGTGTGTTCATCCACAATTGGGAAGGCTGGTTGTTGCTCTCTGTGTGTGTTTCTCGGTTAACTACTTTCCTTCTGCCTGGGTGTGTGAATGCATCAGTTGGCTACCTTGTCATTCATCACACTACAATCAGACCCCTGGATTGTTGTGTTGTCTGCCTCTTTCTGTGTAGCTTCATTCACTAGAATTCAGTTCTTCCTGTGCAAATGGGACATACTTTAGAACCCACTTTACCAATGACGGATATCTTTACTGACCCAGTTGCTCCTCACAGATTATAGGAGTTCCACAGTTGTTGCAAATAACGTCAGGTGTTATTTCTATACTATACTACACTATGCTATACTGTACTATACCACTGAGAACAAAATTGGCCTGAGGGTCTAGTTTCCAACAACAGAGCAAGTCAGTTACACCAAAGATTATCATAGATTAGCTAATCAACAGGATAATTGGTGAGGTCCAGGTTAGTTGTTCCAGGACAATGTACGAGTTACATCCATGCCAGAAATCCAAAGATTAAAACCTTGCTGGGGTAAAAACACAGGTGTGTCATATATCACATGTGTAAAAGTAATACATATGTGGTATATTGTATTCTGAAGACTATGCAGCTTTGTTGTTATCTTTTTTGACCCATTTCCTCCATGTTTTGAAGCATCTCATGTTAAAGGTCAGACATGGCTTAAAAATATGCTAAGGATGTGCTGGATAACCATATGCTCTTAATTTAAATGAGAATGCCTCAAATGTAGGTTTGGCTTACATGAATGGAAAACAAGATCTAATCGTATTTGATGACCCAACTAACATCATCTTACTAAAGCAAGTGAACCAGTTTCTTTGTTTTTTTCACTGCTTTAGTGTTGTCTTGTCCTGGTAAAATACCAAAGAAAAGCTTAGTTCCTTGTCCTATTAAATGTGGTAACGACTATCATTTAAATAAAAACACAGCCTCAGCTCATTTCATCTGCAACTTTTATTTACTGTAAAATCCCCAGGGCTTTATTTCCATTTCCCTTCATTTTCTCCATCTGATAGCAGTGACTTGTTAACTCTTGATACAAATTCAGGCCTTGAAATCTGCTGTCTTCTGACCAACATTTAGTGTGAAAACTGAATGGCAGTCAATGCATTCTTAAAATGAGAATCTAGAATTGTTTTTATTTTTTTCTTGTAGTGAAAAATGTGAGAATAGTCTGAATGAGAGATGTAGGTTAGTGTGCCAGAGCGTGAAACTTCTGAGCGGTTATGTGATTCTGACCTACTTGAGAGGAGGCATGGCCTGTTACCCAACAGATGATGGCGGAAAACACTGGAGGCGAATAAATGCCAGTGGGCACATCTGTTTGAAACAAAAACAAAGCATAATTTATCATCTGCCAAAATATGCAAGATCAGACGTAACACCTCATCAGAAGATAGTAACCGAGGTTATCAACTCCTGTATCACATGCTCTCTGAGCAAATCTCAGTTTAGAAAATTGTGTTGAATCCACGTCATTTTAAGCTTCTGTTCTTGTGATGAGTAATCTGCACAGTTCATCGGTCAATAATCATAACTGCAAAGGAATGCAGCTTCTGTAAACTCTTCTACCCATAATACAGTAATTGTATCAATGTGCCCTGAATAACAAAAGTGAATTTTGTTATACTTTTTACAGTAACACAATCTTGATTTTGTTATAGTGGTACCATTGTAAGTAACACGTTTGACACCTTACCTTACTTGGCCTCTTGTTTGTTTTATAATACAGTGTATGATATCCACAGAGGTTTTTTTGTGAAACATAGAACCGATAGTCAAAGTAAATGACCTACTTACTGAATAATATTTGCCAGAAAAACAAGCCTACCAACCTGAACAGGGTCGAGTGCGGCTTCGGTGTTGTGTCATTCACAAACAGTTTCATTCAGTTGAACAAACTGAACCTCTTGGGTTCTGGGTAAAAGTAGCCCAGTAGTATATTCAGTGGGTTAAACTTGTCAGAATCTGCCTCAGCAAATCTAAGAACAATGCTGAACTGTAGATCAGTTAAAAAGACTTAAAAATCCTGAAAACGTGCATTAATCTCTAACATTTAGCAAAGAAATTTCTAAAATCTCAAATCTCACAGGTCCCTCTTATACACAGTCATGGATATATTCACAGTCACGGTCACATACAGTATGTATTATGTGGTTGGAAACCTCGTGAGTGCCCTTTGCTGGATCCAATCGGGTATGACTTTAAATAGTCTATGATATTGCAGCATGAATTTCAAACAGTAAATCATAGTTTGAACATGAACTTTACATCCCATGTTTGAAATAATATCGCATTTCAAATATAAAGTGACAACCCTAGTTAAGAAATGTCTTTCTTAACGGCTTAGAACAAGCTGCCTGATCCGTCACTACAGTTTTCACATTTCAGTTTGAATTAAAATCTTGCTTTTTCTTTCAAGCCGTCATTTAAATGCTGTTTACTATGCAAGTGTGTTATGTGTCTGCAATATAGATGACTGTGACTAGACATGTTCCAATAGCAGTGATTGGGCAGTAGTGCACGGAGTACAAGCTACATTGTGTCTGTCATTGTGTCTCAAGACCAAGAGCAGTTTTACGTTTCCCCCATCTGCTGTAAATTTAAAGAGGATAACCCTACTAATATAATTCAAACAGACATAGTTTCATCCACAAAGGGAAATTGAAAGTATCCATGAGTATTAATGATTTCTTTGTGATACTGTTTGGAGCAAAGAAAAATCTTTTTAAATGTGTTTTGGGTGTGTGTGCTTGTGTGCACACACAGCCAGCAATGAGGTTACTGGGCTAAGAAATTGTGTTGTTGTGTGGTCAAACCTGAGTGTGTCTGTTGAGACAGATGTAGGCCAGGGCAGTTATGTATGGAGTGATAAATGACAAGGTAGCCAACTGATGCATGCACACGCGTACACACACACCGAGGCAGAAGGAAGTGGTTAACCTAGTAACACACACAGAGAGCTACAACCAGCCTTCCCAATGGATGAACACTTGTGTAATGCTTTTAGTTCAATGAGTTTGAAGGAGGTCAGTGGAGATAAGTCACATGTCTGGACCAACTGTTGTTAACAGTGTGACTTAAGGTAAAGAAATGCACTTAATGTCCAGTTTGCTTTTAGCGAAAACTGTTTCCATGGTGTTGGCCGATATCAAGAAACAAGCTTCATTTCCTTTTCAGATAACAAATGCTTGCATGGCTGCAGGTAGAAGTGAAGAAACTGTGATATTCAGGATTAAAAATGAGTACAAAGGAGTACAAATTCTGTAGTTGTGGTTTTTTTAAAGATTGATTTAGAAGGAAGGATGTATTTTCTACCATATTATGATGTTGTATTTATGGAATATGTAAAACATTTGATACAATACTGCCCATAATCACTGGATCAGATATCACGAAAAGGTTAATTCATAAATGTGTTTGCACAAATGTCAAAGAGAGGATTGGATTGATATCAGTTTCTGTAGAAATTCAAGGTTGTGATATTGGTGTCACGTGGCACACAAAAAAAGGTTGTATTGTGCCACCCCTAACATTTGAAGTCAGTTTAGTTCAGTTTTTTTCCAGCATCGATTAGACCTGCAGCTTCTTGGAAAAGAAAACGTTTTCCCCTTTTTTAATAAGTTGCTACATTATTAATTCTGCACAACAAGAAAGTCCTAGCTAAAGGTCATTGTGCTGTCAGAGGTCAAGTCGTAATGTTAGAGAAGCATCTTGGGTTCAGAGGGATGAAAGTGGCATTTTGGATTTATTATTGTTAATATTGATTAATCTATTATTTTCCAGATAAGTTGTTTAGTCCAGAAAATGCAAAACATATAAAATGTCAATTGGTGTGTCCTGAATCTCAGTGAGAATGACCTCAAAGCCGGTACCCTGTGTGCAAAAGACATCATGGTCACAAGTTCGACTCCACCCATGTCTGATTGTACTCAATTCCATTGTAAGCCGCTTTGGATAAAAGCGTCTGCTGAATGACATGTAATATAATGTAATATTCACATTTCTAGCTAAAATTAGTAAAGCTATTAATTTGATCACATACTCTAAGTGATTAATCTGTAATCAAAATAGTTGGTGATAAATTCAGTAGTCACAATAATCA
Organism: Solea solea; assembly: GCF_958295425.1. Lineage (NCBI taxonomy): Eukaryota > Metazoa > Chordata > Actinopteri > Pleuronectiformes > Soleidae > Solea > Solea solea. The sequence continues at coordinate 10,699,164 of NC_081144.1, forward strand.
ATACTTTACTGCAGCTATAGTTGAGACATTTGTGTTGTTCTTATGGCAACTACTTAAATATGTGCATGTGCCAGTTAAGTTTATTGCCTTGAGGCATCGAGTGCACCTCTGCACTGTGTGTAACTGAAAAACTCTTTGTGTTTTATTAGCATAATGGCCTGTCTTTGCACACAATGACTCACAATAAACCCTAACGCTCACCCATCATTCAGACCTCGAAAACATAAGTGTTCAATCCAATTTTCCCTTGTTCACTTAAATCTAAACCATGTGGTTCTTTTGAAAGGAAATAAACTATTACAAACATCATACACTGCTACATTGTAACCCTCTGTTTATTTGTGTGGTTCATAACTTTTTACTTCATTATTGAAGTTTATTCTGAAACCCCAAATTAAAGGAGGTCTGAGGTATGGAAGCTCCTACACATGCTTCATAGATTATACCTCTGTCTCATGCATCAGTAGGCGCGTGCCTTAAGAGTGTGCAACATTTGACGCTCAGCTCTGCCCGTCTGTGTGCGGATTGAGAGCAAATAAGGCTTTGCCTGTGAGTGAGCCCTCCCCTGCCTCACCGATCAGGCCAGTGGGGTCAGACAGAAGGGAACACAACTGAGAGGAAATATTGTCTGGCTGCCTGGGTGTCTGCTTAGCTTGTCGGCTGTCTGCCTAGTCTGTGACTCACGCCTGATTCTGCTAATGATCAGGACTGCGGGTCAGACACAATAAATGAAACCTCAGTCTCGGCTGAAGGTGCTCAACACTATGACGTCCGGTAACTTTGACCCTGTGAAGTCTTACTGTATTTATTTTACGTTCTATATTAGCTTTTTAACTGTGGATGTTCCACTCGCATCCAAAGCATATGTAAATAAGAGGCAATTAGACTAGGTTAGACTTTATTGATCCCACACTGAGGAAATTCACTTATTGTAATTTGTCATCAGACTTTCAAATTGGTCTTGAGACTTGTTGATTGAAATACAGTCAAACGTATTTCTAATACACAGACACTGCATGACCATACTGCAAGTTCAGGTGTTTCATAAAACAAAATGTAACGTACAGAATGTAAATTATCTTTCTGATGTAGGTTGAACCATTATAGCTTTAAACATGTGTTGCTTTCACTGGGTGTTCAAATGAGTGATTAAACAGACACCCAAACACACATCTTTTTACATTCACTATTCCTTTCAAAAGAAATGTTTCAGTTTCTAATTTAACAGTTTTCTATTGTTTTTTGACGTCAAGGAGAGACATACAACTTGACCCTGACAATCCTAAGTAAATAACTGCAGAGGAGATGCGCAGCACAGTGGACAAGGATCTGAGCTTAAAACACTATGATCTTAAGTCTTTAATTCACATTTTGTTATCATTTATGAACAAAAAAAGATACCCAAAGCTTGCTTGTTTTGTGACTTCGTAGTCATTAAATATTGCTCATGATTTTTTTTTTGTCTTCTTTCTTTAACTTCTTTAGGTTTCTCCTCCAGTGTTTGGAGGATCTGGACGCCAGCCTTCGGAAGCTCAACTCTCGTCTTTTTGTCATCAGGGGCCAACCAGCCAATGTGTTCCCACGTCTCTTTAAGGTCAACATCTACTAAAAATAGACATTTATACAATATCAGTAAAGCCAAAAGCACTAACTCTCACTGTTTTGTGTCACTGTAAAGTGAGTTTTTCTTCAAATTGTACAAATTGTACAGTCGCATTGTCCTTGGTTGAATGTGCAGCTCCGAAAAATAATTCCTTTCTCTGTGTCTGTCTCAGGAGTGGAAGATCTCTCGGCTGACCTTTGAGTACGACTCCGAGCCTTTTGGGAAGGAGAGAGATGCAGCCATCAAGAAGCTGGCCACGGAGGCAGGAGTGGAGGTCATGGTCAAGATATCACACACCCTCTACGACCTGGACAAGTGAGGAAAAGACAAACACACACACTTATATACTCATAAAGATGCAGTGCATGGGCTTAGATTGATGTGGAACAACATTAGCGTAGCTGCATACAGTACTCACCAGTCTAGATGAAACTGTCCAAAAGTGAAAAGCTAAAACTGTGCTTTTTGCCTCTTGATGTAATTTTCTTCTACCACACTGATTATGCAAACAAGCTTGTCCTTGCTTGTCTTATCCAGTCTGTGCTCAAAAACAACATAATGGTGATTTCTGTTTATATCTCACTACTGCCATCTGGTGTCCATATATGCACACAATCATCCACCTGTAGCTGTGTAATGGAGAGGGGATGAATGGGTGGATGTGGAAACACAGTTTAAGTTGTTTTTATTTATAATGAAGGCTGCTGAGACTAAATGTATATTCAACTTCACTACTTGTGTGGAAAAAGTTGACACGTCTTAGAATCTTATAAGTGGAGTTTTAAAATTATTAACCTACTTGCAGACAGTGATTTTGACTTCAGATTAAAATGTGACTAATCCTCTTTTCTGCCACTCTCTAGGATCATAGAGCTGAATGGTGGGCAGCCTCCTCTCACCTATAAGCGTTTCCAGACTCTGATCAGTCGACTGGATCCTCCTGAAATGCCTGCGGAGACGCTGTCAGACACCACAATGGGTCGCTGTGTTACCCCTGTCTCAGATGACCATGGAGACAAGTATGGCGTCCCATCACTGGAGGAGCTAGGTGAGAAAACAAAGAGGCACTTCTGAACTTTGATAAGTGTACTAGACTTTCTTTGCATGTTTCTAAAGGAAAGTGCAAGTGGGTTTTCTTCATGTTCCAAACGTTTTTCGTATTTAAGTAGGGTGACCAATTTAATCACATACATTACACTGCCTCTGACATGGTCAAAAATACTGTGTGCTTCCCAAATCACACTCATCTGCTGCTCATTACCTGGAGCCTACATACACTCCTGGACTAAGGCTCCACCAAGTGGTCAAATGCAAGAACTGCATATGCATGCACATAGTCAAATATGAGATTAAAAATTAACCCAAAATGAATCATCCATTCTGTGTAGGGCAGGATGATACAGCGATAAGATGCAGACACTAAGAAGGATTTTAATATGAATGTTGCTGTACATAAGGAAATTGTGTTGCAGTACACAGTGATGCTGATCTATTTTTATTTTATCTGGAGTGGCTGTAATATGCTTTATTAAAAAAAAAAACACACACAAAGAAGCACCCACAAAATGTTTCAGAAGGGAATTCTACTGCTAAAAAAATGTTTTGCCCCTGCGCTGCTGCTGTATTCACATAAACACCTCCCTCAGTCAGGTCCCAGAGCCCATTTTCAAATAAAAAAACATTGTGTTTCTGTTCATGGAGATCAAATAGAGAAAGAAAAATAACAACAATAATTACCAGAAGTCATTCACTACAGCTTTAAAATTATTTTAACCAGAATGAATGCATTAGGTCATAATTAAAATCCTACCTATTATTTAAAAAAGAAAAAAAAAAAAAATTTGAGATTTGTATGTAATGCAAATCCCTTTTATAATTAACACTGTATTCTCAGTATCCCTCTTTAGACTTTCAATCTAGTTTCTATTTGAAGGTACAGCTCCTCTAAGCCCTCACTATTGGATTAAATAGGTGGCACACTCACTGTTTCTGTCCAGATTTTTGCTTTCCATTCACAGATGGTGACAGTCCATTCATACACTCGGCATCCCTGTAGCCATCTGTTGCTAACACCTCTGCAACTGTTTCACTAATAGAGAAGATTTTTAAAGTCTTAATCCCCTAGTACTGTTAATGCAGGTGAATGACTTTGCTCCTTAAAGGTTTATTCCGCACAACATGCTTGTCATCTAAAATAGCCAGGTAACATCCTATAACCCTCTTACACTCTGTCAGTTCAGTTGTCTGGTTTCCATTCACAGAAGGCCACTGTCCATTCACAACCTGACAGTGCCGCCTAGATCTGCTGCTCACACCTGTACCCTCTGTCCCCAGTGAACCCTCTAAAACGGGTGAATTAAGAAACATGCCTGCCTGACAGGATATTTAAGATAGATTTGTGTATTTGTATAAATCAACCAGGGTCATTTTCAATCACTACATAAATATAACTTTATGCTGGAAGGCTTTTCAATCATTTCAAGTTCATTCAATTGTGACAGTTATACAGAATATGCTATGTGTCACATTTATCTTTTTAGTTTTGTTTTGTATCACACATCTCTTATGTACACAAGAGAATATGGTTTATTTTTAACGGTGTATGGGAGAGTGTTATCATGTCTTCTCACTGTTCCTCTAATAAAGGGCTTGCGTAGTGTTTGAGAGTATAAATGTAAACAAGCGGGTGTGCAGATGGACACATCAGTTATTCCAGCTTTTGTTTTGTGCATAACTGAATAATATTCCTGTTACACTGGTTACAGTAAATATGTCTTTAAATGTGGAAATGTTCTTAACACGGCATATGCAGTATATGTATATGGTTTTGTTTATTTATTCCACTCATGAGTGCAACACTGTTGTTGATTCATACAAATATTTTCAGGTTTTGACATTGAGGGCCTGCCCTCTGCAGTGTGGCCAGGAGGAGAAACTGAGGCTCTGACGAGGATTGAGCGCCACCTTGAGAGAAAAGTTAGTACTGCTTCTGTATTTGGATATTCACATGCTGAACTCTGAAAATGTAGTTTGACAGAATATTATTCTCTTTTTCCAGGCATGGGTGGCTAACTTTGAGCGCCCCAGGATGAATGCCAACTCGTTGCTGGCCAGCCCAACAGGCCTCAGCCCCTACCTGCGCTTCGGCTGCCTCTCCTGTCGCCTTTTCTACTTCAAACTCACTGACCTCTACCGCAAGGTAATTTTACAACCTCTTTTTATCAATAGTCAGAGTTTTAGCGTATTTGTGAGCCTTTTAAAAGTAGAATTGCATATTGTGATATACTGAAGTCCTCTGTAGGATTATATAGGGTACATTCAAAACATAATAGTCCAGAAGCAACTGCATGGCTTAATTTATTTCTGTTGGTGCAGACTTTGTACACAAATTAAATGCTCAGAAATGATGGCACAATGTTCAAAATGTAAATACGTTGAGGCAATTAAATCAGAGTTTAATGATTTCAAATGTATTGTATTTAAAACGGTAATGTCTGTTGATGAGTCTGCATGTCTCATAGTCTGCTGTGCACAACTGAAGAGAACTGTACTGTAGGAAATTTCCACATTTTGCACTTCTTTGCATCAATGTCTTTGATGGCCTAATTATTAAAGTCTTTGTATCCTCTATTACTTCTTTCTAGGTAAAAAAGAACAGTTCCCCCCCACTCTCTCTGTATGGACAGTTACTGTGGCGTGAGTTCTTCTACACCGCAGCGACCAACAACCCACGCTTTGACAAGATGGAGGGCAATCCCATCTGTGTCCGCATTCCCTGGGACAAAAATCCAGAGGCACTTGCCAAATGGGCTGAGGCCAAGACTGGCTTTCCCTGGATTGATGCCATCATGACTCAGCTGAGGCAGGAGGGCTGGATCCATCACCTGGCCAGACATGCGGTGGCCTGCTTTCTCACTAGGGGTGACCTTTGGATCAGCTGGGAGGAAGGAATGAAGGTGGGCCTTCAGAGAATTGCAACATTGATTTTCATATATATCATACATACTGATATATATGAATAGAGCGAGAGTCTTTTCTCAAGGTTTTGGATTATTTTAGTCAAGACTGGATTACTGCAATCATATTACTGTCTTACAAAGTGTATCCAGTTTATAATAAACTTCTGAAAAGCACCTTTGCGTCAGGTTTAAACAGATATCTGTCTCTGCAGGTCTTTGAGGAGTTGCTTCTCGATGCAGACTGGAGCGTGAACGCAGGCAGCTGGATGTGGCTGTCCTGCAGTTCATTTTTCCAGCAGTTTTTCCACTGCTACTGCCCCGTGGGCTTTGGCAGGCGCACCGACCCCAACGGGGACTTCATCAGGTGGGTACATTTCCTGTCATCGCCCTTTGGTGCCAATAGCTGACCTAGCCACATGAATGGCACTCTTCCTCCCTCTTTCTCTCTGAACTGCACACACAAAGGAAAACATAGCAGCACTAAGAGACATCAGAAAGGCTGTAAACATATGCACATGCAAAATGAAAGGATATTTCAAAATTAAGATTTATAGAGGATACACATAGTAAAAGAGGTTATAGGTTATTACAATTAGTTGTTAATAATTTTCCCATCTTCTTGTCACTGTTTCAGTAGGAATTGTTTTTAGCACAAAATGTTTTTCATCTTAAAAAAAAAGGAACCTTGTCCTGGTTCTCAGAGTTAATAGAGATAATACTCACAACACAGACACATTCAGTTTGCACACAATGACAGGTAAACAAAGACAGGGATAAAAAAGAGAGATAGAGGGATCAAGGGAGACCTCCCGAAAATTGGGTAAGTGAATGAATGACAAAGAACATCCTTCCCTCCTCTCCCCATTTTATTTTCACCCATTGCTTCATATTTCTTTCTGTTAAAATTTTAACACTTGAGTTTTAAAATCAGGCATGTTATTTGTAATAATTGTAGTGTCCACGGTGTACTTCTTTGCGTGTCTTTTTAATTGTTTGTGATTATCTGTTTGGTGATTGTGTACGCGTGTGCGTATCTCTAGTTAATATAATTGTTGCCAGATGATTTTTACTGCCAAGGTGTAGATTAATTCCTCTTTCTCTTGATGTGGCTCTGTGTTTGTGTATTGGCTCATCTGTTTTTTTGGGGGGGGATTGGGGGAAAAGTTCAGCTATCCCTCTTCCATTTGGAGATTGTAACTGATTGCTTTTAAGATGATTGGCCGTTCTCAAGCCCCTCCACCCAGGTGTAGCCGGGCTTCCAGCCTGGGCTGCCTTGGATGGAAGTTGGGGATTGAGTTGAGACTTTGGTAGTCGTTTGTTTTCACTTGCCTGTGCAACCCTGAGGGACGGGACTTTGCTCACGCCCCAGCAGCACCCTCTGGGCAGGTTTTTAACTCGGTAGCATCTCATTCCGTCAAAAGGGATTCTGACCGCTTGGTAGGGAAATGCCAACACCTTGTCTGCATTCGTTAGGTAGAGGATTATGAAGCATTTCCCCGAGGGTAGTGAGGAGAGGCATTGGACCAGCTGTAGCTCTGCCATCGCAGTGATGCACAGTTGGCATGGGTACTCGTTACCTGTGCCGTGCCATGCGAGCTGGTACACTGTCCAGGCGCTGGGCAAAGCCCCTCATCCAACCCCTTGTGAAATGTTCAGTGGTGCTCTGCTTATGTGAATGTAGCCCTGTCGGTTCAGGTGGATCTGGAGCAGTGGCTGGCTAATATACAGTAGCACTGAAAAAGACACATCAACATACCCACTCACAGAGAAGAACACACTGTTATACTACATGCACAAGAGACATTCACCTTTCATCTTATCTCAGTTTATCTCTGAATTGCGTTCAGATTATTTACCATTTTTGTTAAATCTAATGGGAAAAAAAACCTGCAAAATGAGGATTACGAGAATTACTGCATTAACCTGAGAATTCTCCATTGTATTCTAAAACACTACCTTATAAACCACCTTAACAAACATCCTGTCGAAAACACACACTGCATCACAAACCGCATGCTTGCACTCTTCCTGTAATTGCCACCTGCTGTCTTCTTAAGATCACTTGTTACTGGCAGGTTGCGGGTCTTCCTGGCAAAAGGGTTGTGGTCCCTTTTTGGTGAAATGAAGGAGCCCCCTAGTGGGCCAGCCTAGAGCATGGTGCTGTGGCTGTGGGAGGGGACAGTCAGCAGGGAGGCTTTGGGCCTGCTGACCACTTAAAAGACAACCACCACAGTCTGAGGGACAGGGGGAGAAGGCATGAGCTCTTTTCTCAGTCCACCACTGTTTGATCATGGGGAAGGGAGATGGGGGGGAGTTTGGAGGGAGGGTGGGGGAGCTGTGAGGTATAATGGAAGACTTCTGTCATCGACTAAGAACTCTCAGTACTATACAGCTTTTCCTTTTTTTTAGTGAGTTTCTAGGAGGATTTATCATAAATATTATTGTAAATAGTCACCAGTGACTATTTATTATAGAATATATATATTCTATAATATTCTATAATATATATATATATATATATATATATATATGTGTGTGTATATATATATATATATATATATATATATGTACATATGTATGTATGTATATATATATATATATATATATATATATATATATATATATATATATATATATATATATATATGTGTGTGTATATATGTATATGTATATGTATATATATATATATACACGTGTGTGTGTATATATGTATATGTATATATTAAGATATATATTTTTATTTACATTTCTTGATGGCAGAACTTTACCACTATACACCAGCTCTGGTCAGGATTGGGTTGCGGGGCGGGGGGAGGGCTGCGGGTGGAATCAATACACTCTGCTTTCTAACCGCGTGTTACAGTAGACGTCTCCTAGCATCATCAATCCAATCTGCAGTGATCACTCTAGCGATGGGGCGATCTCCGTAAGCAACCGGAGCGCTGTCCATCCTGTGGGTGTGTGTGTGTGTGGGGGCGTGGGGGCGGGTCCACAGGGCCGCACCACCCCTGCCCACACCACTCTATCAGCGCTGCACTGTGTCGCTTCCCACAGTTCCACAGTTCCACTCGCCCCCCTCCTCTGTCCTGTCTGTCTCCCCTCCTCGGATTTGGTAAGGTTGGACCAAGTGCAGTAGGTAGGTTTCTTTTTTTTGTCACATGGAGCAAATCCACGACAGTCCAAGGAAACACAAGTCTAACAAAACTTCAGCAGGTTGGAATGGGATTGTGAGCTCTTTGCTATGTTGTAGGCAGTGTTTTTATTGGCTTCATTTTCTGGATGGTCACACTTTTTGTCAGTGATGTGGCTGCTATCATACCAACTTACAGTAATAGTGGTTTGGGACCACAACCCCTTGTTTTTCTGAACTGTAGTCCTCACTGTGCACTGTGACAGTAACTGACTTCAGTGCCACAATCACCAAAAGTTCATACAGTAGTGTCAGATTTGCAGAACATTGTTACGCATACTCTCATCTACCGTAGTCATACTGTGCAGTGTTGTGGTTGTTTGTAGCTTTCATTTTGAAGACCAGCATGCTGTTATCCTTTACAGTACATAAGTGTGCTGTAAGTGACACTTCTCATAACATAATTATATCATTATAATTTTCTCAGTGAGAACAAATCTAAAAAGTTTTGTTGAATGCATGCACAATTATTACAAATTAGATGTACTGAATTTTAAATGTGTCACAGTTAAGTGTAAATATTACTTTTTATTTAAAAAAAAAAGCTATAATAACATTTTAAAGAATGATTCTTTCAATCCCTGCATCAGTCCTGCCCCTGATTTACTCCATATCAAGGTCTAACCTTATATATCCTGTTGACACAAGCTGGCGTATCTAATTTCTCCCTGTGCTTCCAGACGTTACTTACCTATCCTCCGAGGTTTCCCTGCAAAGTACATCTATGACCCGTGGAACGCTCCAGAGTCCGTGCAGGCGGCAGCCAAGTGTATAATCGGCGTCCATTACCCGAGACCCATGGTGCATCATGCCGAGGCAAGCCGACTCAACATCGAGAGGATGAAACAGATCTACCAGCAGCTTAGCAGATACAGGGGACTCGGTGGGTGATAGACAAACCTTGCATTTTAAATGGCAAAAATGGAAACATGCCTTTTTGTTTTGAAACATCTTGATGTTTACTAAAACAACTTCATTTTTGTTTGTGTTCCGCAGGCCTGCTGGCATCAGTGCCGTCTACAAACGGCAATGGAAATGGAGGAATGATGGCCTACTCTCCCGGAGAGCAGCAGCCAGGGACCAACAACAACAATAACAGCTCACAATGTAGGTCAATTCTCTTCACATAATGATGTGAATAATGTTTGTGCCATGAAAGGGGTGCTGACGTGTCATCTTCTTGCAGTGCCTGGAGTGTCGGGGAGCTCTGTCACAAAGGGCAACGGCAGCGGGAGCGGGAGCGGGAGCATACTACTGAACTTTGACAGTGAAGAACAGACGGGGCCTAGAAATGTTGGACAGCAGCAGCAACGACTGCAACCTCTGCCACAGCAACAACAACAAAAGCAACAGCATGGTAGGCGAGAACCTGACATCTCAACAGCGTGATGCTGTGAAAATGTACTAACTCATAAAGTCAGTAATTGTTTTTAAAATGCTGACAAGGCATAGTTATATTACAATCATACTGTACGATGCTTAACTTTGATGAATTTGCTTTGATGCAGGATACCACTCAGTGCCAGACATCAGCCAGACCATAACCAGCAGCCGACTCTACCATGAGTTTGCTGTGCCTCAACATCCAGGTAGGAAACCGGCCAGATCTGATGTTGATGCGATCTTTTCCTGTGCCACATTAATCTAGGATTTCCTAGAAATGTCATGGCTTTTGAGCTGCTTTAATGATAGTTTTGCTCTGAAAAGTAGTTGCTCTAGTACAAATGTGTTCTTGCTTCAACAAGAAATCTCATATTGTAGGACTGTTACAGTAGCTGTAGTAAAGAAATAACGTAGTCACCACCACCACAACTGCACATAATGTCACCTTATGTATTTAGACCGCTTCAGATTGATACAATGGGTACTGCACCAGTGGCTTAACAGGTGTCGTGTCCTTCTAAAGCAGCATTCAGTGAAGAGTTAACTTGCTGCTGCTGCTGCTGATGTCACAGAATATTGTGACACTTCCTCTTTCACTGGCATTTAGCTGTGTCTAATAAAGCTCTCTACAGCTATTTCTGAACACACACATCTCTGGGTGAAGTCAAATACAACTGTGACCAAAATAAACCTACAGCCACTGTTGCACAATCATACTGAAGGGAAGACGGAGGGTGTATAGATCCCCCCAGCCCTAGTATTTTCAGAATGTCATTCAGAAAGACAACTCAAGCCTTTTGTCCAGTGTAGAGGAAAACTTCCACAAAAGGGTGACTCCTCCACATTAATTGTCATTATTATCAGGTCCAGGATGCATCAAACCAAACCTTACTTTACTCCATGTATTGTTCCTATAGTCCACTGTATCGGCAACATCATTTCCAATCACGTCTATGTCTTTCTTCTCGCTGACCCCCCTCAGGAATCTTCCTGCACACCAGAGGAGGCAGCATCACAGGAAAACGGGAACGGGAGTCGGAACGTGAAGGGTCAGGGGAGGAAAACCCTACGTCTTGCTCTGTGCATAAAATTCAGAGGCAGAGTGCAGAGGTCAGCCAGCTTTTCTATTACTGTCTGTGTAATTTAAGTGTTACTTTATTGATGGTTAAGATTTTATTGAAATATACCATTATGTACCATAAGCATGAAAACTGGAATGTACCAAGTGAGAAATACATTGTTTTAATAGAATACAGCCTTTTCCAAGTGTACGAACACTAGCAGGGAATTGATTTGGCTTGTTAGCATTAGGGAATTTTCCAGTCACGTCACAGACCAAAACAACTTCAACTGTTTATCTTTGTGACGATGGCCAGGGTACACGACCGCGTACTGTGCAAGTGAGCATGAGGGAAACGGTGTTGCAAATAAAAAAGCTCTACAATGCAGAGCAAACACTATGATAATAATTTCTTATATTAATATACAGTCTAGATTAATAATATGAAGCACTACCATTATATGGAACATTTCATAAATCTGAGGTAAAACATTCATTTATTTGCGATACTTAAAACTGTGGTTATATCAATGTACACATAGGGTTTTGTTATGTTGCCTTTACTTGTCTCGCTGGAAAACATTAAGAATGTACGCGTTCATTTGCATCTGATCACAATTGTCACTTTATTGGCTTGACAGGAGTCATCCAGGTAAATGTCAGCATGTCAAATAATTCCTGTGCTCAAAATAAAAGATACAAAACAGATGGTTGAATGCGGGACACCACCTATGCAAATCAAGCAAACAATGGAAGCTATGAAAGAGACACGGCAGGAAAAAAGGAGCCGCATTTCCTTTCTGGATGTTTCTGTAGCATTCCCTCTCAGCTATAACAGAAAAAGCAAAGACGTACAATAATTCATCTTCTTAACCAACACTGTTGTTTTGGGTCTTTTCTGCAGACCACCTAGAGCAGGAGGAGATTACACCGTCCAAATCTACACGAGAGTCACCACCTGGGCAGCAGAAAGAGGAAATCCAAAGGTCACTACTACCTGTTCTCCAAACAAACACAGGTCCAGACACTACCACTGCCACCTCCACCTCAAACACCTGAACTGCTCTCTGCCTTCACAGTCAGAAAACCCCCCTGGTTGTAAACAAATAGATGAAAATGTGATTTCTGACTCTTTGACAGTTACATCATGATCCACTCAACTCTGGAAACCTCACAGGAATGTGTAAAGGAGTGAAATGCCTCAAACATACAGCGTGATGAATTATTTGTTACACATGAATTAAAAATGAATTTTAAAGTACACTTCTGTCTTAAAACTGCTGCTACCAGCCAGGATATACTGTAGAAACACGGACACAGCTATAAAAGTGTTTTTCCTTTGTTTTCCAAAGCCCGCAAAGACTCAAATGAATTGTCTGTCCTTTCATACACAAACATAACTCCACTTTTGTTTTGTTTTTATCGTTAGCATCCCAGTGTGCTACATCCTCTAGCGGTAACCAGGTCAACACTGTCACCAACACACAGTCATTAATACTCATTGATGTTATATTATTTGTCACAGATGGAACTTACTCATTATAGTGATAATATATGTGGATGTTTCTCATGTTGTCTGAAAGAAATGCTTGTACATATGCTAATTGGGTTTGTTTTATGTTTTTTTTTTTTAAGTATTACATTTTCCAAAAAACAATAGTCTGGATTTCCAAGGACAATTTTTAAAATGTTGTATTACTTTCTGTATTATTATTATTATTATTATTATTATTATTATTATTAGGCCTGATGCACATGGGTATTCACATGTATAGCCTTGCAGGTCATTTCAGGGAGTAACATCACTAGTTTGCACGCGCATACACGGAGGTTTAATTGGCAAGTGAACATGAGATCCTTCAATTTAACACACATTATTCATTGTTACTGTAACGCATACCATTGCCTGGTCAGCATATGACATGTGATTTGTTTGATTTATATTGGCAGCTAAAGAAACGGTTTAAAGATTATTTTAGATTAGACAGGGGATGTTTTGTCAGTTTCACGCTGGCTGTAAAACTGCCTTTAGACTGTGGAATCATGGTGACAAGTGTGGTTGTCATTGTAGTTCTTTGTGACAGGCGTTATGGCATCTTCAGAGGCAGACACATAGATCCAGACACTTTTTAAGTTGTTTTCACACATGTTCATTAATATATTCCACAATTTGCATTGTCAACAGACAAATATGAGAAGGCCCTGTTCTGTATAGTTATTGGGAATTACAATTATATAGTTAAAATTGTGGCTTTTGTCAACTGGGAACTGTTTCTTACAGTATGTTTTCACTTGCAGATCATGTCTCTGGTTTTAGTCTGTAGTTAAGCCTTTAGTCAAATTCACAGAAATAGTAAAATTTTTATCTGACAGCTCACAGCTTGTCAGCACCAGCCCATGGAATATTCTAAATATTAGTCATTCAAAAGTCTGTCACATTTCACCTTTGTGTTTCCTCATACAACTGTCATTGTTCCAAATACATGTGACAAATAAAAGAAGTTTCAAGACATAAAACCCAATCCAGAGTATCACTCTGGATTGGGTCTTATAAACCCCTGGGGATTGGGGTTTATAGCAACAGGGTTTCCGTTGCTATAAAATGTTAACTTTGTTTCTTTGCGGTCAACAACCAAAACACATGTCAGTTAATGTAGGACAGGATGCGTTTTAGAGATAAAAATAACCAATACAGTTGGTTCCAGTCTCCTCAAATGTGTTTTTTATAAAAAGAACAAAAACATTTCAAAAAGGAAGGAGGAAAACAAAACAGTGATTTGAGTCAACACAACAAAGTAGGGATCTGATTTAAATGATCCTAATTCTGTCTGTGAAATATAAGCCAACATTCCTCAGAAACCGGTAAATCCTCCAAATAAAGAATTGATTTTTGTACAAGGAGCTTTAACATATATATATGTGTATGTATATATATATATATATATGTGTATGTATATATATATATATGTGTGTATGTATATATATATATATATATGTGTATGTATATATATATATGTGTATGTATATATATGTATATATGTATATGTATATATACATATATATGTATTGCATTTCCTAGCCCCTTTCCCCAACCTTAACCATTATAACTAAATGCCTAACCTTGAACTTCACTTATACCCAAGGACCAGCCAAAACGACCTCATAAGACCTCTTTTTCTCTATGGAGCTCCCCCTACAGTTTCGTAGTGCATATTTTTGCACCACCACTGTAAATATCCATCGATCCATTCTCTACTGATTTATTCTCACTGTTGTAAACCGTGTTGTAAACGGTGCCATTCAAAAAACGGTCTGATTTTTACTTGTGTGTGTGTGTGTGACAGACAGTTGTTTCCTCCTCCTCAGTCCCTCTGACAACGGTTTTCTCTGCTTGATGATTGTCTTAAATAATGCTCTCACCGCCTTGATCGTATAGCTGGTACCTGGCTGGGAGGCGTGCATGCGTGTCTGAGTGTGTGTATGATTTCGGGTTGGCTGCCGCTATCGGTCGGGGGCGAGTGGAGACAGCCCTTAATCTCTCCGCAACGAGACATTTAATCAACTCAATGACTCAGAAGCTGAAGTCCTGCATAGTTCTGCTTTAAAGTCTCTCAAATTGTATTATTTTATTATATCTTTGGGAATGTATCATTCATGCACACATAGATGCCATTTATCAGGATTTTTTTTTTTAACTCCTTAAACACAGTCACATGCCACTGCAACACAATATTCAAATGAAACATATGCCACACTCTAGTTCGTGGAGTGCAAATTGGAAATCAAAATGAAAGACTCATGTGCTGTTATCTCTGTTATCGCTCTATTTTCTGACTCTTGCCATCCACAGACGTTCCACAGCAGATTGAATAGGAAATTAAATTAACATTTAGTGGCCCTTAACTTATAAAATCATTCAAAGCACTTAATATAATGAATGAAAAACCCTACAATCTCAATAAATTTGGGGTCTCCAGATTGGGGTTGTCAACATGAGTTCTGGTTTCAGTGGCGTGTACAAAAGTCTATTTGTTCATCTGTGATTATGCTGCCCTTGATTTCAGGAATAATGTTTGTGTGTGTGTGGGGGGGGGAATTGTTCTTGCTTTATTTTTTGTTTTGTTTATTTTTGTTCTCTCTTCTATGACATGAAGGCGAAAACTGAAGCCATTTAACATTTCTGTAATATTGTGCTTTTTTTCTGTGTCTCTCCTCGTGTTGTGAAAGGCTTTTTCTTGTGCTTGATCGGGTTCATGGCAGGAAATTAAAATTGTTACAACTTGACACCTTTTTGGTTTTACCTCCTTCATTGTTCATACTGTGGTCCAAGACAGTCATAGAACTGGTCCAGGTCCTACTTGGAGGAGCAGAGTTATTTTATGGCCTTTGGAAGTTATGAAACTGGTTAAGTGGCTATGATGTGTGGAGTACCTCAGGGCTTGATTCTTGGACCCCTTGTGTTTATCTTATATATGCTGCCTTTGCGTCAAATTCTGCCGAAATTTAATTTCGACCATCATAGTGATGCTGATGACACACAGAAATATCTAGCACTGTCCCCAGATGACTGCAGTCCAATAGAGTAATTTATTGACATTGCACGGGGTACATGAAATGGGTTGGCAGTCCTTGTGGTGTGTACATAATTAAACAACTATAAAATATAAAAGTGACATTTTCAGCCAATACGAGACATACAGAAATAAACTCACCCACTCGCACTCTTTTGGTTTGTGCATGCATGCTACGTTCAATGATACAGTCCTGATGCAAAATTGCCTCAAAATGTGCCTCTGGACCAGAAAATGTCCTGTGAGTAAGTTGCCCATTTTATTTATTTATTTATTTATTTATTTGTTTAATTATTTATTTTATTTATTTATATGTTTATTTCGGTCATGACATTTAGATCACTCATCACACAACAGTGCAGTTCACACAATACACATAACCAAAAGGGAACGCGGGAGAAGCAAAAGCTTATCTAGTCCAGCCCCCATTATCATCATACATTTCATTTCATTTTTTTTTTTTTTTTTTATGACATTTGACAAAGAAAACATGTTTCAGCATCAGGTAGCACTCAGAGATATAGTCTAGCTCTAGACAGTCAAATCAGACTCCATGTGTGTCTGTACATGTGTCTATGATATTCCGTCGCGAGTGACAGTCTCGACGTGTTGCCTGGCATATTCAACTTCCCAAAAGTCACAAAATAATCCAATCAATAGAGGTCAATGCATCTTTTTTTTTTTTTTTTTTTTTTCCTTTAGTCATCCATCTCATCCGTAGGATTCGCCTAGCTTTGCTTCTCCATTCTTTTCACGTGCTCGAGGGTTGTGGAGACGTCGGAGCGCAGCCCAACCATGACTCTCTTTGTTATTGCGCTTTCCACCTTCACATCGATCAATTCATTGGTCATCTCACTGCCGATCTTTCTCAGTTTGCGGTATTGCAGGAACATTTTCCAGAATAACTTTCAATATCTGGCATTTATTTACAACTTACTACATGTTAAAATAGTGTATTAACAATTTAAAATAAAAATGAAAACCTGTAGTTGTACATGAACACCAGATACTGAAATTTGAACAGCATAAAACATACTGTATTAACTCGGTGTTAAAGGATTAAAAAGACTGTTATGTATTGCAGTGGGGTAGAAACTCATTGCTATAAATAAACCACACTGTATATTCAGCTAAATCACATTTTACTGTGACATTATCACCATTGCAAGCATGATGTCTTTCGTACACAGGGTACCAGTCTTAACCACTGACCCACTCCACCCCATTTCATCATTGTGTATGTGTGTACATGTGTTTCGTGTTTATTTTGAAAGTTGCTGCAAACGGATGACATTTGACCATTTTTTTTTTTTTGTCGTAAGTAGTTGGTTTCTCTCATTATTCAACTTAAAGGCTTTTCTAAGAAGGCAAAAAAAAACACTCTATGGAATGGAAATCATCTTTATTGTCATTATATTACCAAAATTGCGAACGAAATTTTGAGGGCGGATGGAAGACGCCACCACAAGGGACCAACCTGACATGTTTTGATGGTGGAAGGAAAGTGCTTAATAGTGTCGCAATATTTGTTCATGTGTTAGAATTTTAAACTACTGAATATATGTATATATATGTATATATGTATATATGTATATATGTATGTATATATATATATATATATACATACATATATATATATACATATACATATACATATACATATACATATACATACATACATATGTATATATATACATATATATATATATTATTGTATTATTTGTTATCATCCATGTCTTAAAACTGAAGATAAACAGCAACAATCAAACTATTGTCAAATAGTTATGTCATTTATTTTAAATCCAAACAGACAGAGGCAGCAGCAATATTGCATTAGTAAAGCAAGAATGTAGTGTTTTTTTGTGGGGTTTTTTTTTTCATCCTGTGTTTTATTTTATCCTTTGACTGCTGGCTCAAGACATCTGGCAAAATGCAAATTAATGAATGAATATTTGGCTAAATGCAGGGGGCTACCATGTAATTGACCAGCAATATCCTTGTGGTGTTTTCTTTTCCTACTTGAAGTTAGTTGGACAAAATGCCAAATGTAACTGTGAGCAGCTTAGTCCATATGCTGGCTGCTTACAGACACTTTGTGAACTTGTTCAAGTCAAAGTCTTTTACCATCTAAATGATGTTGCACTTGACAAGAGCACAAAGGATTTGAAATTGAACTCACTTGAAGACAATATAGAGAATGACTATGACACACCACAGAGAGCCGACCAGGGGAAAGTCTCTTGCATAGCCTAACCAAATTTGGGGGAAGCCGTTGTGTGTTATTCAAGTTATTTATATAGCGGCATCCCCCGCCACACACCCAGGAGTATTCCCTCTGTGTGTTCCCCCTTGTTTATTGTGGTTTGTTCCATCAGGAAAACCACATGGATGGCATGGAGGTAATAAATTTGACTATACTAACACAACTGGCACAGAATGTACTTTTCATTTCCTGGTTGTATGGTTATTATTGTATTGTTATTATCATTAGACACATAAATGGTTGTTTTTTTCGATGAAGCTACTCACTATGTTTGATCATATAGACGGCTCATTCTGACAATATGAAAGTAAAAAAATAGGAACAAAGCAGACCACCGCCACACCTCACCACACCCCCAGTAACTCACCCTCCCTTGACTCATCCCATCTCCCACGCATACAGGTCAAGGCACTGGCCTCTGCCGCCTCCATTGTTTTCCCCGTGATGCAAATGTTGTCCTCTGTCACTGCCTAATATATATGGGCTGATGAAAACAGCAAAGATGCACTGAGAAAGAAGGAGACACCAGCCGTCCTTGAAAAAGAAGGGAACCACAGTTAGACTGACGTTGTTGACAAAGAGGACACTTCTTGCTTCACTCCGGTTTCAAGATGCTTCTGCTTTCGCGACATAGCACAAACCTCGCAGTTCTTCTGGTGAGTACTATCGCCATCACCGTGGACACCGTTGAGTAATAAGTAGAAAGCCAATCTGTTCAAGACATTCAGTTTCTCTTCTTCATTGGCCATGCCTGCATCTCATATGCCATGATGATACGATGATAATGTTAGAGTGTACTGTATGTCTCCTGCAAGACCTGAAAACCATATTTAAGACGGATAAACTTCAGCCAGAAAATATCTTCCAAGGATAGTTTTACTGAAAAAAAAGATTTTATAGACTGTAGAGCCAGGTAGTTATGATAAAATAGTTATTAGTGACTAATTTTCCTATGTATTTTGTTTCCAGAGCTTAATGGGACTGATGGTGACAGTGTACAGCAAGCCTGTGTCCTCCCTCTGTCGAAGCGACTGCACAGTGGCTGATACATATCTTCCGCCGAGCTTCAAACACGTGTCAAACCTGCATAATTCTTCAATTGCTCCCTGGAGCTTGGGGTGAGTTCTACTTCTGTTAATGTAGAGGATGTTCTTCTCCTCTAAAACAGTGACATAAAAGATCAAACTTTTAGAAGATGTTAGGGTTTATGATCCCTTTCAGCCACTTGGTTCCTTTAAAAGAACGTCAGGCGTCCTCCAGATGTTTTTCTAGACACCCATTCTCTCCTTTCTGAAGCTCATGCCTTCCAAGAGCACCACCTACAAAGGCAGCCACAGCAACTGCGTGGCTTATCTGTTTCTTACTGAATTACATCTAGTGGTCAATTGACTATATGTTCACAGTGTCAGTTACAACGTCCACTAAAATATAAGCCAGCTCCCTTTTAAGATTGAAAACTTCCTATATGGATTGAAAACATTTACCTTGTATTATGGTTGTTTTAATAGTTAGTCCCAAGGGATTTAACTTGGCTTTAAATGAATAAGGGGTTTGAATTTCAGTGTTGTGCATAGCCTCCGCTAAATTCTCTAATTGATCACAAAATACTGTAGAACCTCTCTGCATCTTTGGCTGACAGCTTACTGGAAATAGACACGCTGGTTTATTGAAAACAGGTAATGACAATGCATATTGTCAATTACTTACTGGAGCTTTAATGTGTCAACCAATGAAGTAATCATAGAGGAAGGACTTTTCTAGGGTGTCTGTGTCACACAATTGACTAGATTACACAACGAGTTGCCAATTGTAGAGCTTTGCTACTAAAAATAGTACAGCTAATAATAAAGTCTGAATCGCATTGAGGTTTGCATAAAATGGCGCAGAGTACACAAATTAGCTGTATCAAAGCAGAAATCGGAAAACCTTGTTTTCATCTCTGTGCTTTTCTCATATGTAAATCCATTTATTAATGGTTTCCTCTTCCTTAATTTTGTTTTCAGCCTTGATAAAAAAGAGGGTAGATTACCCTTTGCCATTCCATATGTCGTGTGCAAGAAATGCATTCAAAACGGCATGGAGGCCAAGACCATCTCCATCCAGATTTGGGTCTACGAGAGGATAGAGTTGGACACGTCAACCTGGTGCAGGTGTCCCTTCGAACTGGCAGTCGGATGTACGTGTGTCATGAAAAAGCAGCAATCACCACAGGACACCAAGGCCGTGCATTGTCTCTGATGTAATAACGTCACTATTCATTTATTTGTATCAAATTATTTTGATTATTTTGGGTTACAATTCAGGATTGATAAAGGCTAATGTAACTTTATAGTTTCTTTATAGAAAAGATCTTTGCTGCAGCTTTATGTATGTCAGTGACATATGAACTTATTCGATAACATGTTTTTTTCACATGTGTTGTACTTGCATTTATATATAACTATTTTTGACATTGTCTTGACTTGTGGTGTGATATATGCAGCTTATGAATACCACCACATTTTTTCCATGTATCATGGAATGTTAATATTTATTTAATTTATTATGTGCA
This sequence comes from Solea solea, assembly GCF_958295425.1. NCBI lineage: Eukaryota > Metazoa > Chordata > Actinopteri > Pleuronectiformes > Soleidae > Solea > Solea solea. The sequence goes on from NC_081144.1 coordinate 10,719,744, forward strand.
ACCTAAAATTGTATTATGAGTAACCATTTACTATATGTATTAAAGTGTAATCTGTAATCTTAAAAAAATACATTATTGGTTGATTAATTATTTAGATGGTTGACATCATATTGACATACTTATTGACAATAAATGTTTGTGGAAATCATCTGAGTGTGTCAAATTGGCCCCCAGGGAATAATGATGTAAATGTTTATTGTATTCTAACATACACTGAAAAATTTGTGGACAATTAAAACAAGATTATCAGACATGGTGATGATGTTTTCTGTTTTATTGTGTATTATATTAAACTTGGTTACATTCCTTTCCTGAAGACTTAGTATTACAGTAACCATAACTGTGAAGTACTTTGTGTTATGTTACATGACTGAGTGATTGATTGATTTATTGATTGATTGTCAGCATTACATCAGCGGTACATTTATTTTATATTCAAATGTATTTATGCAAAGGCGGAGGAGGTAGGTTTACCTCCTTTACCTCCACCAAGGAGGTTGGTGGAGGTAAAGCTTCAGGTTGTCCAGCAGGTGGCGACATAAATATTCCGGAACAGGGGTGTTTACTTCCTGGTCAAACATTCTTTCTTTCCTGTCGGCCATTTGTCGTATACGGTGGGTATTTCATCGCGCTCTTGCTGTAAAACGTTTAAAAGTGAGCGTTTTCTTTGACATAGAAGTCGTTTGTTTAATATTTTTCAGAGTTGACGTGATTCTGTGGCTATATATGTGTGTATTGGTGGTTCTTATCGCATAGAATGTGTATAAATGACCGACGTTTGTCAAGGGTGCGTGTGTATGTGAGACATGCGGTCGAGATTCGGTGTGCTAACTGGTGCTAATCGGTAGCACCGAAATTTTTTTGAGGATCTGTCGTTTGTATGTGTGAATTGAGTGCTGTTTACCGCGTTTTAAAGGTGTATATACGGCCGTTAACGCTGCGTCGTTTTAATACGGGTTACCCGAAAGGTTAGCAAATTGTCATTTGGTAGTTTGGATGTCTAACATTTCGTCTGAATTCTGTCTGGTTTACATTTGTTTCAGATTTGTAGGCGACCACCCATACAACCTTTTGTAAACATGCAGAACGACGCCGGTGAATTTGTGGACCTTTACGTCCCCCGTAAATGGTGAGTATCTTAAGGGCGGCAATTACGTGAAATCAAATTTCACACTTGGTTCGCAATTGTACGATCGGTGAATACATAGCCACAAAGGTCTTCAGTTCAGTTCGTAACCTTCTAAGGAACTTTGGAAAATTGAAGATGATTTATATTAAGGCCACAATATATAATATAAATTGTCTTGCAGCTCTGCTAGCAACAGAATCATTGGAGCCAAGGACCATGCCTCCATCCAGATGAACATTGCTGAGGTAAGTTAGAATATATTACTTATAATGCTAAATTGGTAGAATAATGAAACCATTGGTCAACTTTGTCATGCAGCAGTTATATTTGTTTCTCCCATTGTTGTTTTTAGGTGTCCAGAGTGTGAATTAATTTTATACACTAATCACTGAAGACTTTTGTTTTCTAATATTATACTTACTCTTGTAGTTATATAGGCACATCTTGTTTTTGTAATACAAATACAAAGTTTGCCTTTTTAGAAGTTGGGATAGGACGATACCACTTTTTTGTGTCCAATACACCAAACTTGAGTATCTACTGATACCGTTATTGGTCCGATATAGTCATGTTAAACTATGAAGTCGTTACCACATTTGAGTTAATTTCAAAGACATAATTCTCCAACTGTGTAACAAATATTGTTCTTCCGAAAAGAAATAAACAGCCCACAAGACTAAAATGCTTTTGCTGATTTTTATTTACATTTTTACAGTCCGTGTATAGTGACTTATATAGTGTGTATGTATATATATATATAGTATTTTTGCATTTGAATTGGATTTTCCATTATCTGTCATATCAGATCCAGTGATTTTGATTATCGGACCAATAACCATGCTGACATTTCCGATTCCCATCCCTATTTTGAAGCCATTAATCATTATGTTGACACTTTTCTGCTTGAGTACTCGAGTAAAACAATTAAGCCTTTTTGTTGAAATATAAAGTTTTAGTTCACTGATCCATACGCTCTTGTCAAGATTTGTGAATGGCTTCAACAGTATCAGGATGAATTGGTTCATATATTCGGAGATACTGCCCTTGCAAAAATGCTCTATTGGGAGAAAGTGTTCCTGTTTATTTGTCAAGCTGCTGTGTTTTCACATTGTTAAAATTCTGTATTTGGTCATGGTTACATGAAACAAATTGCTTGGCATTTCTGCACTGTGAAAATCAAATTTCAAACTTGCTTCTTTTCAAATCTTCACAATGAAGACCAAGCATGCATTACTTTTGTTTGCTCACTGTGATGGATTATTCAGCTCTAGTTCATGTAAGTGGTTTTCAAACCACTGAAAAATATTTTTCTTAAAAAAGTGGTTTTGGAGTTTTTCCTGAATTGTGATTGTAGTATTGTGTGGTATTTCTGAATTGGCAGTTTGTGCTATCGCCAGGGTTTTGAAATGGCAATAAATAGTCCAGTGACATCTAATTTAGTGGATACATTTTTTGTATTTTAGAATTTTACTTAAGATTAAATCCACAAGATATTCCTTTGTACAACAGTAGTTCTTACCGAGTTTGCTCTGTCCTCTGCAGGTTGACAAGGTGACTGGTCGTTTCAATGGTCAGTTCAAGACCTATGCTATCTGTGGCGCCATCCGCAGAATGGTAAGTAGAGTCAGTTCCATTATACTTAATCTACTGTCACATCAACACAACACATGTAATTATTGTGAGTGACTTGCTTTAATGTATTACTCTACCAGGGCAGAATTGATAACAGTATGTTTGAATTGAATTAAATAAATTGTTTTAAAGAATCAAAGCACCCAGTCTAAACCACCCTTCTTTCTTATTGAATATGGATAATCAATTTTCTTAATATTTCAACATAATTTGAATTATTTTTTTTAGCTACAATTAGAACAATTTGTTTTGTGAATGTAACACCAATTATCCTGTAGTTTTAAAAAAAAAAAGAAAAGTGAAGTGTATTAGCTGCAATTGCAATGACTTTGCCTCTAGTGTGGCATTTGGTTACTTGTTTAAATTGAAAACTTTAATTGGACTAATAACTTTGACCTGCTTGTGCCTTACAGTCTGTATTGAGATGTGTTATTTATGGTATTATTTTCTTCCTACAGGGTGAGTCTGATGACTCCATCCTGAGGCTGGCAAAGAATGACGGCGTTGTCGCAAAGTAAGAACCTGTTCTAAAGTTTCGCAGCTTAGCTGAACATGTTATATAAATGAATATGTTATATAAAATAAAAATCCTCACTGTACAGGCTCATTGTTTTTAATCATTTAGGTGTTTTGCATGGTTTACTGTATTTATATAGTGCATGATTTATAGTGCTATCTAGTTCTTATTAATTTGTCCAATAAAACAAGTTCACACAATTTTAGATACTGTTTTAGCCAGACATTGTAGATAAAAACTGTGACTTGACGTGTACTATATCATGATCCAAAAATTTAAACGGCTTAATGGAATTCAGCAGTCACTCATTTATTTTTACACTCGTATTCTGTCTGCTGTAATGTGTTTGAGGCCAAAATGTTAGCTTTTGCATCTAAACCTTTTTTGTCTTGTTTTCCAGGAACATCTAAGTGTGACGCTGGAGCTGTTGGAACTTTGTAAAATAAAATGGTGGAATAAAAACTTTGCTGCTGTTGTAATTTCTTTGTCATGAAAAATGTTATTTTGCCTTAAGTTTCAGTTTGTCCTTAGGTGTTGACTTCAAGACTGTCTCACTGGTGAGTCTATGGTACATGTGGATTAAACTTGAGCTTGTCCATCAGGCATCTTTTCACAGCAACTATTTTGATACGATGTAGAATGAAAATTTGTGTTCCTTTATCACAGTAATTAAACCTTTGGGAGGACAGTACCTTCATTAATGAGGTATTCAGTGATTCCTGTTAAAATAAACGTCTGTACAGAATAAATATTTAATTTAAGAACTGTCTCAATGCATAAAATGTCTATTGTATGTTCCAACAGCAACTATACAGAATAAAAACTGACCGACTAGGATATGAACATGAAATCCATATCTGACGCATCCAAAAGCAGAAAAGGTGCCGAACAATGAAGCAGCATGGTTAAAAAGATGAGAACATTGATACATGGTTCTGTCTATGAGAAGGTTAAAATTTTTCCCTTAAGTCATTGTTTTTTTATTCAGAGAGTCGTTACTGTAGAAACCAAAAAGTGAGTTTCACTTCAGTACTTGTGTAACCAGCTCATCGTTTTGCGACTTAAAGGACACGTTTGTGTTGAACCAAGAACAACAATATCACGCTAAATTTAAGAGGTCCTTTTTTGCTGTATCTTATCTTGGCCAGCAGAGAGCACCATCGCACAAGAAATGTTTTCCCTCAAACAGAACATTTTTTTATTTCTGTCAGGATAGCACACAAGAAAGCAGTGCTATTGTCAGTGAAATATAAAGAAGTTTAGGCTGTGTATCAGAATTCAATTCTTAATACTTGGGAACTATAAAATATGTTTTTATACGACAAAGGGAACCAATTCCTTTCACACAGATATTGTCTTTTTTATATCTGGAAAACATGGAAAATATGGCCATAAAACAAAATTGCACTCCATACATGTTTGAATAGTTTGCAGAAATTCAAAAATGCAGGACTTGTTAAAAAGCCTGAATTGGACATTTATGTTTTAATGAATCCAAATTTCAACATGTTCTATTTCAAGTCACAAAAGACAAATTATCTGCAGTAACTGTACGTAGGACACTTGTGTATAATATCATGTGATTGTATTTCTTAAATGTCTTATTTGCACCTTTCTTATATTATAGCCTGAATTTTTGATTGTTTGACAATGGCTGTGGAGTTTTATTAAAGATCTTGTTGGAGAGGCGTGTAACAGGCCTCTGCTTCTCTCGGCACCATCTGGCTTTCAAAGAGTGACCGAGCTATTGGGACAGAGGTCGTGCTGGGAATAACAGGGCCAGGTGAAGGCATGGGGAGGTTACAGTGGTCATTTAGTGCTAAACACAGTGTTGAGGTAAAGGGACGGTGGTGTGAGAGCGGTTTTAGGGCATCTTTAACCTTGCACAATCTTAACGATCGCTGTCATCAACTGCTACTTTACTGCATAGTTCCCATACATTCTCCCTCTTTTTCCCCCCTTTAGGTAAGGAGCCGTGCAAATGAGACAAACGCCATAATGTCTTCAACACCTCCTCTCTTTTTCCCCTTCACTGGCTTTTTCCCACAAGACTTGTTCAGATGAGCACAGAGGTATGTGTGTGGTTACTCAATTTTTACTCAGAACAAATAGTCACATAAACTGGCATGAGAAACATAATCCAAATTGGATTAATCTTTCATCACAAAAAAGCAGTTTTAAAGAATAATGATGAGGAGCTTGATTTAGTAAATGCAGCTTTCTCGGTCGGCTACTTGCAGACTATCACTCTCCTCCTTTTCTCCCAGGTGTAATGAAAGAGTCCACTGACTGCTCTGCGGTTAAGCCTTTCAGTTGCATCACTTCCCATTCATGGGAAAATGAGTAGTCTTTGGAAGTCCTTTAAGTGTGTTAGTCGTGAGAAACACTCGTGAGCTGTGGAGTGGGGTGGCTCGCTGTTGGTGTGTGGAGACACTGAGAAAGACAGTGGTTTGGATTTACAGCCTGCACAAAGGCCACATCTTTGATACTCGCCACAACTGATAGGAAAAAGTCTACTTTGCTATCAAACCGAGCCATGCTACAGTGTAATGTTGGTATCAGCGTTTTAGGATTTTAAGCAGGAGAGGGGATTGTAACATGGAGGCTGAAGTTTTCAGACTTTGCAGCATTAATAATGAACTACGACAGCACCATGAAGTGCCATCTACAGCCTGACATATAAGGGGCCTGATTCTGTTACCCATTTAGGGAGTAAAACATTTCCAATATAGGAGTGTTGGCTCATACATGGATCAAAAAAAGTAATCAAGGTTTCAAATTTTACAGTTGAACTTAATACTGAATCATCAATTGTTATAGATGATAACAAATAACACAAATTAATCAACATTTTCAACAGCCAAAGAGTTACGTTTTTACACTGGAGAACACGGGGCGAGTCAACTTATAAATCAAGGGAGCTCAGTTTTAATCAGTTCACTTGTTGATGTATGGTCAACTTAATAAGCAGAGGTTGTCAATTTTAGGTCTTTTTATTTCAAATTAAAGTTCCCCTGCTCCTCTGACTGGTATGCGAGGTACACGCTCAAACTGTATCTCGTCGTGAAACCAAAGTCTTAGTCTCAGAATGAAATGCTAAATATGTATGCTGTCTCTGAGTCTCTGGCAGGGAACACACGGCGAGTCACAGCTCGTCCAACAATGATCTTAACATAAAGAGATGGAGGCCTCTCTCTTGCTGCACCCCCCCCCCACCCCGCCCAAACTCCCCCACCTGGTGCCCTGCATACCTTGAACACACATGCACACATACGCCAGCACGCACACACACACACGTGCACATGCAGACAAAGAACACTGTGTTTCAGCCATGAAACACGGGACATGGAGTCATGATGGTCCCATAGCAGGACATCAGTTTTATTATTTTATACTTTTGTTTTAATATATAACAGCAAGTCTTTGTTGCCGGTAGGTTTTCGTGACAGTCCGTGAAGCTAGCTGCTTTGTTTACATATTTTATTTCATCACAGGAGTGATTCAGCACTTTCTCTTCAAGTAGCAGTCCTCTCCTGTGCTGAGTCACATCTGTAGAAACTAAAGCTGCATGTTCAAAGCAACACACATGCCTCTACCTCCACCTGCAGTTCCTTTAAAGGCCACTAGACCAGGTGAACCCCCAACCTGTTATAATGTGTTATGATTTATTATCTTTTATAGCTGCAGTCTACCACCGTCTCTTTACATCAAACCATGTCCCTGATTCCTGATCCTCCGTCCTACTTCTCCCTTTTACCGTGTCTCCCTCTTGGCCTTCCCCTCTCTATCTTTTCCATCTCTGTCGCTCATCCTTTTGTCCGTCCTCAGAAGCAGCCCGACTCGTCTCGCGCTCTCTCTCTGTGTGTCTTTGTCCACTTTTAGACGCCAGCAGACTTCAAAGTAGTAGCAAGATCTATGCAGGGAAAGGAGGGTGAGGTGAGAGAAAGCGACAATACAATAGGAAAAGCAGACAGAATGGAGAGATGAAAAGTTCAAAATGGAGGACGATCTTTAATATTACCATACAGATGTGTTAAAGAGTTGTATTTGGTCATTGCAGGAAAAAGAAGTATGCAGACATTTGGCAAAGAAATTGATAAGTGATTGATCAAATGAAGAAAATGTCACTTGGATTGAAAAAGGTGTATAATGAGTGATGGAGTGAGTGATTTTTAAATTTCACAGTATGGTTGTATGAGGTCAGAGAAAAGCAGCTATGATGATGTCATGTCAGCCATCCTTTTGATTTCAAATGCCGTTGGCTTCCTATTTTGTACACTTAAGTTCTTTTTGGGATGTTAGCAACACTGAAAAGTCAGGGGGTCACCGCATGTCCTGCAGTTAGCAAAATTGGACCGACTGATCTGCAGACATCAGTGAATTTGGATCTTGATCCTTTTCTAGGCACTAAAAGCAAAACTCATATGAGGAACAAAATGTAGAGAAAGGGAGAGAGAGAGAGAGAGGCCCCACCAGGAGTGTGTGGGTTGAAGTGTTTTGTCGAGGGACACAAAGCGAAGGGCATGTAGCTACCTGCTTCACACACACACACACACACACTTAAGTCAGTCAACCCAAAACATCCCCTCCCCAGCCCACAGCACTTCAAACATATCCGCCTCAGCTCTGTGTGTGTCATTTGTGTCTTATCTGATCCAGAGCAGGAGATGGAGCATCTGAGGAATGCTCGGAATAGACAGTAAACCATATTTACTCAATACACTTATCATTTACTGTTGTTGGATTCATGAATTTGTCTGTATGTGTGTGCATCGCGGCACGATAAGAGCATTAAAGCAAAGTTTTGACTGTAGGCAGACAGATTGAGATGGAAGCGTCTGATTTCCACTAAAGAGCGAGGACGAGTGAATGAGCTGCAGATGCCCCGCATCCACAAATGTGGACCAGTTTTTTTTATTTTTTTTTACCAGACGTGGGTTTCATCTATAATGACAGAAACTCTAAATTTAAGATGTCACACATTTTAAATGTCAGTGAGCAGTTTCTTTTTTAAAATGTCCAATTTATTCACTGGGCTTGCGAAGTTTGATGATATCAAGTTTAAATTTTATTTGTATGGGTAAAAGTGCTTTTGAAAAACTGCACTTTGGCAAATCCAGTGGGAAAAAAAACAACCCAGAAGTATCTTATTTTGACCTCTTTTGTTCACATCCTGCAGGGGCTTTTTGATTGCTGTTGATTTCCACATTGTTTTGGTATTTTAAAGTAAGTGTAAACTTGCCACACCTGTAGATTCCAGGTTGGTCTGTGGTAATACTTTACAACAAGCTTGCAACTGCAACGTTGCATTACTGCCTGTACTCTTTTTCTTCTTTCTTCTAGATTTCTCATTTCACAACTAAATATAATCATCTATTACTCACTTCCACACTTCCTTTCTCCCCTCATTTCCTCTTACTCTTTACCTCCCTCCGATTCATCTATTCATCTATTACTCTCTCTTCAGACAAAAACAAAAATCACAACCTCTTCATTTGTGCATTTGTGTGCACGCATGTGTAGGGCCCAGCCGGGGGCAAGTATGTTCATTGATGGTGCCCTTAGCAGTAACCATGACAGCACTTGACCGATCCTTTACTTCGCCTCAGGTCTCCGTGGTAACCAGGAAGTAAATTAGTTCAGGGAGAAAGAGAGGATTAGTGAGGTGAAATGACAAACTGTGATCCAGATTTTATGCAGCTGCTTTTTTACTTTCCACATCACATGTTTAATTTCCACATCAGACTGGAAACTTAACACCTCTTACTGTGTTTTCGTTTGTTTAATCCTCCCCTGCTGTATTTGAGTAAATGGATTAGAAATCAGCTTGTCTTATGTCATTGTAAACCAAACCTCTTTGTCCTTTGCTGTTGGCTCTTGCTGTTGTCATCTGGAAAAATGTCACAGGCCGTGTTTAATGTTTTAAAGATTCATTCATTCATTTTCTTATGTAAAATGTCAATAGCTGCAGTCATAGACGAGGGGATGTCTTCAGTGTGAGCTTTGAGTCCGCAAACAACCTGTGGAATGTTGTAGTGTGTCAGTAAATTAAGCTCTGTCGCATTTACACAGTCATTCAAGACTCCTATAAACTGCCCGAGGCCAGGGGCCGTGTGTGTTTATCGGTGTTCACAGGTCAGAGTTCGGCATGTGTTTGACAGATGATGGAGGAAGTGGATGTGTGAGGATTCTGGACTCTGGACAGTGTAGATGACATGCAAACATGGCAACATTCACCTGCCTGCCTGACTGATCTGTCTCCTCCCCCAAAACCACCCCCACGTCCATGCAGAATCATCAGTGAGGAGATTTGTTTCTGGAAACAAAATCCTTTGAAACGTAAACACCTGTAAATATTACTCTTTGACTCACCTGAGCAGCTGTTAACTCTCTCTCTCTCTTCGCATGTGTGTGGTAGAGAAACTCTTTTATCTTCTAAAGTGGTTCTTGGACTTTAATTAGATAGCAGTGTTCCGGAGGCCATGAGAAAACACACACACACACACACACACACACAGCTGCTCTGGTGTTTCCTTGAGATGTGGTAGAAATAAAAATATAGTTTGTCCACAAATACACTTTACTAAACTAGACGGTGACATGCGCTGAGGTTCATGGCCAGTGAGGCACAGTATTACACGGACATTGAACTGACCTGCCATTTCCATTTGTTATCTATGGTTACGAGTGTTTGCAAGACATTGTCAAGAACTTTCTCCGTTCACAGATGTGTGGAGGAAAAAAAGTTACATAAGCACACAAAAACAGTACATAAACAAGTTAGACACTTAATAAATAATAATAAAATAAGGCCAATACTGAGAAATGTGTTGAAAGTCATGTGGAGGTGATAGGCTTATGTGAACTCATTTGAAAATGGTTTAAATGTAACAGACATTTTATAGTTGATATTGATATCCCTTGGAGTGAGAAAAAAACCAAATTGCATTGAATTGTGAATACAGAAGAAGAACGAAAGGATGTCTCTGAGAATTTAAAGAGAAAAAGACAAACTGTGACACAGTCAAAGGCAAAATCTCCTAAATAACCACTAATGTATAGATGTGGTGTTCACATCTACTGTAAACAATTCAAGAAGATCTTGCAACATGAACATTTTCCTCCATGAGCAGAAGTTCAAATTAAGCAGATATTTCAACCACTTCTTCATCCGCAAATTACATGCCACTAGGGGACCTTAGTCCGAAACTTCAGTCATGTGACACACAGTGTACAATACAGGACCACCAAAGCTGTTAAGGTCACATGACAACAGCTGAATAAACTACACCTGAGCAAACAATATGCAGCGATAAAGACTGAGTGATGGTCAAAAGCTCAAGTAGCACACAACTTTTTTTTTTTTTTTAAGATAACTCCAAAATGACCCTTGATGTAATTTTAGCACAAAGGGACAAAAACCTAGATGGGCAAACCTTGATGGCGATTATTTCGTGAAACTCTGATTATGTTTATAAGTGTCATCCGCCACTAAATAACATCCTGATATCAAATCACTTGTCAACAGCCGCCTTTACTTTAAATGAAGACTAAAACAACATCACACACCTTATCTCTCAACAACAATAACACTTTACCTGGTGTGTTTGCAAAGCCTGGGAAACACTGAGTGTGTAGTTGTCTGTGTGTTTACCTTTGTCACCTGTCTGACTGATTTTTATCTGTTTGTTTGTGTGTTTAAGTGTGGTTTGAATTCCCATTTGTTGTTTAGTTGGGTACTGTGTGGATGCTCTGCAAAAATCACAATGTATTCCACATTTATGAAGTATAAGCAGGTATGAAGAAGGGAAGCATTAGGGGAAGGAGAGAACAAGGACAATTGATGGGAAAAATGGGCCAAAGAAACATAGTTTTTAAAAAGGAAGCTAGAAAGTAAGGATGGGGGAGAGATGAGTGGTAAGCAGAGGCGAGGGTGGGAGGAACAATAAAGAAACATTGGTTTCTAAGCTAATAATTCAATTAAGCTAATGGTCTCTTTGCACAGCAGCCATTTTGAAATGTTCTTGCAGGAAAAGCACAGGTGTCACTCATCACATTACTGATGGCTCTGTTCAGTTCAGTTCAGTTCAGTTCAAGTCCGGAGATCCAGTAAACTGAGGAAGCTAAATGGAACTCAGCCATCGTTACTTTGATCATTTACACCAGTGGTTTGTCAAAATGGCTGCTGTGCAAAGGGCCCATTGAACTCATTGAACCCCCCATTACAAATAAATAGTCTTGTATAAAGTACCTTAAGGGATACCTTAGTAAAAGTACAAGTATCTTACCAGAAAATGGTAGAAGTTTAACTCATTTTTTTAATATTACTTAATTAAAAGTTTGGTAGTATATGGCCTTTACTGTACTTAAGTATCAAATAGTGAGGAGCCATGGTAGCTCAGTGGTAGGGTGAGTTGTCTTTCAACTTGAAAGTTGTAGGTTCAATTTCTGGCTCTGCTAGTCTGTATGTGTCCTTGAGCAAGACACCTAACCCAATGTTGACAAATGTTAGGAAAGATATGTACACTATATATATATATATATATATATATATATATATATATATATATATATATATATATAGACCTTCTTTGGATTTTATTTGGTAGTAACAAGTAACTACGATATTTAGAGGAAATGTAGTGGAGTGAAGTATAGTTGCTAGAAATACAAATAACAAAGTAGAGTACAGATACCGTAACGGAGTATTTGTACTTTGTTACATTACAACACTGCAAGTAAATAAATGAAAAGGCACACTAAGGATGAGTTAACGCGTTCAAAGATTAAACAGTGGAGGAAGCTGTCCCCTCCTCCATCCACGGGTCGGGGGAGGAGGGGGAGGGAGAAAGGGAGCGATAGGGCAGGAATAGGTGCCTGTTGGAGCGACACGGAGAGAAAGGGTGAGGGAGAGAAAGAGAGAAGCTTCGACACGCGGCTCTCCCAAACTAAAACCGCATCTCCTTCCTCTCTCCTCTGCTCCACACATGTCCCTGTATGTTCCTCTGTCCCGCAGAGTTTTAGCGACCCACCTCTCCTCGCAAACGCATCACTCCATTCCTCGAAAACTTTCCCTCTAGTCGGACAGGATCCCGGGGACAGGTGGACAAATGATGGCGAGCGGAGCGGCGCTGCAGCTTCAGCGCGCCCAGGCGCGAGTCGGGCTACTGCTCTGGCCGCTCTTGGTGACCTGCTGCCGGGTCGCTTTGGCCCAGGAGCTGCCGATCAACGGGGTGAACGGGTACAGCCTGCACCCGCCCTACTTCAATCTGGCCGAGGGCACTAAGATCACCGCAACGGCGACCTGCGGAGTGGACGACACCGGCAGGACGGTGCAAGACCTGTACTGTAAACTGGTCGGAGGCCCGGTGTCCGGAGACCCGAGCCAGACCATCCAGGTAAGCAAGGAACTACTTAAAAAAAGAAACTATAACTTATCATTAACTTTATTTATACTCAGATGCCTCTTTAATAGACGTGTTATAGGCGATATTAGAACTTTAACTGTAGACCACAAAAGTTTTTTTTTGTTTTTTTTTAACCACTTCAGCTTTTATACAACTTATGATGGTCATTCAGCAGTGACTTTAAACACTTATACCACAGCTGTATCTGTATAATATTATACAGAAGATTTGAAATTGTGCATACAATTGAATGTACAGAGATTATGATGTTTATTTGCACTCATTTATTTACTGTTATAGTGCTTTGTGTGTGTGTTTGTCTGGTGCTCAGTAAAATGATTGATGTTCCTGTAGTATTTAGTTTGCATTCCTACTTCTATTTCTCTATGAACAATATTAGATTTTTACTTCTGCAATGCTTCATATTGTCAGATTTAGGGTTTGTAATGAAATTTTTTTATTTTCTGCTTTTCCAGTTTGATCATGAATGTCCATCTAAAATTAACCAAAGAGTAGTATACATATATATATATATATATATATATATACATATATATATATATGTATATGTATTATTGTGTCATTCATTTATTTCTAACTATCTTATGTTACATGTGGTGCAGGTGCCAGTCTGCACACATTTACAGTAGGAGTACAGAGTTGAACAGAGGGGGTCAGCAGTGTGCACGAATCCCCAACTGCTCTGCTTAGTCATGCACTGCTTCCTTTGTGGGACTTGGCAACACATAACACGGGACACTTACATAAGTTCATACTCCGCAGACATTTAGCCACTGACAACCACTTCATCTGGATGAGTTTTTGATGTGATGATGAGTTTGTAAGGTTGTAAATAAAAACAATAGCAGAATGTCTGAGCCTCCATGTATCACCAGTTAACCCACAAGAGATTATGGGTTTCATGGGTTAAACATTAAATCAACCTTCTGGGTGATAACATGCAGGCTTATTGCTCTCTTCTCCCTTTCTCTCTCCCACCTGTTCTCCACATTCCTCACAGTAACTGAACCATGTTCCACAATCAATCTGGGATTACCTGCTCTATTAATGTGATGTCATATAGAGCAGGGCACTGCTTCCTCTGGAGGTCACTACAGTTTTATAAGAAGCCATAAACTGTATAAAAATAGTGGATGTAGTGTTAGGGTTTGTTGGGTGAAGCCAATCAGGAAGTAAGAATATATTAAATAGCCACCAGGGAGAAACTCTGTTGGTTGCTAAATGGAAATATGTTTGCTTAGATGTTTATGGGGAAAATGAGCCTACTTCTCACTTGATTTATAACATCTGCAAACATTTCCCTGAGGAGGTAGTGATCTCATTTGCTAGTTTCATGTCTTCTTCAATAGAACATGATGTTGATTTTGTAAATTAATGTCCCAAAATAGACAATTAAGCATGTACCCAAACCAATGTTTAGGGTTTGCAAAATGATGCACTCATTATCACCCTCTTAGCTTAAATGTACAGAGATCAGATAGAATGATAGGGATGTTAAAGCCTGTTCCACACTAGGGGATAATTAGCCAGATTTTGGTTGGAGTTGGAAACAGATATTGCATACTTTTGTTTAGAGCCATAACTTGTACAAACCAAGTTGATTCCGTCTTCTCAGCCATGACTTCTTCCATAGTTTTTTGCATTTTCTCAGCACAAAACATCGCATGCACACAATCGCTATTAACTGACCACACCTCCATGTCTGTTTATATTCTGACGTAACATTGAATCATGTGAGTTTCTGTGAGATTCCAAATCCCCTGGAATCTCTTCCCTGAAATGGTTTGAATAGACTCCAAGTGTGTGGTCCTGCGTCTTGACTGTGCTTTCTCAAGATTAAAATGTTGAAAATCGGTTACAAAGTTCATTGTTTATTTTATTTTTTTTAAATCAAATCAGATATAAAAATCCTCTAGTGTGGGACAGGCCCAAGGTTGGTGAGATAGGGGACAGATTGAGCTGTTGAGGGAGACAGTGAACAGCAGGCAATCTGAAGTGATGTTTGGTTGTAAATACTCAGAATGAAGCCAACAATACATCAGAGCATATGACCTAAGGGCTGTTTGGTGACATGAGAGATTGAGGGCCTTGTTAATAAAACATCTGACTTGAGGACATCTAAACCCTCAGTCCTCCTCCTGAACAAGAAAGAATGAATTGTGTATGTTTGCTAATTAAGATGAGCTGATAGATGTGACAAATAATTAGCCTGATCACATTTTATACTCACTTCACTTTCTCTACAGTGAGAATTTAGGCTAAAATATTCCTTTTCTATTTAGTCCAGTGGTTCCTGAGCTGCCTGCTCACAGCCGTTTGGTTGAAGTGGCCATGTTGCTGCATAATTAGCTCAGGAAATCTCCAAAATGAAGCCAAGAAAATCTGGTCATTAGCTCACAGAATGGTGCATTATGTGTTGGGGTTAAGAGGTTTATCCCACTTTGCTTAGCTATTGTGATTCGACCCACTTGTCCTGTATCTGCACCCCCAACCACTTTTTGTCAAATACATACATTCGATGGTTTGCCATTGCTATGTTTTCTCTATTTGTTTCTTAGATTTTCAAACTGCTATACAGTAATGGCCCCAGATGGTGGCCAGAGGGAAATTGTTGAACTTTTATTTCCCAGTAATCTTGTTTAAGAAAAAAGTATGTTTTTGTTTATCAATGACATGTAGATTTTAACTAGTTAGGACCTATAATTAAAGTTTAAAGTCTTATCAGTGGAGTTGTTAGTGCCCTTAATTATCCAAAAATCCTATTGAGATTGTGTTATTAAGCCATTTCCTCTCCTGAGGGTGGAGGTGGTGGAGAGTTTTTAGCTGGCTTTAGTCTGACCAGCACAATCTAAGAGCCTGATACTGGTGGAGTTGTAGTTACAAGAGATGCTTGTGTCATTTGGAATTTAGGCTGTGTGTGTTTTCACCGCAACATCTAACACAGTGATGCAGCTAATATCTGTTAAATATCACGAAACAGTGATATCTGGCTTGATGTCAGTAAGAGAGGGTGAGAGATTATGGAGGAAAGTTAGAGATGATCAGGCAGAGAAACAGTGCAGATAGAAATGGAAAAGAAAAGTAGTGTATTACGTTCGGACCGAAAAAACATAAATTACATTAAGTGGATACAGACACATAAACTTGAAGGGTATGATTCAGAAAGGAGGACAGATGGAAAAAAGGTTGAATGAAAGCACATGTAACACAGAGAGATGAGACATGTTCCTTTCCAGGTGGCCGTTTTGTTGATGCCCTTGCTTGTAAAGAGGAGCGACAAAGAGAGTTTGGCAGACCGGCAGAGACACAGTGGTTAGATTTCCTGATATCGCACTACACTAAACATGCTCCTTTAGAGATGCCAGTTAATTCCAGGTTGGGAAATCACCATATTTTTTTGGTGCACACCCACCCTCTTTCCTTTATTAAAGACCTTAATCTCTCTGCATTCATCTGTCGACTGGAGATGGTTTCCGGCCCTTAAATGTTGTGTAAGTGCTGTAATAAGCTCTGTGGGCTTTTCTGAGCAAATAATACTGAATGACACATTAAGTTAATAACAGCTTTGCAGAAAGTAAGGAATATGGTAAATAGGTTAGCTGTGCAAATTAATAAAAAAAAGACAACCCTGAACACCTGGATAGGTGTTGTTGACGTAACATGTTGATAGAGTTAAGTGGAACTAAATGGGTGCACAAATTAATTTTCAATTTTAGTAATTTGTGCATAGATAAGTAGTTTGATGCAGGAAAAGTGGCGTGGAAAAAGAATTACAAATACAGGATGACAGACCACAGGACACGGGGTAGTGGGGTGGAGTCAGGAGGTGCATAGTGACCTCTAACCTCATACCTGCAGTGATAACATCTACTAACCTGGCCTTTTGTTCGGGTCCATGCTTGTTTAGTTTATACTCGCACCTACACAGCCAGCAGGGGTTTGGGTTAAAGACTTAGACAACCAGACTGGTATTAGCTGAGAATGAAGAAGCTTTAGAAAACCAAAGAGGTGGAGAAGCCAGTTCAAGTGAACTTTTGCATGGATCATTTACTTCCATTTATTTGACTGTAGTATAAAAAGCAACAGGCAGAGAGTAGATGATGTTAGTCATCATCAACATAAACAGGCTTTTATTAGTGTCCAGCCTTAGTCTTTTAAGGGGAAATTGACCCTTAAACTTGTCTTCTTGATAATTTGATGAAATGGTAATTGCTAAAATTGCTGCAGTTTGGTGGATACTATTGTACCATGCAGTACCAGATAGATGCAAATAAAAACACAGCATAGCATAGATAAGTGAGAATAGAATTTGTGAATTTAGCACAGAACAGACTGACTGGGGCAAAGGGATAGAATTTATGAGACAACTAAAACCCACAAAGCAGGAAAATAATACAAGCTCGAACCTCACTGTTACTGTAACATTAAGCTACGTGGAGTCAACTTTCTGTGAAGGTGTAAGAAACTTGACCCAGGTAGCCTCAGGGGCAGACACTTGTGAAATAAATCTCCTCCTTTTCATAGGTGTTTACTGTGACTCCGACACACTGTGCAGCAGTTAAGTCTTTAAGTTGCAGTCCATTCTCTTTGGGCTGAAATTTAAAGCCCAAAGGGTCAGACACTACAATGTCCAATGTGTGTCACCCCAACATTCATTCTCCAATGTGAATCTGGTAGTGTGATTAAGTCCATACAGGACTGTAGGAATAATGAAAGATCAAATCACATATTGCCAGTGTGCAGGTATTGCAGGTATTTACCTCCTCCTCTCCCACTTACGTCACACAGTAATGCCACCTGGTGTATTAAACTCTGGAGAGACTAATGAAAGCTTTGTGTGCACTTTATGGGGTTTGCTGAAACAACTCATTGTCAAAGCGCTACTCAAACACCAAAGAAAGCTATGTTTA
The DNA here is from genome assembly GCF_958295425.1 of Solea solea. Taxonomy (NCBI): domain Eukaryota; kingdom Metazoa; phylum Chordata; class Actinopteri; order Pleuronectiformes; family Soleidae; genus Solea; species Solea solea. Next base: position 10,737,360 of record NC_081144.1, read on the forward strand.
AAACCTTCTCTATAGCTGACCTGTGTCTGGTCAGTCTTTGGATTTGAATGTCATAGTTGAAGGAGGAGCCGGAGCAATCCTAGCTGGGATAGGGCAAAGATCAGGATATACCTTGGGCAAGATAGAGAGATAAACAACTACTCAAACCTATGTGGTGTCCAATTAACCTAATACTTGTGACATGAAGCTGGAGTTCCCCGGAATTGACCCACGCACACATGGGCAGAACATGCAATCTCCTCAGAGAAAGACCCTCGGTTAAAACACCTACACCTACACCTATACAGGTGATGGTATCAATTGTGGTTTGTTGTGTGAAGCCCAGTATGAAAACCAAAGTATCATGGCACTGCAATTACGTTTCTAAAATTTCACCTCTTTTGCCCATCATACAATCAAAAACACAGCTTACTGACTCGTCGCACCACCCAAGATAAGGAGCGGTCGGGTTACTCAATGCCGCACACAATCTGAGTGTGTCATTAGAAAAGCTCATACCGTAGGCATTGTATCCTGAAACTTGTTATTGGACCATGTCACGTGATGCAAAGTCAACCCAGAACGGCAGAAGTCTGAAGAAGTTGGATGAGAAGTGAAACATCATTAAGAAATGTAAAAGTCCAGGTGTGACTGATTCAGTGGCTTTTGGAGGACAAGATGACAGAATGCTTTGCTTAGCGTTTTCATTCAATCATTGTAGCAAGGGAAATGTAATGACAGGGGTGTTCACTGGCAGCAGTATCTGATGTCACTGACGCATTTCAGCCAAAATATGTAGAGACAAGTGGCAAGCGAATCGCCCTCCAACATGTAGACCTTAAAACCTTTAAGTAAGTTGGATTTCTGTACAGCGCGCTTTTAAATCTCATATACTTGACATGTGATGAACGTCTTGTCTTTGTCTTCTCAGGGTCAGTATTGTGACATCTGCAGTCAGGGAGACACCGATCGTGCCCATCCCATCACTAACGCCATCGATGGAACAGAGCGATGGTGGCAGAGTCCTCCTCTGTCCCGCAGCACGGAGTACAATGAGTTGAACGTCACCCTGGACCTTGGACAGGTAGGACTCACTGAATATATACACTGTTGATGTACAGTATGTTTGCACAAAGGCTCACTCTCTGTCTCTGTTCTTGCTCTTCCTTTGTACACTAGAGTATCTGATTGTCTTCTGAAATGCTGGTGGAATATCAATACATTGCAAAGGTTTCAAGAATGTCAGAATGATAAGATAAAAATGATCTGCCATTGTGGTTCTGCACCAATCGAGCCTTGTCGATTTGCTGGTGTGGTTTCACGGTGTTTCAGCCTTTTAGATTGTCTTGATTTTAATGAGCTGAATGTTTTCTTGGCTTTTCTTGGAAGAATATTTCTGCCCCTGAAAGCAGGAGTCTGTTTAAATCATCCATCTGCCAGATAATCACCGATACATTCCAACATTTCCATTTATCTCGACTCTGTACTTCAAATTAAACTGGCTAGCTCTCAGCCACAGTCAGTCTTTGGGCTACAGGTAAACTTTTATACTGCTTGCTGCCCAAATGAAGAGATAAACTGTTGAGCCTCTCTACTCAGATAATTCATGTGAAATAAATTAGACTCTTAACTGCCATGCCAGTCAAAAAATCTAACCGTTAAAGTTTTCACGCTGTAATGAATTCATCAGAATGACAAACACACACAGATAAACGTCTAACAGGGACACTTTGAAGAGAGCACACATTACAGACTCCGTCCCCCCGTGCTCAACAAGTTAACCTTGTTGTGTTTTCAAACGTTGCTCTTGAACAACCTTTTTATGTTTCTGAATGTGTCTCTTTTGTGCCGGCCTCTCTTGCTCGAGTGCCGTCCTCATTCAGCAGTGAAGAGGCATTCATTGTGTGTGTGCGCGCGCAGGCGTCCTCGTTTATTCCTGAAAAGTGGCATTCAGTTCCTCTACTATCTTTCATCCCTTTTTTTCCCCCCTCCTTCTCTCTCAGAGGTTAAGTTTCCATAGAGAAAAAGGGAGCAGTGACAGGTTGGTGTGCAGGTCGTAAAAGCTTCAATAAGCCTGTTTACCTTGTAGCACTAATAAAATAATCAATAAAAAAGACTTGTACCGTAGATCCTAAATGTACCAACCCCAACAGGTATCAGCTGACCTTTCTTTGAGTTTTATTTTATTGCTCAATCTCCATTGTTGGTGTTTATTTTTATAATCTGCATCATGTAGTAATGTTTTCATGGTAGCGTGGCATCTTAGAGGAAAGGGACCAAAAAAGCAGAAGTGAAGGGTCTAGTTACCAGGTTTCAGATTTGTCTTGAAAGAATGTAGGTGGGCTAAGTGTGTGTGTGTGTGTGTGTGTTTCATGCCTCAACCCCCCACCTCTGAATGAAAGACAAAGAGAGGAGGGAGAGATTGGAATGTCAGTTAACCTGTCTCTACCACAGAGGAGGGCTTGTTAAATTACCCCCCCCCCCCCCCATATATATATATATATATATATATATATATATATGTATATATATATCTGAGTATATATATAGATTATGCAGTCATCAATATCAATATCAGGGGCTGAAACCTTTGCTTTTTTTTTCCACTTTGGTGCAGAGGAACTGTACTTGCCTGCACCAAGCCTTTACCTCAGCCCCAGCCATCACCTTTGTGATGAATTGGACTGTGACTCAGACTTAATAACCCATGTGGGAATGACTAGACTGGGAATAAGTGACGTAAGATGCCTGAAACCAGAAGAGCTGCAATAAAGTAGAAGCAGAATAATAATTGTGAGTGATATATTTAGAGTGATATCTTTAGCTATCACATACAGGTGTAATATTTTGGTGTGCACAGTCTTTTGGCAATTATTTTCTCTTGAATGTTAAAAAATTCAAGGTCCATCCTCCCCATTGTGATTTAAGGCGAGTTGCCCTCGAGCAAAGTACACCAAGTACATTACTTTGATCTATTGTGAAGTGGATGTGAGTTCAACAGGTGAAGCAGTTTAGTAAAAAATGTCCTTATTTTACATTAAAGATTTTTTTTTTCATCTTTTTTAGATTAAAGATGAAAGGAAGTTAAGGACATAAATACACGGTACTAGTTATTGTCAGTATCACTATAATACATCTTTACTGCAGCAGGTGTGTACCAAGCACTATCTGCACTCTGTTTGTGAAGGTGTTTTCCTGGAATTTGAACACATTTTAGCTGTGCTTCTACTTCATAGGAATGTTGCCACCTAATTATGTTTTAATTATAAACATTATAATACTCATATATTGGTGAATACCATTCATTGTATCGACTACAGATAACACAAGCTCAATAAGCTCTATCTTTTCCTTACATTCCTCTTCACCATCACCCCCCCCCGCTCGTTATGCTCCTTCTACTCCATTTCTTAAGAACTTGTTAAAAGTGGGACCTCTTCTTCCGTGTTTTCCCTCTTTCTACTTTTATGTCTTTCTTTGCCCTCTATCTTTTTTTTTTTCCTCCTCTGTGTCCTCGTCTCTCCAGCTGTGGCCCCCTTTCTCATCTTTCTCCACTTCCACAATTTCTTCTCTCATGCCTGCATGCCAGTGACAGCTGTGTCCAGAGGCATTAACTGGTCGTCCCTTAGTCCATTCATCCGTCCATCCATCCCACTCTTGTGTACATAATATCTCAGTAGAGTCAAAGGTCGCGAGACACATTTTTGGCACTGGCTAAAGGATTAAAGGGCTAATTGTGACACATTAGTGACAACTAAACTAGACTAAATACACATGTACATTGGGAACAATGACAGTATGTCCATATTTTAACTTTAATTTCCTTTAACCACATAGATTCACACTCTCCCCTGTTGTATTGGGATGCCTGCAGATATTCCATTAATCAACAGATCTGTACTGGCCAGGCTGCTTGTTAATTCCTGTTTTTATGGGCACATGATGGAAGAGGTTGTTGGAATATAAATCACCCAAGATGAGGTCATGCACAGTTCAGCACAATTCAGCGTTGTCTTGTAAGCTAAGAGTGATGTGTGCTTTTGCTCTGCAGCCAGATGTGTGTATGCATGTAGTTTCATTCCTCAGGTGTGTGATAGGAGAAGTATTGTTAGCATAGGTAGGAGGGGAGGAGACGAGAGGGGGAGAACAAAAACAGTCAACCGGCACAAAGAGGCTATGAGGCACGGTGGATCCGAAATTCCCCGGAAGAGATGAGGAGGAGGGGAGAGGTGGGAGGAGGACGGATAGAAAAGTGCAGGTGGGAATGAAGTAGGTTACATGGAAGAAAATTGAGGTGAAGCGGATGAAGGAGGGTGACGGCATGGAAAGAGGAGCTGGGGTGAAAGAGGAGGGGATGTTTTTCTGTTTCAACAGTCTATTATTAGAGGCTTCAGTTTGGTGAATATGTGTGTGTGCGTGTGCGTGTTCTTCAGGTGAGGTCCTCACTTTTCCACGAAATTTGTCTGCCTGTCATCAAAGCTGTCAGAGACTTCAGCTCTCCGCAGCTGCATGAGCCCTCAGAGATTTTTAAGTCTTTGCTCTGTTGCACTCCAGAGGTCCAGTGTGTAAGAATGAGTGACATCTAATGGCGAAACTGTAGATTGCAAGGACTCACCTCTCTGTCGCAAGTATGGTGGCCTTCGCATATCATTCGTCGTTCTTGTTTGTGTGAAGTGCACTTCAGCTTCATAAGGTTAAACACATGCTCTAGCTGGTTTGTCCATACAGGTACTAATTTTTTGAACAAAAATGAAGAAACGTGAATAAATACGTACTTATTTCTAGTATATTCAATTTAACTGAATGTTAACGTATTGGTGTTTAGAGGACCTTCTGGTTACAAGCCCAAGTCCTTTCCTCCTGTCCATGGGTTGGACATATTTTGTACATACAATGCAACTGAGATATACATCCAATAATAAAACAAGTTTACCCAATTTCGTTTGTCCTATAAAAAGCTCAGTACGTGACGTCGCCTTCAGTTGTGTCGTTTTGCATTTTTGCTTGAAAAGTAACTTAAAGTGATCCAAGCAGCTGCTTATCTTTGCAGTAATACATTTTTGAATTCATCCTTCCAGCTCTACATGTTATTCAGTAGTTTTATTTGTAGTCTGTAACTTTCTACCAAATAAAAATGTTCTGGATTATGGATTAATCAAAGTTAAATGGGATATTGTTTCAGGAGGAAAACCCAAGATAAATACACCCCAAACTGCCTTTAATTACTTTTTTTAAAAGACATCCATTACAATGGATGTAATCCCACAAACCTGAGCAAAATCAAACATGGCTGCACAAGCTATTTACAGTAAGGAGTCTGAGGCTCACTCAGTGCTGTACATTTGTTTCGAACCAGAACGCCTCAAATTGTTCCCTCTATCATGTGACTTTAATTTCCTGTGTGTGCTGACAGATTTCCCTACAGGACAAACACTAACAAAGAGACACGTACACACTTGCAGTGTCGAGTAGCTCCATTGTTCACTGTGCACCAGAGCGAGTGTGTTGCCAACTGCTCCCGATTGAATGCTTCCTGCCATTGATGTGGTTTGAACGTCAGTTACCTTGAAAGTGCCAGCCAGCTCGCAGCTGCAGGACGGACATCAGAGCTAAAGCTCTATTAGGAAAATTTATTACAGCTCTTGTTTGTGGTTGAAGCAAGACTGGTGTGAACAATTTCAAAGAAAGAACATGACAGGATTGTGTTGCAGTGAGCAGAGGTAGCCAGATTACCTCTGTGTGCGTCTCCTGCTATACAGCATCCAGCTCACATATTTGAGACATTTGTGTATCCTTCTTAATGTTTCGTCTTGGTGCAACTGTCTTCATTCACAGAACCTCGTCTTTAAAAGGGGGGGGAATGAGATATATAAGATAAAATACACATCAAACAACTCTGTCCTGTTCCTTTATGTCCCCTAAAGTCTCCTTTGTCAGTTAGTGTGTAGCGTTAAATAGCTCTTATCTGTCCTCCAGTTCTTTGTTAAGCACTGTGAAGTTTGCGTTTTATAGTTTGTTTGAGGAAAATGCTAAAAGCCTAAATGACCGCTTGCTTTTTTTTATACATTTATTCAAAGCAACATTGGGTTTTTTTCTCTCATCAGTCCCGAAACTGTGAGTTCAAAGTTGCTTAAAGTGGGACAGAAGCATGGGATTAGATTTTGATGCACAGTGGGATCAGCAGTACTATAGCAAACATAACCGACAGCCATGTGTTCAGATTCAGATTTCATTTGAAAGTGGTGTATGTAAGTAAAAACAATCAGTGTCCACATGGACGTTCAGTTACAGTCATATGCTTTGTTTCGGAAACATATTGCTGATGAGAAATAACTACGAGGAAAGATCCAGAGGAGGGATTTATTTTTATGTGACCGACGTGACGAAGTGAAAGTAAAATTAAAAGTAAGCTTCAAATGAGCTTTTCATCCACAGCTGATTGTTGAATCACAGCCAATACGAATCAGTCCGGAAAGGTCGTTTCCAAAAGTCTCTGCTTTTGCCTGTCCACACTAAAACTAAAATGGAGCCAGCAGCGTTTTTAAACTTCTCCGTTTTCAAACGTCTCCGTTTTCGGGGCTTTAAATGCCGGGGTAGTGTGCAGCAATGTTGGATGTGTTTTTGTGAGCCAGTTGTTTTTTTCCTGTATGTTCTCAGTGGGACTGTACGACGGTGTCGGCCTCGTAGACAATTTATATCACCATCATTGTCGTTTATGCTGAAAAAAAAAGTTATTTATTTCTATCTCTTCTTGTTTCTGACTCGTTCTCGTGCGACATTTTCCACAGTGACTCAGTCGACTCTGTGTTTTAGTCACAACTTTTATAGTGGTCTTCTTTTTTAGCTCTTTATTTATGTCCTTTTCCCCTCTTTAGCTTCTTGGCTGTCGTTTCGGAGATTAACAGTTGCACTCATTCATTCCTCTCTCCACGCCTCTGTTCTCCTCAGTGACTCTTATTTCTGACACTATCGACCTTCATCCTCCTGTTTTCCCGTCCGTCCCCCTTGTTCACTGTTAATCGTTGCGTCTGACACTCTGTCCGCACACAGCACAACACAAACGCTGACGTACAGTGCACATATTTCAGGCATTCAATTTGTGAACTGGGCAGGAAAACAAGCAAAGAGAAGGAGAATAAGAGGTGCAGAGAGAATGAGAGGACACATCTGACATCAGCAGGGGTGATTTAGCTTTGAGTGAAAAGATGGAAAGAGGGAAAAAGGGATGTTGATGTCATATTTTAAGCGGGATAAAGAGATGATGATGGATGGGTGAAGGCATGGAGGAAAGGAATGAGTGCCGCTCATTCAAAATAGTTGGCTTATTTCAGGGGTCATTTTTTTTTAGATGTCTGGTTCTGTATGTTGTTGTAGCTGATATTAGGGTTGTTGATTTTGGCCGGTTCACAGACACTCACTTTTAGCCTCAGTTTGTAATTCTTTCCACATTTTTTCATAGTCATGTTTCCCTGGGATTGATACAGTCCAATTAAATATAATTTTCATAATCAGAATGAAGAAATTGCATTTAAGTGTATAATTTCTTGACCATTGGACAAAGAACACATCAGTCAAAGTTAAAATATATGAAATTACTTATTATTTCTGTTTCTGCTTCATGTAAATGTAAAATTTAAAGAAGTTTGAAAACTGACTGGTACGTTTGCACACTTCATGTGGCTAAATACAGCAAGTACCTAGGTAAACTGGACCATTTATGTCATTCCCTGACTCTCTTATTCCACACTACCTCTCTTCTCCTTATTGTCCTATTAATTAAAGCCTCAGAAAGTCCTCATATATGATATAATTTAGCTTACTTAAATGCAATTCCAGTAGCTTAAAATCCAAAAATGGCTTTTGTTGTAATCGAAAACTAGATGCTGTAGCCGTTGGTCTCTGTAAGTGCTTCTTTTTAGTATCCTATTATTAATTTAAGATGAGTTGCTGTTATTCCTGGTCCTCAACTCCAAATGCTTGGAAAATAGGGTGAAAAACGAAGAGAACAAAGATTGGGAGAAAACGTTAGATGTGGAGGAGAGGCTAAAAGGAAGTAGGAGGAGAAAAAGGAGTAGAAGGACAGGAAGAGGAGATAACGACTCCAGCTGGGAATGACAGAATAAGAAAGAAGGGCATTCATACTCTATGTTTGATTGAAATGTCAAATGCTTCTCAGTGTGTGTGTGTGTGTGTGTCATTATCAAAGCAGAGGAAATAATTAAAAGATGATGCCTCCCACTCCTGTCTCTGCCAGTCAGTAGTTTGCTTTTGTGTGTGTGTGTGTGTGTGTGTGTACGTGTTTCTTTGTCTGTTCCAACCTGCTGATGTTTCACAGGTCAATAATTTTTTAACCTGCTTAAACTGCTTCGAGCGTCCCAACTGACCCCACTAAACACACACTTTCATGTACCTGCTCTTGGCCGCCGGTTGCCCTGTTCACCACGTGAACTTGTCTCTTAACCTTTCCCACCCACCTCTCCCCCCTAAATCTTCTGTCCACAGCTTCCTCGTCATCTCTTTCTTCCTCTCACCCTTGTACCTGTCGGGTCATCTTCTCTTTTCTTCTTCTCTGTCACTTTTTCATCCACCCTACCTTTCTTCTCCTCTTTCTTCTTCTGGCCATCCATCTCCTCTTGACCTGTCTTGCAGCCTCTTTCCTCTTTCTCCCCGCAGCTCTCCTTCATCAGCTGTGTTATCACTGAGTCTGACAGCTGGCGTTTCCTCCCATCCTGCTACTGGAGTGAAACGAGAGAAAATGACGGCATGAAAGAGCAACTGAGATAGATGGAGTCACGTGGAAAAGTCAAATTGCGATTAGAAAATGGTCAAATCAACTTGAAATTATTGGTATCAAACTGTATAAAATGAGTTGCAAAGTAATTTTAGTTTAAAATTGGGATTATTAGTAAATATTTTAAACCTCGCCACAATGCATGGATTTGCAGGGCCTTAAGGAGAATGTATGGGGAATGTGATTTTAAACAAGCCATCTCCAGTCTGGTTCAGACATGTTGACTCTTTCGTTTCCAGCCAGTGACCCAGGGTGTCCTTTCAGCTTACCCCCCCCCTTTGTCTTCTGGTGTTTGCTCGCCCTCACAACCTCCTTTTGATGCAGCCGTGCTCCTGCGCCGTCCAAATGACTTGCTATTCACTCGACTTCTCAATGGATTCTTTATCACACCATTGTGTCAGTGAGAGTGTTTGGTCCATTCATGAAAGCCTGTGGAGAACAAACACGGAGGAAACGGTTGTTAATGACTCGTGAAGTGTCTTCTCCGGGCAAACAGAGCAAATTGGATTCAACAGGAATTTAATTACCAATGGAGATTTGATTGTTCAATTGGTCACCCGACAAGCAGCAAAACGTGCAGCTTTGGATGTCTTTATTTTGTTACATTAAGTTTCTCATTCTACAACCAAAAAAAACTCTCGTACATAGAGAGTTGTCCTCCTCGTTGACTTGAGCTTTTTGAAGGTCTCGTGGACTGTTGACATATTCTTCATTTTGTAGACCAAACACAAGAAACGATAGAAAACCAAATGTCCTTCACAAAAGACACACATTTAACTCTAATCTGCCTGAAGTCAGGGTGACATTTGAACTAATTTGGCATAACCATATCTGCTATGAGCAATTCTATGATTAAAAACTGTTGTCAAATAGTTGACAAACTGCTGACAAAGTCACGTTTAGCACTGGCAAATAAACAGAACAGGGGATCTATTTCAGGGAAATTTCTTGTCATCACCATTTCTTTTAACTTTTATCTGGCAGTAACTTTGGCAGCAGCCATTGTGTTTTGGAGATGTGATTTACGGACATGTCATTTCACTGTAGATTTCATCTTTCAACAAGATAGAAAGGAATATTATTAAATCACACTCTGTTGCCTCTGATGCTTGCATTCTCGACAAAACCCGGACAGGAAACCACTTTGTGCCAGACTCGTCCTCCTTGAAGGACACCAGTGACCGGTTTTCTTCCTGCTCTGCCAAGTCAGACCAAGAATAGACTGATGCTAATGTCTGCCTGCTATCACACAATGAGCTCATTTAGTGTGATAGAAGCCCTGAAAGTCAAATGGGCTGGTGTTGGAACACTACCGTCAAACTTGTCCTCACACGTTTACCATTTAGCCAATTTATATGTAACTTTACCGCCTTGAAGCGAAACAGAAACTCAGAATCTTGCTCGTTTGTGTGGGTTTTTCCATATTGTGAGTCTTTGGTCCAAGCTTTAGCTTTGCGGTGATTATATTTTCCACATTCACACCCTTTTCCTGGTCTTTGTTTTTCACTTTCATCCCCATTGTAACCACATTAGCATGGTTACTGGCAGGTATTGGTCGGTCAGTCTGTCATGGTCAGTCTACCTCTTTGGTCCAGACAGAAATATGTAAACAGCTGTTGGATAACATCCCATGAAATATTGATGAATCCAACTCCCTTTTTTTGTGACCTCTTGATATTTGTCAGCTCTCCAGTAGTTGACCTTATCACAGATACATTCAGGATTAATTGTAGAGCTGGCGATCCCTTAACTTTTTATTCAGGGGACACTTTTAGCTTCTGCTCACATTCATCATACAAGTTAAAGAAGAAGATGGTGACTATTTTCACCATTATTCAGTAGGCATTGATGTTAAACAACAGCATCATTAAGAGCATGTTAGCATTCTGAATCTTATTTGAAATGTTCCAGTTTTGAGGCCAATAACTAATGAGCTACTAATGTTGGTATCCTTTTTTCTTGCTTGACAAAATCATAATTCAGATTCAATCACTAGCTTTGGGCAGGGTTTTTATAATGAGACAGATCCAGAGCAAAAGTGCCAAACAAAGCACACAGCAAGAAAGAAATTTCTTTTAATATTTCCTCAAAGAAAATAACTGCATTTCGATATTTTTTAAGTCTGGAATACAGAAAACTACCTGCCGTTATCTTAACCCATATTTCATTTATCAGCATTTCCATACGAAGGGAGGAGGTAAGGCAGACTAATGAATGATAACATATTGAGAAACAAGGCAAAGAAAGAAACCAAGCGGGAGGAGGAGAAGAAGGAGAAACGGCAGGGACAAAGAAAGAGGTTTGCCCTTGTTAATGTGACAGTAAATATTGGTTTTAACCAGGTCAATGCCAGTAGATTGTTTGAGTTTCTTCTCTTTTCTTAGCTGGTGAATGAAATGGGGGGGGGGGGGGGGGCTACAGGGGAAATGTTAGGTCAGTAAGTTAAAGTTTATCTTTCATGCTACATATTTGGTGATAAGAACAAGTGGAAGTTCACTGGTATTCAAGTGAAACCTCATCAAATCACAAGTTCGCATTTCCTAGTCCCAGTGTGACATGAGCAGGAGTTACTTCTCTTCTAAGTGACATCATTTGTTACATTTGTTTCATCCAGACCGTCATATTTCCTTGTCTGCTCAATATTGCAGGTATGTTGTAGGGTGATTTTAGATTGCACTGTGAGTAAACCCTGCAGTATTAATGCTAGAGTGGCTTGAGCTAATTGGAAATATGGGAAAGCCTGTGTTTACAGTTGTGTCGCTGGCAACAATGACTTCTTACTCATACAAATAAAGGAGTGGAGGGGACAGACGGAGGGATGAGGGGATGGAGAGAGAGATAAGGGGAGGACGGCAAACAGAAGCCTAGTGTTTCCTCACAGTTTCGTCATGAAACGGTGAATGGCAGTGGAACAGAGAGGTGTGTGTGTGGAGGAGCGGGATTACTGTTATATTGTCTTCAATGAAAACACATTTCAGAAGCCTTGAAGTTTATGAAGGTCAAGAGTAAATGTCTGAAACCTCTTTGATATCTTAGCTTAGCCAACCGATATTGGTGTCTGCATTTTGTGGGTCCAGTACTATGACCTTTATCCATTGCTTGTATGACTACAAGGGATTCATAAGTTGATGGCCTGAGGTAGGGCCAATTCTTAGAAAACTATACATAGTTTTTTTAGAAGAATCTTTCTCTTTTTAGATGTCACTGTCTCAAACCAGGAAGTCCACAGTAACAGATTCTCCATGCTATCTTTGAATTCAGTAGCTCACTGCTTCACCACATTGTAATAGCGTGTTTCCATTAGGAATAGTATCAAAATAACCTTGTTGAGACCAACAGCCACGTTTGTCGTTCCGATACAACGTCACGTGATGTATCTTGTCCATAGTGCACAGCGCACACCCCATCTACCAAGTTACTGTTCTCAGTCGAAACACAAGCCTGACAGAGGGCTTTCCCATTCTAAACTGTACAGTACTATACCAAACCAAACTCTAGTCTACCATGATAAAAAAAATGGCTTAAGAAGAGGGAACACTCCCATAGAGTCACTACTATAGCTGTCCACTTTCTCAGATAGTCTTTTCAAATGTTATAAACTTTAAGACCAAAAAATGATCAGTCACCATTCATATATAAAGTGATTGGCCAGCATTTAACTCACATAAACTGGTTTTAATATCATGGCTGAATGGTGTGCAGTTGAAATGTCCCATTGAAGCAAACTCTGAAGTGTTTCGACTTAAAAATTACTTTAATGTGTGCATTTGTTTCAGCAGATGTGGGTCCACCTCAAGCAGGTTAACATTCAGTGCATTTACATGCATGTTCAAAGTCCAGTCTTAGTCGGGCTAACGTACCTGAATAATGTGACTCCTAGTCTGACTACTCCTACAAGTGCACACTTAACTTGATGGACTTGGCGTTCTGCACATGCACCAAAAGAAGTAGAAGGAGACGACAAATAAACTACAGTTGTGTTGCTAGAAAATAACAAACAACACGTTGGTTTTCGGTGAGAGCAAAAGCTACATAGGAGACCCACTTTTGGACTGACAGGAGAAGACACGAGACGAGATATGTGAAATGCTATACGTCCGCTCTCTGATTAAAGAAAACACTAATACCAGGTGTAAAGGGGGCCATTGTTAGTGTGTTGAGGTCAGACAAGTTGTGAGTGTGTGTAGTGTAGTGTTTTCTGAGCTTTGCACTTGTTCCTCCTCACATGTCACACCAAATAACTCCCACCTTTGGGGGTTTGGAAGCAATAATGAGTTACATCAGCTGTCGGCAGCGATTGAACGTGTGACCCTGTGAACATGGAGGGGTTGAGCCACCATTTAAGCAGACACAGATGCAGAAAGGCATTTATAGTGACAGGCTGACTGAGGAGGGGGTTATTAGTAGATTGAGGTAAACAAGCTGCGAGCCACAGCAGCCGTGACTGGTTCAGTTAAAGCTAACAGCTGGGGAGTCTCAGCACCCTGCAGTCACCATCAACATCCAATCTTACACCGTAACACACATACTTAGAATATTTGGCAAGACAGGAAACATTTCTGTCCGTCTGCCTGTCTGGATGATGGACACCACATGCACCAAAAATAAGTCTTTAGTTCTCTTAAGTGGATCATTTATTTATTAATTTGTTTATAGCATATTAGGAATAGCTTAATAGTGACTGCCTTGTTAAACTTTTAAATATTTTAGACATTAATGCAATTGAATATTGGCTCACATGACTTTCTACCTCGGGGCATTTGATTATGCTATGTCATTTATTCTCCTCTCTCTCAAATCCACATCTTTGTAGCATTCTTGCCTACCACGTCGGCCATTTTT